>NC_134172.1:23696129-24009398 GCF_964188355.1 Buteo buteo | reverse complement strand
GCCTGCGATGCGCGGGGACCTCTTCGTGGCTTCCCCCTCGAAGCGCCGGGCCGGAGGCGACCCCCGGGGCGCCAGCTGCCCGTGGCCGCGGCTGAGGGGCTGCCGCTGGCAGAGGGGCCGCCAGCCCCCGCCGGCCCTGGGCCCACCGTGCCTTTCCCCAGCCGCCCCGCGGGGATGGCAAGGCGTCGTGGTGGAGCAGCGGCCCGGGAGGACGGGAAGGACAGCGCTTGGCCTCGGGGCGGGAGTCCTTTTGCTGGTTCCGGTTGAAAGGAAAAAAGCAAATTCTCCTGTCTCGCCTAATCCGTTTGAGATTTATTTTAACTTCTGCGTTGCTTTTCTTCCTCCGCGTTTTTATATCTTACTCCAAGCTTTTTTTTGCATTTTTATTTCTACTCTCAAAACAAACAGGAAAAGGGCTTTCTTCTGTTTTGTGTGTAAGCACAAGCACCCTCTAGAGATCTTTCTAAATATTTTTATTTACTTTTTTTTTAACTTCAGCATATTTCATCTGTGTCTTATTCATAGTGAAAACAAATACTTGAATATTATGACAGCTCTTCTCAACTCTGCTGCTTGACCGTGATTACACAGCACTACCCGAAACGTCCCCGAGCCAGTGAATTGGCTCAGAAGTGCTGTTTACAGCCCCTAACCGAGCCCCTGTTCCTCTTCCAGCTCCGTCTCCACAGCTGATTAAAGCAACAGCAGTATAAAATGGAGGTTGGGATCGTTTGTGCTAGCAGATCTTGTTCATCCTGGCCAAACTATTTGGTCCAGAATCAGGGAATTCTGACTTTCTGGATACTATATTCACCCCGGAGAGTGAGTTGAGAGACCCACCAGTCATGGGCTGCTGGCTACAGCTGTCAGCCTGACTTTTGGCCAAAGCTGTTGTGTAGCTTTCTATTTTAAACATAACATTCAAATTATGTGTATAAACATTTAATGATTTTTTTTTCTTTCCTGAGACTTCTTGAAATATCATAAGCAGGTAGAAATGAGACTATGTGTTTCTTGGTATTTGTAATCTTTAGGCAGTTCTGCTGAGTCTTCACTTTCAGCTGTGCCAAGGAAGCACTGACTGGCACATCCTACCTGAGGCTGTGCTAACCTTTGCGGAAGACAGTGTCACCTAAGGGGGAGATCTGTAAACTTTCTCTAACTGAGATTACTTTTGTGTGAAATAAAAATCTCTTCATTCATAGTATCTATCTGCCTTGAATTACACTGTCAAGTGAGGACATACTAAATCAGAGAAAACATTTAGAAATATCAAGTTCTGTGGTTCAATTCTGCTTGTTTTCATTCTTCCACAACAGTCATAGTATAAAATAGGGAATCATGAGCACTGTCCCTTGAAAGAAATCGGAAATGTCCTACAGCCACAGAAAGTCTTCTTTTCTATTCATGTTTTACATCAGAACACCAAGTTGTATTTGCTTTCTTTTTATGGGAAGACAGTACAGGTGACTGGAGAGCGAGTAGGACTAAGCCTTGAGAGGCAAGTCAAGAGAAGATGAGTCAAAAGAACAGTCTAGAAGAGAAGAAATTTTTATTAACAAATATTAAGAACTTTTTTTTCTTTTCCTAACCTAATATTGGCATACAATTAACCCCATGATGCATGAGGCTTATTTATTTGATGGCCTCTCAAAGAAGTTGTATCCATTTCCCACATTTGACTGGAGTCGTGGGGCCTTATAGTGAACAGTATGTTGAATAACAGGCCTATAACAAGGACTAAGTGCTGAGAGGTGGTGAACATTACGTTCGGCACAGTGCCACGCTAATGTAGTGGTACAGCTTCCAGATGGGAGCTGGCTCCTCTCCTGCCAGCTCAGAGTGCAGGCAGAACGAACACGTGTCTGCCTGCACCCACCTGCCCTAAGTCCCTCCACTTTCCCAGAAGGTAAGAAAATGCATTATCACACAGAACATGCAGATTGTCCTATACATCCTGGTTCACATTTGTGCAAATGGTACTGATTTCCATATATTCCTGATTCCTCTTTAAACCAACAAATCTTCTTCAGAGTTTACTAGCTGAAGCCAAGCTTCTAAAATAAACTGTCTTGCTGCTGATATGCTAGAGTTCATGTGCCATTTCCTTCTTCTGTAGTCTGGGGAACTGGTACTTAAGTCGCTTTCAAGAGGCTATTTAGGAACTGAGCAACAGTGCTATGATGATGTGAAGCCATTTGTTTCTTTCATGCTGGGTGCTTGGGCAATGCAGCGTATGGAGTATGCCGTCTTGTGCAATGCACAACCACATATTAATTTATGCAGAACCAATCTGAACTGGAATTCCAGTTCCCCACACTCCTATCTGAGAAACACAAATGAAGCCCAACAGAACAGGATTTTGCCCTCCTGAGTATACCAATAACCATCCCACATCCTCTAGAGTGTTCTTTTCTAATGCATTTGTGGGATAAAGTTCTCCCACTAAAAATTGCTGCAGGAAAATTCTCTGTTCATCAAAACATGAAACCAAGTGGCTGCTGCTTCTTGAAAAACATGAAGGCATTGTTGCGAAAGTTGCTCTAGTATTTACAAGGGAATGGAAAAAATAGCAGCCTTTTAGAGAGATTTAACTCAAATCCCCATGTGCAGCAGCATTGCCTCCAGCCTAAAGTCAATATAGTTTTTGATCCTACGCCTTGCAATCTGAAGCTATCCTGTGGTTCTGCAGTTGTGTTTGTGTTGGAAGACACACAACAAATAACAAGAGGAAGGATATATGAGGTATCGCAGAGGGCTATAGGGAAAGGGGTTGCAACTCCAAGGAGGGGGGGATCTTTGTGCATGTGGCCTCTGAAAACCAAAAAAATGTCTGTAGATAATATTTGCTTTCTCTACACTCCCTTGGGCAAACAAAAATAAAGAGCAGAGGGAAATGATGGGTTTTTTTTTAAGCTATAGCCCTTGGTTACTAAGGATCAGATACTGTTTTAATCTGTTGATCTACTGAGGAGGGGAGCAGAAAGTTTCAGCCTCAAACTCCTAGAGAAGGTTGTAGAGCAGACAGGAAATCCACACTGTAAATGGGAATCTGCCATGAGCTGGTTGAAATGCTGAAGTTCTGTTCTGGGAAAAAAAAAAAAAAAGCCATCTGAATTTGCTTTCATCTCCAGTTAGAATGAAAAGATGAAATTCATACTCCCCCATATACCATGTATTCCCTGAAGTTGAATTTTGGGAATACCAAAGTGGACTTTCAGAACATTTCATTTGAGTGAAGTCAGTGCATTTTGTCTTGATTAAGTCAAAAGACTTTGTTTCAGCTTTTGATTTGGAAGATCTTTGACACAGAAAATGATGGAAGCCTGTTCTCTGGAGGACATGTTGGTCCCTGAAAAACCTCATGGATTGTGTTTTCAAGCAAGCTGGGGCAGAAGAAGTTCATTGGAATCTAACTCTGCAATGATGGCCATTCTAGTAAGAGGCAGTATTAAGAGTGCCAGTAGCTTGAAAATCCTCAGTACCTGCAAGGATACTGGAATGCATCTTTGCTCTTAAGTTCAGCAAAAAAGATGATTTTACGTATTTGTTACAGAGGTAGAAGAGGACAGCCCCTCCATCTTACATGCATCAGGCACTATGCGCAGCCTGCCCAGTTTTCATTAGCTTAAGACAGTGGTATATTAAAAACATTTTGACCAAGCAAAAATAAATGGCCTCAGTATATTCAAGTTTTCTTATGTCCTTAGGAAATTGAAAATGCAGTAAAGGCACTGCAAAATACTGAGGGTTCCTTAGCTTTTGCACATAGAGATGGTTCAGATTCATGTTTTTACATGGCTGTTCGAATAGCCAGCTTATAAATGTGAGAAAATGACTCGTCTTTACTGTGGTTTCTCCTGCTTCAGGAACTGGAGTACTCACAAGGTTACCTTGGCAAATCAATTATAACCTGATAATTGCACATTAGAGTACTAATGGAGCTGGTAATGGCATTCTTTTAGATATATTTTTTGTGCTACAGTATAATGAAATCTGTTGAAAACCTGCCATAATTTTCAGTAACATTTTAAATGACCATAATTAAGAAGACAAGTTCAAAGAAAAGAGTAGTTAGTAACTGGGCAGTTAATTGTGACTGGTCGTTAGTTTTTAGTTGTAACTAGCAGTTGTTATCCTGAAGTCAACTTCCTGTAGAAAATGTCAGGAGAGCCTTGCCAAGCAGCCAACAACCCAGGCTGTTGGGTGAAAATAAAAGTGTTACAAAAAATAATGATGGAAGCATTACAAGTAGATTAAATGTACATCAGTGGGAACAAGGAAAGAAAGAGCAAGAGAAGACATCGTTGTTGGCCTCAAGGGAATTATAAAGGAAGCAAGCTAAGGAACTTGCAAGCAAGGAAGAGAAGGATTCAGACTAAGAACAAGTGAAAACAGACATATTATCTTGGCCCATCACTGCTGGCTTTTGTGAAAATAAAATCAGATGCAGATCTTAATATTCACTAATCATTAAAAAGATGATTAAAAAAAGTTTTGTGACTAAATGCAAGCAAAATTTCACAGGTGAGTGAGTAAGGGAGAGGGGGACTATTGCCCACAGCTGACAAAAAGCAAAATGCATGGAACAAGCAAAAATGAAGAGATGGGGACAATAGTGATTAATTGCAGTTGAGCTCTTAATGGCAACAGATTAACTTCAGGTTCTACAAAAGAAAGACATGAAATGTGTACGGTATTATCTGATCTGATACTGAAGAGAAGGGCAGTTATTTTAAAGGAGATTCATATGGTTGATAAGGAAGAAGGAAATAAGTTTAAATTAAGACATGGGAAACCAGGGAGGAACAAAACAACAAACACTGTCAAGGAGATGGACTAGATGACCTTGCAGGTCTTCTCTATCTCATGCTTCTTTGACTCTTTATGAAGACAGCAGGGTCTCAGTAGCAGATATTTAGGATATCACGTTAATGGCCAACTTCAACAGAGTTGTCCAGATACAAAAAGTCCACTTTTCTGTAACCTCTTTGTAATTTTAGAATAATGAAGTTACTAAAATGCAGCTCTGAGTTTCATCAAATCGTATCTTTAAAATATTGGCAATGAGTAGAGGTGCAGCCTTTCTCATTACAGTCCAAGTGTGGTGGTATCCGAGTTGTGAATTATTTTGGTGTTTTTCCAGTTACTTTGTACTCTGCTGAGAATAACTGGGATATTTGGCTGTGCTGATCTGCTGTCACTTCACATAGATGCCACCCTGTTCACAGGCTGGCATGCATCCAGTTTGTATTTGTGGCCCCCGTAGTTTGCTCTAGCCTTGCACTGGGCCGTATCATTGCACGCCATTTCATAGAATCATAGAATGGTTTGGGCTGGAAGGGACCTTAAAGATCATCTAGCTGCAAACCCCTCACCTTCCACTAGACCAGGTTGCTCAAAGCCCCATCCAACCTGGCTTTGAACACTTCCAGGGATGGGGCATCCACAACCTCTCTGGGCAACCTGTTCCAGTGCCTCACCACCCTCATAGTGAAGAAATTCTTCCTTACATCTGATCTAAATATATCGTCTTTCAGTTTAAAGCCATTACCCCTTGTCCTATCACTACACGCCCTTGTAAAATGTCCCTCTCTGGCTTTCTTGTAGGCCCCCTTTCGGTACTGAAAGGCTGCTATAAGGTCTCCCTGGAGCCTTCTCTTCTCCAGGCTGAACAACCCCAACTCTCTGAGCTGTCCTCACAGGAGAGGTGTTCCACCCTCTGAACATCTTTGTGGCCCTCCTCTGGACTCACTCCAACAGGTCCATGCCTTTCTTATGCTGGGGCCCCCAGAGCTGAACACAGTACTCCAGTTGGGGGTCTCATGAGAGTGCAGTAGAGGGGGAGAATCACCTCTCTTGACCTGCCGGCCATGCTTCTTTTGATGCAGCTCAGGATGCAATTGGCTTTCTGGGTTGCTAGCACACATGGCTGGCTTGTACTCAGTTTTTCATCCACCAGTAACCCCAAGTCCTCCTCCAAAGGGCTGCTCTCAATCCACTCATCACCCAGCCTGTATCTGTGTTTGGGATTACCCTGACTCAAGTGCAGGAGCTTACACCTGGCCTCGTTGAACTTCATGAGGTTCACATGGGCCCACCTCTCAAGCCTGTCAAGGTCTCTGGATGGCATCCCATCCCTCTAGAGTATCAACTGCACCACTCAGCTTGGTGTCATCAGCAAACTTGCTGAGTGTGCACTCAATCCCACTGTCCATGTCCTCAACAAATATGATAAATAATACTGGTCTCAATATGCACCCCTGAGGGACATCACTTGTCACTGGTCTCCACCCAGACATTGAGCTGTTGACTGCAACTATTTGAGTGCAACTCTTTGGGTGCAACCATCCAGCGAATTCGTTATCCACTGAATGGTCCACCTGCCAAATCCACATCTTTCCATTTTAGAGACAAGGATGTTGTGTAGGACAGTATCAAATGCTTTGCACAAGTCCAGGCAGATCTGAACTGGGCCATTCTGGATGTCCCAGCTCCATAGGGAAAAAAAAAAAAAGAGAAAATACCAGTCTTTGCACACAGACCCATGGAAGTGTTGGATCAAATTGCTAAGGGAACAGCCAGCCAGTTACAGGAATGCCATGCAGTGTTGAATTAAATCAAAGGGTACTAAGATGATAAACCCATATTTCCAGTGATGCCCCCACTGTTGTCTGTATTTAGATGAGTTGGACAGGATTTTTGCACTGGATACCAATATCTTGGATTTGATTCTTGCAGAAGAAGTAACTGAGTACTTTATGGTACTGGACAGATGGATATGGGAACCCAGCTGAGAACTAGTGATGCTGGGTCTAGCCAGCCTGGTCGGGTGCCCCTCATCCCCAGCCCTCACCAGCAGTCTTCTCTGAGGGCATGCAAGCTGGAAGCAGCACTGCCTCAGAGAGAATTCTCTAGTCATCAATCACAGAATTACAGGTTATAATATATGTCTGGTGCTCATCTAAGTTCTTGGTTTTGGGCAGATGCAAGGTAGTTGATTTCTGAGTTCTCCCTCTCAACTAAACAAGAATGACCGCAAATGCGGAGATGGTGATAAGGTACTTTCTGACAGTCCATCCACCAGTCACTTCCTTCCTAAGCACTTATTTTTTTCCTGCTTGCCCATATTGTTCTTTTTTTTATTTGCAGTCATGTTCTGACTGTTAAAAAAGACAAGCAGCTGCAGGGTGGTGTAACAGGCATGACTGCTGGAAAACATCTTCTCTAGAGCTGCACTTTACTCTCGATTTTCCATCTCTCCTGGGCAACTGTCTCACTCATACCTAGGCCTCAGCCCCTGCACAAGAAGCATTTGAGAATCCCGCTTCAGGGGTGGTAGATGGCCAGAAGGACCCTTAGCCAACTCTTCCCAGCCATAGTATCTTTTGGGAGTCAAAGACCCTTCTTCCTCCATCCCTTTCCTATGTTGAGGTTAGGCCATTTCAACCTCCAGGAGTTACTGTGGTAGCAAATGATTTGCGTGAGCAGAACCAGATGTCAAAAGCTTTTCCACTGAAACATCCCATGTAATTTCTTTCAAGTCTGCTTCAGTACAGTGGGAAATAATCACAGTCTTATTAAAATTCATGTCCAGCTCTGCACATGCGTGGATTCATCAATAGTAAAGAAAATGTTTGTTCTCTCTCATCTGCATTAGCACCAGCCAGAGCAATGGGTGTTTCCATCTCACGGGACATGGCTCCCTCCATTTAGAGGGGAGATAAGCTGTTACAAATACATAGATTGGGTCAAAGGCTTTCAATAGCCCATATCGCCCAGTGTAAAGCGCAGCTCTCAGACTGTCTGAAATTCACTGAGGTGTAGAAGAATACCAAGCAAACCCTGCACTTCTAGGACTATGTACTCAGAAAGCCATTCTCTTAGTGGTGTAAGGTCAATGCTAGCAACAAGATGTCTTGCATAGTGAAAGCATATGTATGACATCAGCAATTCTGTGTGTTATTAATAATGGCATCTGTAGTTACTGAAATCATCCACAGCATTTTTTCTCTAGTTCTACTAGCATCAACACCATCATCAGATAATCAAGTACCATAGGTGTCTTTTAATTAGGGAAATCCAGGGAGTGGTTGACCACTGAAGACCAACAGATCCGTAGTGGCGGGTTCCCACAGGAGCCTGTCCCTATTTTGATTTAAACAACAGAACTTGATGATTTGGAAGGTTTTTTTATCTGAACCCTCTGGAGAGAGAGGTTCTGTGCTAACAAACTCCAGGCACTGACTCCAGACTATATTTACTAGTCCTTAGAAAGCTGAGCTTTCATTAACATTAGTGGCTTTGTAGTGCATTGGCTTGCTGCTCGGTGTTTGTAAACTTCTCAGTGAGTTCCTCCCGGGTCTCCAAAAGGAGTGGAGCTGCTACAGCTCCCCAGGGCAGTGATGCAGCTGACACCCAGCTCCTCCAGTCTGTCCCTTGCTTGCACAAATCTCAGTAGCAAACTAATTGGAAATGCCAGGATCAACTATCAGAGAATATGTGAAAAGGGTGGAGGCTCAGGCTAATCAGACTATCTCTTGCAGATAGTTTGTCTAGCTTTAGCTTTATAAACAGTATGTATTCTGCTTCCTACTGCTGCCTGAGGGTGTGGGAGACAGTGTGTACAAACACAACTGGGAAAGCCCCTAATACATGCTGTCTTTTAATAGAGTATGTCCTAGAGAGGAAAAGAATAAACATTAGCAAACAATTCTGACTTTCCCCTAACCTTTGCAATGAAATCATCCTATAATTTATGGTTTGATTTTTTAAAATAACTTTTTATTGGATGAACAAGCTCATGTGTGCATAAAAGAGTTCATCAGTCAAGAACATATATACACAACTCCTAAAGACTAGGAAGACTAGGCTCCTTTTCTTTTTTTCCCCACAAAAAAAAGGAGAGTAATGAAAAATGTCTTGAGTATGAGTTGGAATCCAGACAAAAGTGGAAAAAACCTGCCCTTTTTGTGTTTTATGGCACTCTACTATCTTTTTAAAGTTATGTTTTTTTATATCAGCACTCAGCAGATTTAAGGTGAGATAAAGTGTCCATTTTTTTTTTACCGCCTTTTTTTCACCATAGCACCTGGGATCTTAAAACAAAAAAAACCCCTTGTGATTTATCAGCCCTAATTGTCTCGCAGTGGGGTTTCAGAGAGGACATCATTAGCACAGCCAGACATAACGCAGATGTTCCAGTGATGACATGTCAGCAAAAGCAGTGCATTTCTCTTTTGCTTCCTCCCTCTTTCTTGGTCCTTATCTAATCTCATTCCCCTCAACACATTTGTCATTTATATCGGTGTGATGTTTGTTAGTGGGAGTGATGGGGAAGGAGCAGCTCTTGCAGCATGGCAGGGCTGTGCTGCTGGTGGCGGTGAGCACCGCTGGGGTGGGCTGGTGGTTCAGCTGCCAGGGCAGGGAGGTCTCAGAGGTGGGGTGGTCCATGCACCCCTGTGCACTGTGAAGCTAGCTCATTTACTGCGAGGTGTGCTCTGCTGCACATGGCCATGGCATATCGGCACACAGAGTAGTGTCTAGGTAGGATTAGCAGGGATTAGTAGGACTGCCTTGGATATGCAGGCAGCCAAGTGGCTGTTTGTGTGTCACACCTGAGAAAACCATCCCACCAACATTACCTGCGTAAAACACCTCAGCTGCTGTCCTGGCTTCATGCCCCAGCCCTTTCCATGAGGCTATTCATTTGCAGGCCACCTGGGTGAAGAAGGCTCACAACAATTCAGCTGCTGCAGCACACTTATTTAAGCAAAGTATTATTTATGAAGATTTTCCTTTAAAAAATAAATGTCCTCTGGCCTGAGGGAAAGCAATAAATGCTCTAAATTATGTTCTCAATCCAGAATTAATCTGGATGACTGGGCAAGGGAGTAAAGAAGGGATGAAATGAGACCTTCAATTTATAAAGAAGCAGTTTTCCCTCCAGCTGCCTGGCAGTCTGTGTTGGGGAGCACAGAACCTAGGGCACGTCTGAGTCTGAAAAGGTAAAGAATAAAAATTGCGATTATATCTAGAATTTTAAAACATTTTCTTTAAGGAAAAGCCCTAAGGAACAGAAAAGATGACAAAGAGCCCAGATAGCCATCTTGATAAGAAACATTTCCCAAAGAAAAACCAATGGAAGCCCTGCCAAATCAGGATCCTTAGTGGTTGGTTATATATAAACTCCTTCTCCTTTCCCCTCAAACCTATGCCACATGCAAAATTTATTTTATTCTTGTCACGGCAAATAATTCTGTGGCTGCTTTCCATTTTAGGAGTGAAGGCCAAACTATTTAAGAACAATTGCACCCATTTTAAGTTTCATTATATCGGCACGCATAGCTATAACTCTTAACACATTTACAACAGAAATTTCATACAGAGGCATCATATCTCCCACTATATTTTGTGTGTTTCTAACATGAGGAAGCCAGAAATGGGGTAAGACAGAATGCTCATCAACTTCCAGCTTCCAATTTCCCTTTCCCTGTTCATTAAGAAAGCTGTGGAAGACTTTGGGAAAAGCTGAAGAGCTCACAGCTGCTGCTGTTCCACCCCAGCCAAGACGTCCACAAAGACACAATACCTCTCCCCCTTCCCACCCCCTATTGCTGTCCATCTGGAGAGAAGAAGGGAGGTTTTGGTAGCACCTCTGACTTTGTGATGGCAAAGGGATGCAATATGGGCTTCAGTGCTCCTGAGTTTTTTGTAGCTGACCATTACCATTAAAATTAGTGCCTCCAAACAGGAATTCTCTTCCACAATTGACTAACAAGTCCAGAATTAAACTTTTTGTGGCACAGATGCTCACATACTTTTCCTGCTGTATCTGCACAGCACATCACTTCCCTGAATTATGCTCCTCAGAACGCACTCAGCATTGGTTTCAGAACAATGCATTTCCCATCTAAATGCATTTCTTTAAAGCTGAAAACAGACACACAAACCCAGGGCCCAAAGAGGACTGATTTGGGCACAGGAACCTGTCTTCTACCAGAAAAGGAAACAGGGTTGGCTTTGTCATTGGGATTGACTAAAACCATCACTGGGAGTGATACACTTTTTCTCACTGTGGGTAAAACGTTAATGATTTGTCCCTTCCTTGCGGGATGTCACCTCAGTAGGTCAAGAAAAGATCCTGCATTAACCGTTAGGATTAAATTGGTCGCTTAAAGGGAGGTTGCCATGAAACACTTCCATCTGGAATAAGTCCTGTAGTTTCTCAAGTAACCCTGTGTTCTGCAAGGCTAATAGCACTGGCTTCTAAGCTTGCTGCTAAAGAGCTTATTAGTGTGTTAATAGAGCAGTGGAGGTAACAGATTTTTTTTGCCAGTCAAGATGCATTGATGGGAAATCTGTTCTTGTCTCCCTATATCTTAAAAATGAGACTATAAATTTACTTGATAAAAGCTGCAGCACTGACAGAAGGCAGACTTCTTTAAAACATTTGATATTGTAGGTTACTTTGATTGCAAACTAGCTTCAATCAGAATCAGCATGGCCCACACTGAGTGGATTACCAACTAAATAGACAATATGTGGCAAAATATAATTTGGAAGCAGGAGAACATTAGCAATAGAGTGTCATCACTAGGCAGGTGTATTTCTAGGAGGAATCCACTTTTGCTGCCATGTTATTTGATGTTTTTATCAATAATCCCATAGGAAACATAAGCATTACTATAATATTAACATATATAAAATATTAATATAACATATTGATAACAAACTCCCCATCCAAAGGAGAAGTGTGAGAAGATGTAGCAATTGTCTGCTGAAGTTAAACAAATTTGGACTGCAAATGAGACATGGACTTTCAACAGTGAGGACAGCTAAATATCTGGCAAATATCTAATCAGAATGTCTGTCAGATGAATTTAACATAGTGTGTAATTAATTCTTGTGTAACTGGATGTTCAGGAGACACAGATCAGCACTCAAGCATGAAGAATGGCAAAATCTGAGGCACAGTATAGTCTTTAGTTTCTTGATGATGGACTGTCAGGCCAATGCTTTCATAGCTGTCATGTCATGTTGGGACTGGTGGATTTGTTTCAAGCGTAAGCAAGGAGATCTCCATTCTCTGTCCTAGCTTTTCCACAGTGTTTCCACATTTTTAAACACAATTTATCCTCCACATCCATTCTGGTGACACATATAACTAGCAGGAATAGTTACTAGAGATGGTGCAGGAACAAGTCAAGCACACATGGGAATATTTGAAAAGCCAGTTGCTAGATGCACTGCAGATGTTGCTCATTTGGAATACTGGTAGCTGTTCTGCTCACCTTTATTTCCAAAAATATACTAAACACTGATGTGAATAGCAAATTCTTTTCTTAATCAATAGTTTCACTTTGGCATAGTTTTGTTCTATGTTAGACAATTTAGAAAGGAAAGAAAAAGTGACTGCAAATAGAAGGTAGAATATCTCGGACAAAAAAGAAGGTCCACAATGGAAGGGGATTTTGCATTCTCCACTGAGTGGCATTTTTAAAAACAAGTAGAGTTCAATATTTCTTCACAGAAGCTTGTCCCGAGTCTGGCATGCTTGTGGGAAAAGCAAAACAAGAACAGTATGCAGGATATTGTGTATTACAAATACTCCAGGCATTATGAATGGAAAAAAAAATATCTATCACTGTAGATGTTATTGCCTCATAGGTTGTTTTCTTCTCTTCTCTGACTTTCATTATTCCAAAATTAGTGTGTTTATAAACTAAAAAAATTTATAAACTCTGTGTAAAAAATCCAGAGATAATAGTTTTATAGATACATTAATTTAAAATAACTTTGTGACTTTTGCTTAAATAAATATTAAGGGCTTCAAACATTGACCCTTCTTTTGGGGGGCTTCAAACATTGAACCCTTCTTTTAAAGTTGGTTTTAAGCGGTTAAGTATCTGGGCAAGTTTCTTCTTCTTAAAGAGGGATTTAAAAATACAAACAGATGCAGATAAACACTTGAATTTCAGGATCAGAAATAGAGCTTTTGTTTAAAAAATATTTAATGACAAACTACATCAGCTTGAGAAGTGAGTGGTTTTGAACTGCGTATCATTCACCTTCATGAAACAAAAAAAAACCCCAACCTTTGAGAATTGTGGTGAGACAGATATCCTAGACATGCAAGAGATGCAGGCTGGATCGATCCTCTGTATGTGTACTTCCCCAGCCTTCACATCACTAATTTACACCAAAGAAAACTATTTTCCTTTTCTGTCTCTTCATCCCATATGCTCCTCAAAATTCAGAGTTGAGCCTGAAGGTGGAAGATGTCACCCTCCAACATAGTATCTGTAACAGGTGAATGAGGCTGTGGCAGATTTGGTACTACTGATATCCAAGCCAACATCTATGCAAAGGGTTTTTTTTCTCTGCCAAACACCCCTGATGCCGGCTGACTTCAGTGGGGTCTGCAAGCACTCAGCTTGTCAGAAATACATACCAACAAGTATCAGAATTAGCCAATTATACAATTTGCTGCTACTATTATGTAAGCTTCTTACAATTAGCTCAAGACAGGTAAAGTTTCTGATGCTGAGATGCTCCTCATGATGTGTGTGGGGCTGAGTGGGTAGCACTGACATAAATCACCACCCATGCTCTCAGCAGGGATGCTGTTGCAGCCCCACACTGGAATTTGCACTGGGGCTATGCTCTGTGAACAGCAGCAGCATGTATCTGTACTTCCCAAGAAGAGAAGAAAAATGGCTGCGTGAAAGAAACTTCCGCATTACAGACATTCCAGTTGTTCCTTTGAGCCACAGCCATAACTCTCTCCAGATGTAACCCTATTTTCCTTGTAAGGAAGAAAAACATGGAAAAGATTTTTGGTGGGTGTAAACCAAACTGAGAAGTACTGAATGTAACAAATGAAGACGGCTTTATACAACATCTGACTACAGCCAGTGAGCTGAGTCACACACACAAGGCCATGCAAGTGCTAAACCCCATCAGGTGCCTCTGTCTAGGTGAAATTCATCTTCTTGCCTAACATTGGATGGGAGAGGAGTATGCATGTGCTGGTGCATGCACAAGACGGGAAATCTTTGCCTCAATTTATGGCTTCAGCAAGGAGCTCTGTGGCCTCTGCAGCTCCTGCTGCGAACTCTGGGCCAGATCAGAAGATGTTGCATACATCTTGCCTGGGAGGTTTTGATCACAGCAAACATGTATATACAAGGCTATGGCAGCTCCACAGCTCTCATGCTTCTCTGTAGATGCTCTCTGGAGCAGGAAGAAGGTACACAGTGAAAGCGCTCCATTTTCACACTTAAGTGTTGTCCTGATGGGAGTATGGTGATCATTGTGGTCTTCAGTTTAACTTTTGGGCATAGGCACATGCTTGCCCAGTCTTTGTATGAAGAAGAACACTTCTGACTTTTCATGGCTGGAGGGTCACTGCAGCTAAGCCTCTGCCTAGGCCTGACAAAACAGTAAAACACCTTTAGTTCCCCAGCCTGGGAGCCCTATCTGACACTATGACTAAGGGCAATGGTGAGGGAACCACAACCGGGTGTGCTATTTTAGCCTTATTGTGAGTAACAGCATCGTGGTAAAGCTGAAATGCTGACTGAGGTACACTGTCTTTTAACTGAAATCATCAGCCTCTGCTGTCCACCCAGAGGAGCTGTGGATGGACCTGCTCAAGCGCTCTCATAGCTGTGCCATTCACCAGAGAACCAACTGGGCAGAGAGAGGAGTTGCAAGAAGGAAGTGTGGTCCCCAGAAGAGCTTTGGGGTTTGTTTGGACTTTAGTCTACTGGATGGAGAATTCATGGCAGCAGTCTCAAAATATTCAGATAGTGTTTTACCATTCAGTTGTATTGACCCTGCTGATGTATTGTCGTTCTGTGTGCTCCCCATTAATGAAAGAAAAACCATGGGTTTATTTTCTCTGAACACAGGTCTAAAGCACAGCTTGTCAAGGGACATTCAGGCAGATACTTAGCTTTTCCTGAGGTTGCAGGTAAGTTGATGAGCCTGTCATATTTGTAAATTTAAAAACAAATCCCATTGAAATGAAATAGCTGAACCAAGTTGCTTCTGCTGCCATTAACGTGGGGCATCTCCTAGATGTTGCCAAATGTGGCATCATAGCATTAACTTTTTCTTAACCCAGAAGTCCTCCTGAGGCTGTCAGTTTGCTGAGTGGACCTGATGCCCAGAGCTGACCTCTGCCCTCGGACTGCTGCTCCTTCAACTTTTAGTAAAATGAGCCCTGAAAGGAAGCTTTAGAAGATGTGGACCCACTAAGTTTAATTCTCTTGTCCAGGAACAGTTACCACTAAGACAATAGCGTAAGAACAGAAAACATGAAAACCTTTACTCATTGGTGACACCAAACTTCATTTTTGAGAAGGCCCAGGAGTAGAAGTAAGGACATGGTGGCAAGTGACGATCTGCTGAGATGTGATGGGCATTTGAATTGCCACTGCAAAACATCTCAGTGTGGAGCCTGCCATTTTGGTACATGTGAGATACAGTAGTTCTCTTCCAAGGACAGTCTGAACTACTGATTCAATAATTCACATTTGAAAGAAAAATCTGCATACACAGATGCAATAGGCAGGGATTATTCCATATTTTATGTCAACACATAGATATCCTACAGAGTATTGTTTTTGTCCCCCCTTCACTCCCCCTCTTTTTCTTTGGTCTGGTTTATGTTTAGATTCTTATTAAAAACATGTGAAAGTATCACAAACATGAATTTAGCTGCCAAAAGTTAGGCCCCTAAAACCATATGTAGGTATCTAGAGTGGTTGATTTTCAGAGATGGGGGCTCAGAGTGTGGCAGAGCAAGGTGTTGATTTAAGTGCCTACATACAAATACAGGTGCTTGTTTTGAGCAATCAAATTGGAAAAATTTTGTCCAGTATGTTCAGGAAAGAAACATGAAAATGGTGAACTTCTGAGCATCTGACAAGTTAAATGCTTAAATGATTAGCAGAACATAGCAAGGCTGTAAACTTTCCAAGATATTCACTGGGAATCTCAAACAAGATAGTTGGAATTCCAGGCTTCTTCAAGTTCATTTGTTATTGGCAAGGGACCACATTTAGACTGACTGTTACCAAACCTAATGCTGATTTAAGAGAAATTTAGGAGCCTTAGTTCAACAGAGCAATTTGTACCACATACTAGTTGCGGCTGCCAGCCTGTGGAGGTATCCAACCTTAACAGTGCTGCTTCTACTGCTGCTATCTCTAGATGCTTACGCTTTACTCAGAAGTGTATCAGCGTGAGCACTTCATTGCCAGAGTTTTTGGAACTCGTGCAGAATAACTTAAAACTCCGTGGAGGCCTGAAGCCACTCCGCCTGCTCAGGCTGTGCTACACACTGACAGGCTCAAGAAAGGACCAAAGGAGAAAGGGACACTGCGTGTATAACAGCCTCTTGCCTACTGTACTCAACCACAGAACAGAGGAAGTGAACGCTAGGCTTTATGCAACCTGTCAGGATCTGAATAACCATTTATTTCTCAGGAGAAGCGCATAACTGGGTGATGGATATGTCTGGGAAGAGACATGTGCTTCATCCCTCCCACAGCATTAGCACCATTGGTGCAGAAGAGGACGCTGGCCACCCGGAACTCACAGGAGAGCCAAGTGTCCTTCTGGTACTCAGTGAGAGGGGAGCATCCTAGGGTGGGTAAAAGCCTGTGCTTTGGGCCTGCCTGTGCATTTTGTAACGCAAACCGCTCACTCCTATAAGCAGACCATAACTTTCCGGTCCTAGAAGATCAGTCCGACTGGTCGACTGCAGCCAGGCTCTCCCACCCCCTCTCCCTCCAGCTCTGTGGTCCTGCTGCATGGTGGGCTGCTGCGAACTGCAGCACAGCCGAGAGCAGAGCAGGCAACGCAGGGCTGAGACGAGCTCCTGGGCACAGCCTCTGGCTGCTCGCCTCTCCACCTTGCACAGCAGTGCTCTTCTGAAAATGGAGCCTCGGGACAGCGCATCCTGGTGGCACCCAGTGCCTCAGCCCTCAGCGAGGCAGGAAAAAAAGCCCAAGTTGGCGCCTGCTGTTTCCTCCTTGGCACCAGCCTCGAGTGTTGCCGGATGGGCTCAAGGGAGTTGCTGGAGAGCAAACCCACAGCTGTCACTTCCACTGGCTGTATAAGGCGTTGGAGTAACTAGGAGAGATGCTCTGGATTGCCTTAATGGGCCAGATGACTTCTATTTAGGTATTAAGATGCCTAATTTAGGAATCCAGAATAGGAAGTCTGCTTATGGCCCTGGTGTGCTATGAACATTGCTTATTATGCTGTTCATAATCATGTCATTGTTTCCGTATGGTTCCTGTTTTATTATATCCATCTGCTGCTCCATATTTTATATTTGAAGTGCAGGCTTTCTGTGCCACAAATTTGCTCTGTGCTTAGCACATAGTACAGGCATGCCAACACCCAAATTCTGCACTTCCCCTGCAGCCCCTGGTGGAAGTACTTAACAGTCAGATGAAAAAGTTAAGACAGTAGGTCAGAAAAATGCTTCGTTTCTACTTAGAGCACCAGCATTTGAGTTGTTTGCCTGCTGGTGCCTCCTATCTATGGTAGCAAAAATTCAGGACTTGGAAGGCAAATTAAGAGTGATTCTCCTATCAGTCTTTTTAAGCTGTAGACATCACTGTCAGTATGCTGAGAAGAAAAGACAGTTTCCATGAAAGCTTTAGACGCCGTCTTTACACTGGTGACGCAAGCCAGCCAAAACAAGGAAATGCAACGTTAACTCACAGTCTCCACTGTCACCCTCTTCTACTCGTGGTGGTTTCACAGCAGCTTTGGCTGTCAACATGAAGTGATCCTGCTAGGTTTAACAAAAGGCCGTGCCTGGGCCAAGATTTTCAAGCGTTACAATGTTTCTGAGTGCTCAGCTTCAGGCAGAGGGCACCCAGGGATTCAATGCCCCAGTCACTTCACCTCCAACCACGACTCATTTGAGTCAACACCCCAGCCTGGATGTTGCTCAGGGACACGCATTTTCCTTCCTCAAAATCCTCCTCGATGATCTGATTCATGGTTGGTTTTGTACCTGTACTCCCAGTCTGGGCTGTGCATCCCTTCAGTTACAGAGACAGAAAAGCCAATACTCTGGTGTGCAGTAGAGCAAAGGCGAGGCTCTACATTTCTAACTTGTTGCTGAAAAGCTCCAGAGTAATCTGTTGAGAAGCTCTAGAAATTACATGCAATTCCTAGATAATTCTATGTTCGAAAGAAAAGCAAGCCTGATCCCTTTGGTGTCCATGGATCCAAAGTTGAAAAGAGAAGTATTTAATATTAATAGTTCTTCCCACCTGAATTGTTCTACACAACAGCTTGGAAAACTATTATTTGTATAATATTTCAGTAGCTTTATATGTGACTGGATTGATGATAATGGAATAAGCACACTTTTTCAGCAGGCCTGAGATGAATAAATAGCTTAAATCAAAATACCCACAATTACTTTCCTCTTCAGTTTGGTTTTACTTTATTTCACCAGTTGTAACTGGTGCCTCTAATAAAGCAGGCATAAGCAGCTAAAAAATAACCTTATATGGTTTCTTGGGTCTGTGGGGAAAGAAAGGGAGCAGTCACACGCTTCTCCAATACAGGCACTTGAACTTGCAGCAACTGCTCCCTGGAGGCTGACGTTATTCAGCATTGAAACAGCATCGTAAGTTTGCGCCAGCCTTAGAGAAATAGGAGAGACCTCGTTTCCACCCAAAGAGGTTATTATCTGTAAGATTTAGCACTGTTTGGCGGCCTTGCTGCCGATGAGGATGTGAGGGATGAAGTGCTTTGCCCAAAATTACATGAAGCTTGTGGCCAAGCCAATGAACAGACAGTGTTTGCCCAAGTTCAGCCTGGCACCTAAGCACAAGGCCATCCCTTCCCTCCCATGTCCCTGATGTATGGTGGCAACAGCGGCTGCCCCAGAGGAAGCTGTAGGTCCTGGCGTGGTGGTGGGGAAGCTGCTAATAAAGCTCCAGGGTACATACTACATGGGCACCTCTGGAGATCAGGCCTGCCTTAGCAGCCAAGAGGAACAGGCAGAGCTCAGGTAGGGCAAGGTCACTGGGACAGGTTGTTTTGAGGGGCGGTCTGCACGGAACGGGCCAGGATATTGTCCTGGGACATAGGGGAGAAGCCCAGAAAGAAAAAAGTGGCAAGAGACGTTACATGGAGCAACAAGAGAAGAACAGAGAGATGGTTTATCATTGAGAAGTCATATGTGTGTGTGAAACAGCAGGATATGAGTGATTTGGGAGACACAATCCCCAGTGTGCGCTTGGGTATCTGTGACAACACGGCCATTGCAAGCTGCTCTTCACGTAACCACTTCAGCAGCCCTCTGAGATTTACAGTTGCTGTCCCTTCTCTGAGAGGACTGGGGTCTGTCTGCCCAAGCCTCCCTGGGGAGGAGGTGGGGGATAGCCATGGGGTGAGACCAGCCTTTGGGAGATCTGTGGTGCTCAGCTGGGGTCACGTCACAGCACAGGGCCGGCAAACAACTGCAGTCAGGAGTGGGGGAAAGAGAGCTGGGGAGCTGCTGCTGTTGCCGTGTGGGGAGGCTGGGGGGGATTTACAGCTGGAAGCCCAGGGAGGAGCTGTGAGGGGGTTGGAGGCTGGGCAAGCCACCCATCTGCAGGAAGGAGCGAAGGCACATGGACCAAGACAGAGGAAGAGAGCACAGGGAGGGAACGGGGGGGCCAAGCACAGAGCCCCTCAGTCCTCTGGCAGCCAAGGAAGCCCCTTTCCATGCGAGGTCTGGGGCAATGCCATGCACTGAAGCCAATCCACGTCTTTCCAGGCACTGCTCCTCATCGGTGGTCCTCACACCCCTTGCTGCCACCTCCCTTTTCCCCAGCAGACCTGCTTAGGAGGTCCCTTTGAGGGGTTAATTGAGGGGGTAGTAGTTAAAAGCTCACCAGATCAGCTTTCTGAGCATGCTTGAAAAAGACAGCTCACATTTTTTCCTGCACTTCATTCCCACTCTCCAGAAAAAGCATTTTTGTGATAATAAAACCAGCTAAACACGATCTACATAAGATCAGTATATGCTTGACATAGCATACCAACTGCAGCGAAGATGCTGAAGAGTCCACAACATGTTCTGCAAGAAGATTTGCTCTTAAAGACATTGCAGTGACTCAATGTATTTGAAACCTAATGGCTTCACACAGATGTTGTTTGCTTAAAATGGCTGGAGGGTTAAGTTCAGGCTTACTTTGTTCTACTAAATTACAGAACAAAAACTTGGCTGGTTGCTTAGTGAAATAATCTGTAATAGATACCATAGGACTGACTTTTTGTGTATATATGGGCATTAGAAAAGCAGAGTGGAGACTAAACACCCCTTCACCCCCAAAATCAAGCAGAATATATTCTCATAAATCATATGGGAATTACTGAAAAGTTGCAGACATGTTCGTGAGACAGGAGATATCCTCAGCTTTTTAAACAAAAAGCAGATGGAAAGGAGATGGCATTGATTCTTTGCAATCTGAACCAGTTGAGTGTGGAGGAGCCAATGGAGCAGATAATATTAAACAAGCAGCACCCAACAGAACAGAGCAAGATGCTCCAGAAACCTTCGAGGCAAAGGGTGTATGTCCAAAGGACCGAGAACTGTTACGGTACCAGGATTTTCCCCTCTTGTGAGAGTCACTGCTTGTTGTGGAGCGTGGAAGATTCCCAGTCAGCCACAGCTGCGGTTGGAGCAGCCCAATGGAGGGAAGAACGCGGTCCTTCCCCCTCACTCTGTGCTCCTGCCTCATCTATCTGTTAGCGAGTATCTTGTTACATTAAACACAAATATCACTGTTAGTAATGTCTAAGTGCGTGCTTCATTAGTACCATAATATATTAAATGTAGAATTAAAGAAATAGTACACTTTAAAAATATAAAGCAAAACATTCATTACAGCCAAACTTAAATAGGATCATTGTCATCTTCACTTCATCAATTAACTTTTCAATTCCATTGCTGATTTAGTTGTGCCTCCTTCATCTGTTAGCAAAGAATTACTTCAGTTCAACTACTTAAAACTGCATATAAGGACTGAAGCTATATATACATATAAAGAAGCTTCTTAATGTATGTTACAATGCTTGATAAATAAAAAAAATAAATAAAAAATCCCACTTAAAGCCCACTTTACTCTTCAGGTCTCCTGGGTAAGCCAGGCATAGATGGAAAGTTTCCACAAAAGATTTAGTTTTTACTGGTTTGGAAAAAAGTCTTTCTATTACCTTTGGACAGCACAGTCTGTACTACTACAGTGTAAGATGTTGTATAGCCTCAGCAAATACTGAACAGTCACTTTGAAACAGCAGTGAAGCCAGAAGGTTTTAGCAGATGCTGGAACAAATTCAAGACTTATGTCTTTGCCACCTCCTTCCTTCTCTCAACGTCAATGAAGTGAATACAGCCCTTCATTTAAGAATGAGAGGGATTCACAGATAACTCAATAGTCCTGTCACAGCTGCAGAGATATTTTTTCCTTTCATTATCTAATTACTAAGGAAATGGTCTTCCTCAAACTTTGCAGAAGCAATGAATCAGTTGGTCACTGTGAAAAAAAAATCACTGTAATAGATCATTAGTCTCGTTATCTTCTGGGGTCACAACTTCTCATCTGCTGTAGCTGAGCCTTATTTCCAATCCATTCATCTTACTAATCAACCTTCTTGTTGTTTCTGATCTACTCTGTGGTAACATCTATGTGTTTAAAGGTTTGATTTCTCCTCTAGAGCCTCCTAGCCCTTCCCTCTAGGTCATTTATAGTTAATGTAGTATCCTGCAGCCTCCTTAACTGCTTAATATTAAGTCCCTTGTGCCCAGCTACCTTGCGTTTGTGCTTGTACCCATTATGCTTGAAGGGCAGTACTTCCGTGGTGTCGTGTTCTCGTCTAGAAAAACAAATCTTTCCTAATTTTAGCCACTGAGAAAATTCAGTCTTTGTCCTTCTCCACAGGAAAGGTTCTTTCTGGTGTACTGAGTCAAACTGTGAATGTCTCATCCTACTGCCTAGTTTAATGGTGCCATTTACCCATGTTCTGCCTGTTCTTGTATGCAGGGCATATAGCAGGGAATGAGACTGTTGGATCGTTAAAAATAATATCTTCTGGTTTTCATGTTAGTTGGCGTGTTTGTTATAACAAAGCCATTACACCCTTGGAAGTCTCAGCAGACACCTGAGAGATCTCTTGATGTCTCTTCTGTGCCCAAAAATGTAAAAGATGAGTCCAGAGCTAAGCCTGGGTCTCCTGTGAGACTTCATTGTTAGTTTAATTTTTTTTTATAAATGCTATTAAAATATTAAAAACCAACAAAAAATCAGTAAGGCTATTTGAAGAGCCAAGAGCTATCATATATACTTCAAAATGTAAAATATCTACAAAGGATATGAGATTCATGGAAACTTTTTGCAACTTCAGATTATTTTCTGGTGCTGCTGGTCTAATGTGATAAGTGGGCAGATTGCTTTTGCTGGGAAAATGTTAACCTTCATGACCAGGAGAGCATCAGAAGACAGATGTTGTTTGTGCTTTTGCCATATACTTGATTTGGTTGCCTTTTACTTGTCTTGTGCAGGTATAAAATGTGCTCTCCCCTCCCCAGGTTTGCTGTAAGGATTGCTTGGTATTTGGTCTTTACAATGCTGACAAAAGAGGGCACCCCCTGGCCCTCCTTGACAGGAGAAATGGGGAATCTAAGGTTGATGTTTTGTTAATATGACTCTGAATATGAATTTGGGTAAACTGCTGAAAAGTAAGCTAGCCCCTGCAATGCACTGACCATTTCACATAGCATCCTGAATTCTGCTCTGCTGCTGTTATCCTGAGCTTGCTTCTGGAAAAGCAATACTGCCTGATGCAGTCCAGTTTTGGAAAGAGTTGCTGAAGTCCACTTTACAAACCGTTACTGAAACAAAGAACAATACATAACCAAATGAAATGTGGTGCATCAGTTAAGTAGACCAACATGATGAAAACAAATGAAACCATCTGAAAAGTGAGTTGAACAATTACTTCCATTTTTCTTTTCTAAAAATCACTGTGTACAGTAGGGTAGCATCTTGAATAGTTAAATGCCCCTGAAATATGACATACAGGCAAAACATGAACAGTCCTTCAATATTAAAAGCATTCCTGCTGTGTCACATCATGGCGCCTGCATAAGCTAAATTCAAGAATTTTTATTGTCAAGAGGCACTACCATTACACTACATTTTAATATGGATCTTTGCCAACAATCATAAATAAAACACTCACTCATAAACAATTCCTAAAGGCAGTGTGTCAGATGGTATTTAATTAAAAAAAAAGTTTGCTACAATGTAGTGGAATACCATAGGCCATGGCCAGTTGGGACTTTCTTTTCCCTGCATGTCTCTAGGTGTTTTGTTGGTTCCCAAAAGGCTTTTTAGTTAATGTATGCCATGCCTACCAGAAGATACTTCTTTCTAATGGATGAAAAAAACACAGCTAAAAGGCAGAGAAAATCAGGGCCATTTTCAAGAGATGTCTAATATGGGAAACACATAAAAGCTGTCAGGGTAAAAAAGTTGGAGAAGATGGAAAAAATTGTAAATGAGTTACAGAATGGTGACAAGAAAAAATTCTTGTTAACAACCCGGTGGTTAAATGAAAATTGTATTTGCTAAATACCTTTAAAGATTAAATCCATAAGTGACAACATATTCAAATGTACTGGTCCCTGTTATGTAAATTCTGAAATTTTCATAAAACAGAGAATGTCGCTTGACACTTGATACTCTTAAAAAGTCTGCTGCGTGGATGAAATAACTGGACAGCCTTTCTCAAACTCAGCAAGAAGCATGTGAAATAAAAGATGAATGTCTCCATTTACTAGACCGCTGTGGTGGTCATAGCAATAAACGGTTTTAAAAGACTTTAATTTATAAAGTAATCTCCTGTTTTTTTCTGCTCTCCAGACTGCTCCTGTCCTCTCAGCAATTAGCAGCTCACCACATACATTTGGAAGTGCAAGGCTGAATTACTTTTACAGAAAGCTGCATTTAGTAACTCGTTACAAGGCTGACGTCACTGAAACAAAAGTTCAGTCATATAGGGATGTGGCAGAGGTTATCGTGTAGTACATTACTAATATACTGGGGGGGAAAGATTATCTTGACTGCCTGCTAGTGACCACATACAGGATGCAATCTCCCAAGGGGATAAACACTCCTGGCAAACACTGAAACCCAGAAATCTTCTTCGCAAAGCTGTTTGCAGCCAAAGCTATCCACAAATGCTGGGACCAAGACTACAGTCCTCGACAGCACACGGCTCCAGACATTTCCATGGGGAAAGTTTAATCTACAAGGATGTAGAAATATAAAACAAAGTATTGCTCAAAGTAACTGTTTGTCAGATCATGTGCCTCTAATCTGGGTTCCAGTGACATTACACAGCTGCAGCCAATGGATTCCAGCCAAGCCCAGCAGTCACTGAGGGTTTTTTTGGTATAAATTTAGTATCTGAACATGTTTTGCCCATCATTAAAATGGAGAGTAATTGCTCAAAAGTGAACCATAGATGTTACAACTGCAAAGAACTTATTAGGTCACCTAGTCCCATCCTCAGAGCAATGCAGGATTGAAAACACATTGCAACAAATACTAAACAGAGCTGTGTTTGTTTTCATTTTCTTTCCTATTTTTTTTTCTTTATTGTAATCATTAATCAGTATATTCAAAAGTTTAAAAAGCAACCACAAATGCCAGTGTAAACATGCTCAGGTATATAAGTAATATAAAGTATTGCACATACAAAAGTCCTATGTTCAGTATCTCCTCATGGTGCTATTTCATCAGAGTAAAAGTTGTGTAGATGATATGACTGTAATGAGCTAGCTGATCTTATTTCAGAAGCTGCTACACACAACAATTCAATATTTACAAAAGCTAGAAGCTCACTGTCTTTTTCATGGGAGGATGATTTTGCCTGGAATGTATGGGATACAGAGGTATGCAAATATGGGACAGGCTTGCTTTGTGGTGGTATTTATCAGCTGATCTCTCTAACCTACAAGGGTTCCCATTTGGGGGAAGGGGTCTGTTAACGGTTTTTGGTGGGACTGAGAAGTGGTTAGGCCTCCCCATCCAATGGTGTTTCACCTCTGTTTTCTGAGGCATGTGTCTCCTCCTCTCATTAAGTCTCATGGGCACACTGCATCTGATAAGCTAAAGACTTCATAAAGGTCTTCTTGCAAATTTGCCTTAGATATGAAGATGGAACACACCTGCTCAGGTTTCCGAGCTCCTGCTTGGATTTCACAAGTCAGTCTGCATGCAAGAAATGGTAAAACTGTAAAATCTCCTGTCAGACTGACAGAAATGACAATGTCTCATAGCTAGTCCTGTCTGAAGTCTTAGGAAGCAGAAGGGCAGTTACCTAAAAGGAGCCAAGAAGTGGCAGAATGGATGAGGCCATTTGCCAATTAAGAAGCTGAGATGGACTGGAAAGAAAAGGAGCTCAGGAGAAGGAACGTGTGGTGTATGTTTCAGAAGATGAACAATCCCTCCTGAAGTTTACACAATATAGCTAATTTCACACTCACAGGCAGCACTGGAAGACTCAAGCTTTCAGGCACAAATTTGCACAGATCTGAGCTCAGACTGCCTGCTGAGATAAGGACCATTTGCTGATAGAACAGAAAGAATGAAGCCTCTCTTCTTCAGAATCCTTCACCCAGAAAAAAAAATCCTAAATGTATATTTTTACTCTTTACCTGAAAAGATGTTTCCTTCTTTTTGTTCATGCTTGGCTGGCTGGCATCCTATTTTTCTGCATAAATACAAATCTTGCTCACCTTCCTTGCAAGACTTTGCTTAAGAAATAACTATATTCAGCCCTAAACTTTGCTGAAATCAACACTTTAAATATGCTGCCAGCTTGTAGACTAAAAAAAACCCCAACCCCCCCCCCAAAAAGCAAAGATTTCTTTAGGTGAACAGTGTTAGTGTCTATGACACAAATTAAACAGAAGATACAATGGCAGTAGCCATTCCATTTTAAGAGGCCATTTCAACAAAGTAACAGGGCAATGGCAAAGAAAATTTACCCTAGCCCAAAACCCCCAAGCCTTCTCAGTATCACCAGCGTGGCCGTGATAATTTAAATCAGTGTTTCACAAATGACTGGATCCTGTGTCAGCTGTACAGGTGTCAGTCATCAGCAATGCAACGACAGGGTAACTCATCCCCTGCTCTACACTGTGCATGAATTTAGTTATCTGGGTGTGATACTGCCAGCTCTGGGTTGAGAGATACGACATGTACTTATTTATCATCTTGTAAATGTTGCATAAATCTTCTGCTTTGCAAACACCTTGTAGCCAAGAAGGATGTGTTCTGTGTGTACAATGGGTTTACTTTTCTATTTACATGCAAGGTAAGTACATGATTTCTATTTTTTTACTTTCTTCTCTCAAAATCTAAGTTGATGATTATATCAGATACTTATCCTGAAAAGGTGGAAAAATAAATAATTGTGCCCCATCTATAAAGTTCTTCATAGACTACCTTTGTTTTTCAGAAGTACTTTCACAGTACTGATATATTGCTTGTCTCCCTGAGCCATAATTTCATAAAAGTTCTTATTCTTAGGGAGGTTTCAAAGGTATTCTGCATGATACAGTAGCGTTCAGAAGTTTTGTCCTGGTCCATCTTCTAGACAATACAGCAATGCAGGTGTTCTCTCCTTGGGAGAGTTGGGCTTGTTCTGGAAGCATCTCAGTATACCACAGGTGTTCAAAAGCAACTGCTGAAATGTAGACTGACTGGAATATGGGATAAACTTACTGTTCAGTGGTGAGTATGTTTGTAAGGCAGTGATAAAGCTGCTTTCTTTGGCAAGGATGGCCATCATGTGGCATGTTCTCAGAACATTGCATAGATCAGATTATGACACCATGTCACTTGCAGGTACAAAGGAAAACTGGTGGAAGGAATCCTTCATTTAATCCTCATCGTGTTTCTAGACTCAGGCAGGGTTCTGACATGAACTGTCACTCTTCCTCTATGCATCAGTAGTCTTGTTATTTGTCAGTTGCTCTCTGTCAGCCATGTCATCTTGAGGAGGTCTAGGTCTGTCAAAGAAGCCACACTGCAGGGAACAATCAACAGAAACAAAGGCATCATGGTAAGACAACCACAGGAAGACTCAGCTACAGTTTGATTTTTCACTGAGTCAACCTGAAAGGTCGGATACAATCTATGTCAGGCTGATAGACTGTGAAGAATTTTTATTTCTATTCAAATCGTTCCCTATGAAAAATGATAGTTTTAGGTACAAGGCATTGAGTTCCAAAGTATTGCTTTAAAAATTCAAATTATATGAAAGATGTCTTTGCAGGAGATGTAAAGTTGGTCTGAATGCTGATACTGGCTGACTCTAATGAGAAAACTGTTAATTTCAGTTCAGCAAGACATTCAGAAAAGTATTTAGACTGACAAATAGCAATAATAACAACAGAGGTGGAATATGTGTTGGGAAATGTGCACAGGACAGTGTTGTGACGTAGACTAAAGATCACTAAAGATGACATTCCTCTCACCTAGCTTTAACTGCCTAAATGTTACCCTTTTGGTTGAAAGGTTGAAAGTTGTGTAGGCTTCACAAGAGGTCGAAGTAGAGTACCACCAAAAGGTAATTCCTCTCATCCTCCCATGTTTTAGCCGTAGCTTTTTGCTGTTGTTGTTAACTGACTAGGCGAATCTGAAAAGTTAGCATAGGCTGGACACCTGACCCATAACCTTTAGGCAGCTAAACTTAAGAAATGATTTTTATTTTTTTAAATGGGAATTGAGAGGATAGCCAAAAGCTACGTTGGCTCCCTGCAATATAGCAGTTTCCAGTAACTTGTCTTAAAACTTGTGAAGGGAGTGTAAAAACCAACACAGAACTAGAAAACTAAAACCAGAAGATACAACATACTAATATAAAAGGAAATCTTCTAAAAATGAATTGTCAAAGCTGGGAGTGTTGTTACATGCTGACAAAAACTGGAAATCCCTGAAGTATTCACAGAAAACAAAGTTAGAGTAACTTCTTTTTGAACTTAAACATCCTGCAAAAGAGGTCCTGAGAAACAGAGTCAAACTCTGTATGCCCATTTATAACCAGACTTTAATAATAAAGGAGGACTTTGAAAACAAGTTCCCTGCATGAAGGTCAGTGACACTAACATGTCAGAAATGGAAAACAAAAAAGACACGCGTATTGTTGCCTTTGCTCCAAACTGTTAAAGATCACAAAATTCCATCCTTTCTTTTTCTTATCTGTTAATATCTTCCAGTATCTTTCAGGGTTTTTTTAAGGCAACAGCAACAGTAATAATGCAACATACCTTCCATAGAGCTAGGGTCAACATAGCTAATACCAGTAGTCCAAGAAGTATTGCTAGTATTATAACCCATAAAGGGATTACAAAGGAGACATTTGGAGTGGACCAAATGACAGATGTTCTGATCTGAAATGAAAAGAATACATTAAATGAACAAAAATTAAGCAAATCTGGCAGTAGAATACAGTCGTTATAAGCATACACTTCAGTAGCATTTTGCAGATTAGAAATACACATTGCTTGGAATTCTCCCATGTTAGCTTCATTTACTGCAAGTTCCTTTCCACTTGTTCACAATAATTACTAGAAATGGAATTCACACATACACAAAAGTCTTGTCGTATCAGACACACGAATCATTTTCACTTAATACAGAGTAGCAAAAAATACTCTTCTGTGCAAATGCTTCAAGAAGATTCAAGGAGCAAAGTTCTACTCGCATGTATGCTGGTACAGCCTAGGCCAGTATAACTGACTTATGCTGAATTACTCTGAAACAATGGTTGACTTCAGCCCAAACTCTTAATTCAAACCACAATAGATACCAGCTACATTATTCTTATTTTAATTTCTGCTGACACACCAGTATACTTTTTTCCTATGACTTGCATTTCAGCTAAGCAGTCCAAAAATTAAACTCAAGCAGAGTGCATTGTCCTTGTGATAAAGGCTAATGCACAGTATGATGTTATGCTCCTTAAAAGAAGCCAAGCATACGGACTATTACCTAAATGAGAAACAAGCATGAAACACTCTCTTTCATTGTCTGAGGCTCCAGAAAGCAGCAGGTGTGTATAACATGAGTTATCAAAGGTTTTAATTGACTTGGCAAACTTCTCACTTTAGACCTTCATCTTGACAAAGAGTAGTAATAACCCTTCTGTATTTCTCCTTCTGGGGCCATCCACATAAGTAACCTCCTCCTCACTCTCCCTTCCATGCCTTGTACCAAATTTATTCTATGCTCTCAGACTCTGCTTGGAAGGCTCCTCATCAATGTCATTGAATATTTGCTCTCTCCCTGCTGCTCCCAAGTGGGAAGGAATGAGTTAGAGCTTTCCTTAGCTCCTCAGCCACAATTATGTCCCCTTAGTTTTAATTTATTTTGTCAAACTTTCCTCTTTATTGTTAGCCTAGGAAGTTATTTCTCTCTGGGGTTTTCTGTTGGAGCTCTCTCATTTACTCCTAGTCTCCCTTAAAGAGGGCAAGTATGTGACAGATGGAAGTTATTTGCTTCATGACAAGATGAAATTGGTTTGCAAAGCAAACTGACTACACAAACTCTCAAATGATCTTCCTCTTCAGTGCTTGAGGTACAGCTAGAAAATCTACTCTTCTTAATAAATTTCTTGGCCCAGTCCCTGATCTGCATTTATTGCAAATTCTCTTTCTACTTGTTTTTTTGCTATTAACTCACTGGTTGATGCACCTGAAATTTAGCATAATTTGTTAATTTATGGAGCAGCATCCTAAGTTTGAAGACTGGACACAACTCTGTAGTCCAGTTCAAAATTAATTCCATTTCTGTGCCTCTCACTTTTCTCCTTGAAGATGGCAAATTTCAGCCTTTTTGCAACATACAGCCCTTTCCTGTCTCACTCTTTCTCATGATCAGCATACATTCCTAGACTTTTCATTCTGCAAGCACCAGCAGATCTGTCTCCCAGCTACTGTCACGGTTTATTGGAAGACATTTTGGAATAGTCCTTTCCACTAACTTCATTTGTGCAGCCAACTGTCCCCTACTCTGACACAGCGCTTAGAAAGATGCTAGTAGATCAGGTCTACTGATGCATGTATTTTTTATAGTATCCCTCACTGTTATGGGACACAGATCATAGTTGAAATTAGGGACAAACTTTCTATGTGGGATACAACTTGCCTTCTACCAAAGCTTACACTGAGCGCTACACAGAAAATTCTGAGACACTGCCCAATCCTTCTGGGGTTAGCACTTTAACACTGACCTGTAACCTGAACATTAAGTGCTTGCAGTACTGGCCATATCATTGTTGATCTAACAAACACATTCAGCTAATATACTTCTCTGGTGCAGCTGTAAATAGTTATTACTCTAAAAGCCTTCAAAAAGATAGCACATACAAAGAATAAATTCAAGTTAAACAGAATTAGTAAAAAACCCCATGAAATGCCGCCCCTGGGTCCCAACAGATACCTTGCTGGTGTGATCAAGTGATCAACTATGCCACTGCAGGGATACCATTCCCTTCCCAAGCTTCCTCTTTTGATTGCTTCTTAACCACTGCAGAACTTCATAGCCTCTCTGCATCATTAGATTCGGCAAGAGCAGTGCTCATTTAGTAAGGACAAAATGGTTTTGAATGGCTCTCCTTGTGTCTCAGAGCAGTAAAAAGGTCACCTGAACTGGCTGCAGAGATTTCTCCCAGAGAAAAGCCAGTTAAGAAAAAAGAGGAATGCAAGTAAAAGGCTTATCTGGCCAGGGAAATCAGAAGGGATGGAGTCATGATGGGCTGCACAAAGCCTGTAGCAAGCAATGAGCTCCGCTGTCCAAGAAAGAAAGCATCTCCCTTCTACTGCTTCAAAATCCTCATGAATGCTTCCCTGAGGCAAGCCTTGAAGACCTGATCACATATAGCACAAAAGTTGGGAAGTGCTGATGAAAATTCAATAGACCCCATGACAGCAAAAACTGAGATTGATTAAAAAACTGCAACTCATCTACACTGTGTGCTTCCTATGTTGGCAAACTCTGTGGTGATACACGCAAGAAGTTATAATTTTTTTCATTATTATTTGAAAAGGATCTGACACTATCAACACACAGTGTACATACCTTACTTATGTAAGGTTTGAGCTTCACTACAGTTTCTGTTCTAACACTACAGTTTCTGTTCTAACACTATCACTTGTCTAAGCATGTTGCTGTGGAGCTGGAGCAGTAAAGTGATAGATCACTTACCAAAATCATCTTAACAAACATTTGTAAACAACAGCAAAAAGCAAACCCAACCAGCGCTTTCTGTCCTCTCAAGTTTCACAAAATGACTGATGCCATTTTACAGTAAGATCAAACCTGAGGGAAGACCCATTTGCTTGCAAAAATTTGATTTAGCCATTTCTGGTATTGATAGCTTGAGCCAAATTCCTAGGTGGCATAATGTGACTGAGATAAATGCAACAGGAAATGGAGTCAGCATCACTGCTCTGGGCTGGACTGTACAACATCAGCAAACCAGAACAAAAAGACTCTAGCAAGCTGCTGGCCAGCTATGGATGGGTTGGTAGAGAGACAGTCTACTGAAATTGTACACCCTGAATATGGAAATTATCAGAGTGGGCAAGTACTTCTGTAGGAAGGATTTTTTTGTTTACAGATTTCTTAAGATTGTATTTGACTGAACCACATCTGTCTCCTTGGGCACCAAGTCCGCTTTCATCCAAAGGCAACTACTTCAGCACCACAGGTGCTCTCAGACAGGGGTGAACTAAGCTGCTGCCTGGTGTTATCTAGGATCTGAATAGCTCATAGGGCTGCCTACTGATTGCACAGGAGCACAGCAACTAGTTTTAATGTGCTCCAGTTCACTGTTCAAAATTAGGTGGCATCAATCCAGATCTCAAAGCATGTTTGAGATCCTACTGAAATCAGTGGCAACAGTCTATTTCATTAGGCTTTGGATAAAGCTGATAGTAGTGTATGCAACTACTTATGTAGCCATTCCATGTCTTCTTTTATGCACCACTTCCTAGATGTTTGCTGCATTTGTGTGTTGTATTTTGTTTCCTCTTAGGCTGCGAAAACAGTAAGGCAACCTAACTCTTCTTGTGATACCAATAGAGCACCTATCAGCATGGATCCAGGTAAGGACATCTGGGTCTTCCTGAGGACACACTGTAACCAATTATGAGTGGTATAGCAGTACTCAGCCTTGCTTTTACTGCATGGGTTCATAATCCTCTCTTCCTTCTTCCATTGTTCTGCTTTTACAGACAGTAGAGTGCAATTTACAGTGTAATTTCAGTGGCTCAGCTGGACCGTGACAGATGTTGAAATATAAACAAGAAACCGTGATCTTATAGAAGTGCAGAGCATCATGTTTATAATCCTTAGATTATCAGCAATGAGTAAAATGAACAGCAGAAATTAGGTCTATCTTGTATCCAGCAGAATGCTGCTGCAAAACTGCCACATCTCTCTTCTCTTGTAGCAGGAGTGAGGCCAATGGCTAATGAAATATTTGCCTGCTAAAATCTTAAAACCATCTTGCTGCACCCACACCCTTTTCACATGAATCCTTCTTTGTCTGAGGTTTTTGAAAGCAAGGGAAGGGTTGTGCTAAGTGCTTGAGATTTAATTTCTGAGCAGGGGATTATACGTAATTGTCAGTCTCACTCCTGCCTGTGTGCATTACCAGTAGAATATAACACCCCTGGGCTGCGTCCTTTCACACTCTATACAAAGACTTACAGGGCTACTAATGCAATTCCTGGTGAAGAGTTTGACACTGCAAATCCTGAACACCCACAGAGCTGAGGCAGAGGCTGGAGCGGGAGAAAGAAACAAAGCATCCCTTCAGTTTTGCCTGCCTCATTTCACCATTTCCACAGAAGACTGTCCCTCCTCCACCCCATGCTGTCCACAAGTGTTTTACATATGATTTTGATTTAAGACAACTTTGCATTATTCAGCTTGGATTTCTGTTCTTCTCCATGTGGTAGGTTTAGTACTGCAGGATCAGAGCCAAAGAATGTTTTGGGGGGGATTTATCTGTTTTCATCTAAGGTGGCCAATATGAAGAAGTGGAATTTTTACACAAGTGTTACCTGTTGGCTCGGTACTTTAGATGCACATTGGCTTTCCTCTCTGTTCAGGACTAGAAGTCTTTCTTATACTGAACACTGAAAATAGTGGTTGCTTCTTTGTCAGGCTGGTGAAAAGCACACCTCACAGACTTGAGAGGAGCCATCTGACTTTTGACCTTTCACAGTGCTGAACGTCTCATACCTTTTGTACACAAAGGGGTGACAAGGAATGCCATCTGGCTCAAGCACTGAGATGAGGGTGAAGCCAACCAGAGAGTTACAGACAGAGCCTTTGTCTGCTGTTGGAAATAAAATCCAAGCTGGTCTTAGTACAGATGCTGTCTGATAGTCTTAACTTCAGAACTGCTGTTGTGGTTCCATGAAAGTGACTTGTTGCTCATGAAAGTATTTCTATAGGGGGGCTTTTATTTTCCTCTTTTAAAATATGCCACAGTTAAGCACATTGTAAGCAGATAAAAGAAATATTAGTTTTTTTGCCACTGATTTTTGTACAGTTTGGATTTTGGTCCTGATCTTGGTGCTACTCAACGTAGCTTCAAAATTGTCTTTGATTCCACTGGAAGGTAGCATAATGCAGATAGGAGCATATGTGGTAAGCTGCTGGTTCATTGGCAGTCCCTTGTGGATAGATGGGAATTAGGTTTTACTAGTTCAAACATCCAGCATCTATGGTCAGAATTCAGTGCCTGTTAGTGGGATTCTCACAAAGCTATTTTTTCCCTCTTGTCCTTTAAAAGACACTTTAAAAATTAAAAAGAACTTCTCCATAATTTAATTTGCTACTTTAAGAAACTATAGCTAACTTGATTATTATTCTAATGCTACCACTTCTACTGTCCATGATGACCTTCCTCTAATCTTTAGCCATTTTGCTTACAGAGACTGAGAAACAGGAACTCTTTACTACTCCTACATGTTCCCATCCAACCTTTGCAGCATGATGTTCTTGTATGCTCTGAAAATATGCTCAAAAGCTCCCTTGAGCTTGGAATCATAATTAATATTGACATTTATGTTTACACATTACAAATGTTTGTGCAAATATAATTCATAAGGAATATAAGCACATTTTAAATGAAAGTACTATCACTGTGTAATAGCTAAAAAAAGAGTTATAAGCCTTAGTTTGAAACCAATATTTACTCACTGTAGGACACTAGTCAAACAGTTTAGACTAAAGGCATCCCCTCTAAAGGTCCTATCAAACATTTAAGAAAAGCAATCATATTTTATTAAACTCTGAAACTGGCTCAAGACTCAGAAATTAAAATGGAACAAATTACTGCTTATTCTAACTCTGTCCTTTTTATTATAAAAAGTACTTTCACCTTGCACATGAAATTCATTAAGTAGGATAGTATTATTTATCATAATAATACCTCTAAGAAAAAATGACAATTTTCCCTTGAATGGTACAGCTGTTAGCAAGGAAATACACCTAGTTGTACAATATATAGTTGTAATTCCAAGCCTATCAAGATTAATAGAAAAAATTTTATTGACATCAGTGGATTTTGCTTTAAGCTCCACTAAGTTCCAAGCTAATTTTCTGTTTGATGCCATTTTCACTCTAATGTTTTACTATAAAAGATTCAGATTTTCTTACATTTCCATAACCTTTCATACACCTATGTATCATGACCCTCTGTTCAAGACATAGACCTATATTCCACGATGATGGAAATAAAGACCTCAGAGCTGCAAATATGACTGCATGACTGTGTAGGTTACCGATGTGTATGGGATTATTCATGCCATTAAAATTAAATGTACATTATCAGCCTGCATAATTGGAACCCAGCATTGTATGAGTTAAATGAAGGACATATGTTCTGTTCTTTTAGAATATATTATCTTCAGTATATAAACTGTAAAGTGTTAGCTGATTATTAGATATTTACTTTGGACAATTAGTTTTAAAATATTAAAATCTTTATTCCACTTCCACCCTTGCATTGTCTGAAAGAAAACCATAAACTTTCAAATAAATCTTTGGAAACTTTTAAAACACAACCAGTGATCTTTTTCAGAAGGAGCAAAAATATTAAGCATTGCCCAACTTCAAGCAAATATTTCTTCCTGCAAGTGGAACATCAAAAGAGCTTGTGCATATAACACATCAAGCTGTAGAGCTGGCAAGCATCCACTGCCATGTCCAGATATGAAACGACATAAAAGCGCTATCATTTTTCAACATTTTACAGTTGCCATTACAGGCATTTTGCTGTAAATCATCTGCAGCAAATAACAAGCATTATACTGGCTGGAGTAAGAGAATAAAATGCTTATCTGATCATTTGGTAGATCATCTGACACTTGTTGAGAACAGCAGGCTATCACCTGGGGTAAAGCACTTCAGTCCAGATGAAGGCACCACTACAGAGTTCTGCACAACATGTGTTTCTGGTATGGAACACATGCTGCAAGAAAATAAAAAGAGCCTGAGTATATCTGTCAGCTTGGAGCCTTTGAACCTTTCTGGATGAATACTGCATTAAGCATCAAATCTTTCTGGTGAAATCATGGTAGTCCTGATGTTAGAGGTTGGAGTCACTGAGTGTACAGGATGAAGATTTCACCTTGTGTCTTCCCAGAGCAAGTATCAATCAACCATTCAATCCGTGTTTGTTCAAAACAAAACTTTATAGCCTGTATCCTCTAAAATATATTCAAAGTAAGCTGTAAAGTGTATTATTATGTTATTTTTCCATATAAGAAAATACTCTGTTCCCTACTACCACATCTCAACAGACTGATATGATGTATTTGCACCATGATTTAACTTGGAAAAGTTTGTACTGAGCTTACCTTTTAAAAGAAGGACTGTAAATGATAAATCTTTATAAAGATGAAAACAATAAGCCTTCAAATTTCAGATTACTCTTATACTAGAATCAAATTTTGCACTCATATTTTACTTATTTATATCAGTAATGATGAAATAGAGTGAATTTTAACCATGGTATTAGACACCTTAAGAAGCAAATTACTTTAAATTGCTCCCCAAACTCAATCATAGAATCATTTAGGTTGGAAAAGACCTTCAAGATCATCGAGTCCAACCATCAACCATGCCCACTAAACCATGTCCTGAAGTACCCTGTCCACTCACTTTTTGAATATCTCCAAGGATGGTGACTCAACCACTTCCCTGGGCAGCCCATTCCAATGTTTGACAACCCTCTCAGTAAAAAATTTTTCCTAACATCTAACCTAAATCTCCCTCACCTCAACCTGAGGCCATTTCCTCTCGTCCTATCTCCAGCCACCTGACAGAAGAGACCAGCACCCACCTCACTACAACCCCCCTTCAGGTAGTTGTAGAGAGCGATAAGGTCTCCCCTCAGCCTCCTCTTCTCTAGACTAAACAGCCCCAGTTCCCTCAGCCGCTCCTCATAAGACTTGTACTCCAGGCCCCTCACCAACTTGGTTGCCCTTCTCTGGACACACTCCAGCACCTCAATGTCTTTCCTGTAGTGAGGGGCCCAAAACTGAACACAGGACTCGAGGTGCGGCCTCAATGTTTTGGCACCAGCAAAGAATCAAATCAAACTTACCCCTCCAAGATTAATTTTTTGTATAATAATCCAGGGCCATACAAATCTTGCTGTGCAAATAAGACAAGTACTTTAGTATCTATCTATCACTCTGTATGGATTACCAGGTAATTTCGTACCTTGCACCTGATGTGCTGTGAGGTGGAAACCTAAAGAGGCATGCAGACCTTTCTGAAAATCAGGGTATCAGAGAAGCTTAATACAGGTAAGAGAGAAGCTGCCATAAGCTTGTGTGGGAGAACTGCTGACTGGGAGAAGGGTGAGATCTCTAAACCTGACAAAAACAAGATTTTGGATTTTGCACAGAAATTTCCTCCAGATTTTTTTTACCCCCCAAAAAGGTAATTAGACACTTGCTTTCACAGTTTTGTTGTTTTCTTCTAGGTGAAAAATCAATCCTGATTGCCATAAAGTGGTCTGCACATTAATGCAGCAAGAAATTATTTAAAAATGGAATTAGTATCGTATATCAGCAACTTCCACAGAAAGCAATAAAGGTATTTCCTTTAGGTATTATTTCAGGAATTTACACTAGAAAGACAGGAAAGACTAATCTCAATATTTTCATTTATAAAAACTTTCACAGCTGTGATCAGAATGACCAAGTACATGTGCTTCACACAAAGATATCATTTTCAGTTACTTACTGCTATGCTTCCCTCGGGGAGCTTTGCTGGTTGCACTTTATATGGCATGCTCTTAACTTCGAAGGACACGTTGGAAGAAAGAGTATAGAGATCATTCTTTCTCTGAAATTATATAAAAAATGAAATTATTAAAAACCATGTTTATACTGAAAAGCATTTCCTAAGGCAAAGATGGTTTCTTTTGGTAAAGAGTACAGCAATCCTGGGACCTGTATGTGTCCAATAATACAGCATAAAGCTGAAATACAAAGACCGTGTGTTCAAATAGGGAGGAAGGGTTAGATATGCAGAAAGACACATACAGTTGTTTCTCATATTTCTCTCTGAAATAGGAGACTGGTGAGTTTGAAGCAGAGGGGAGGTTTATGGAGTGTCTATGTTTTAAAACCTTGCCTCTGCTCACCAAGCCCAACAACAAACACAGGTATCTTCAGATTTCCAGGTCTATGTTGAGACCAGGCTGGTAGAGCTCCCTGATGGCATTGAAGGAATGGCTGTGCCTTCCCATCAAACAACAACAAAAGGAACAAACATCTTTGCACTTCACTTAGAGTGTGATTGATTTCCTATTGCAGTAGAGCTCAAAAAACCCAGAACTCACCTTGCTTTTTTACTACATTCTGCAACTGCAACAGGAATGCATAGCAGTCATTGTTTAACTGGCTGCCTAGTAAAATATTTATATAGTTCTCATTAATCACCTCAACAAATCCAAAGATGTGCAGACAAAACAATATGTATCTCTGTCAGTTCTCTGTGTTTCATTTAAACTTGCTTGTATTTATAAAATATTATTTGATTAGATTAGGCATTACGTTCCCTGCTTCAGAATGATTAAAAACTGTTACATCATATAGCTCATGCTGTGACTTTTAATTAGTTCTTTCACCTCATTTGGAAGCCAGCTAGGCACAGGCACACTACATCTGACCAACTGTGTGTCTTATTGTGCTGTTCTGACCTTGACAATAATCTCCCACTCTGTGCAAACTACCTTGAAATGATAGTTAAGTGCTAATATGTCCACTGGAAAAATATGTGCCTAAATCTGTTATGAACTGGCATAAGTGCCGACATGTGAAAGTGTATGTCCCCTAAAAGAATCTTAATGGTTGCAACATTTACTACAATGGATACAAATATTTTCCACACACATATTTTGAATCCTGTTGAGCTCTTGGCATCATCGATATTTAACTGGAGTTAGTTTTGAAGGCTAAGTACATCAGGTATCAAGTAAATCTTTCAGTTCACTTTGAATTTGACAGGTTTCAATTTCACTGAATGTAATTTGTTACAGACAGAAGATCCTGCACTCAACTATGTCCTCTTTTTTCTTGTTTTTATCCCAAGGAAGGATGGTTGAGTGGTTTCCATGCTTTTCTGGATGTCAAACCTGTTTCTAATTCCATCTCTGCAATGGATGACACTACATGCGACTTGTGTATCCCATCCCATGTAAAGCTCGGGTCATTATATGGATCTCCTTCGAAAGTGCTTTGATATGCTTTGAAAAGCATTAGATAAGTGCTAATATGTCCACTGGAATCCACAGAGCTAGGAGTTATGAGTATCATTATATCCCTTTAGATTAGACTCCTTGAGGTAAACAATTTTAATCTTTTGTATGAGAATATTTTTGAAGCCCTTAATTGTTTTTGCTACCTGTCTCAATCCTTTCTGAAACATGATGACCAGAATTAAACACAGTATTTGACTACTGATTTACAGAAAGACAAAACCTTGTAAGTAAAGCAATCTTTCATTTTGGCACCAGCTTCTTACAGTCCAGTGTATTTGGAATGTCGCTGTCACTTCCTAAATCCCCTTCTGCAAAACTCTTTGTCCTTCCTTCTACTTCTCGCACATTTAGGAGTTCTGTTCCATTGACAAGACTCGGTTCCTATGTGATTACTCAACATCTTTTCCTCCCTGCTCGGTGGTGTTTTTCTCTGGAATTTCCTGTTGCATCAAAGGCATAAATCCTCTCTAAGAATTGCTTCTCCCCTTTCAGCTGTTTTGTAGAGCAGACTGAGGTAAGAAGACCCCATGATAATTTGGGCTACTGTTTCTTTCCTTCACTGATAGAGAAAGGTTTGTTTGTGAAAATGACCTGAAATAAGCGTAACCTAAACCTGGGAGGCAACTTGGATGCAGCTGCATGACCATGGCCCAGCTCAAAATTTTCACAGAACTGCTGAGGTTGGAAGGCACCTCTGGAGATTGTCTACTCCAACCACATGCTCAGAGCAGGGTCAACTAGAGCAGTATACTCAGGGCCATGTCCAGTTGGGTTTTGAATATCTCCAAGAATGGAGACTCCACAAACTCTAGGAGCAACCTATTTCAGTGTTTGACTACTCTCACAGTAAAAAGTTTTTTTGTTATGTTTAAATAGAATTTCCTGTATTTCAATATGTGCTTCTTCCTTCTTGTCCTGTTACTGGATATCATTGAGAAGAGCCTGGCTCTGTCTTCTTTACTCCCTCGTATCAGATGTTTATACACACTGGTAAGACCCTGCCTGAGCCTTCTCTTCTCCAGACTGAACAGTCCCATCTGTCTCAGCCTCTCCTTGAATATCAGATCATCCAAGCCCTTAATCACCGTTGTGGCCCTTGGCTGGACTTGCTCCAGTCCGTGTCTCACTTGTTCCAGGGAGGCCAGTTCTGCACACAGCACTCCAGATCTGTCTCACCAGTGCTGAGAGGAAGAGTCACCTCCCTCTACCTGCTGGCAACACTGTTCCTAATGCAGCCCAAGAGGCTGTCAACTTTCTTTGCTGCAAGGGCACACACAGTGGGCTCATGTTCAACTTGCTGTCCACCGGGACCCTGAGATCCTTTGCTAGAACACTGCTTTCCAGCTGGTTGGCCCCCAGCCTGTACTGGTGCATATGGTTATTCCTCCTGTGGTACAGGACTTTGCATTTCCCTTTGTCACACCTCATGGAATCTCTGCCAACCCACTTCTCCAGCCTGTCGAGGTCCCTCTGAAGGGCAGTACAACCATGTAGTGTATCAACCCCTCCTTCCGCTTTTCTGTCATTTGAAAACTTGCTGAAAGTGTACTCAGTCCCATTATCCAAGTCATTAATGATGTTAAACAGTATTGGCCCCAGTATTGACCCCTGGGGTACACTGTTAGTGATGGACCTCCAGCTGGTCTTCATGCTGCTGATCACAACACTTTAAGCCTGGCAGTTCAGTCAGTTTTGAATCCACCTCTCTGTCCACCTATCTTCATTCACTTCGACAATGTCAAAAACCTTCCTAAAATCAAGATAAAAAACAATGACTGCTCTCCCCTCGTCCACCAAGATGAACCTCATTTATGTCACTGCAGAATGCTATCAGGTTGATCAAGCATGATTTCCCCTTCATAAATCCACAGTGACAACTCCCAATCACCTTCTTGTCCTTCAGATGTTTGCAAATGGCTTCCAGATTTTTTTTCTCCATCACCTTCTCCGGGATTGAAATGAGGCTGACTGGCCTGTAGTTCTCTGGATCCTCCTTCTCAAAGATAGGTGTGACATTTGCTTTCTTCCCGTCCTCAGGAATTTCCACCAATCACCAAGACCTTTCAAAGATAACTGAGAGTGGTCTCACATTGACATTGGCCAGCTGCCTCAGCACTGGTACATGTATCCCATCAGGTCCCTTGGGCTTTTGTACGTCCAATTTGTTTAAATGTTCCCCTAACCTGATATTCCTCCAGTGAAGGTAATGTTGATTGCTGCAGGTTTTCTCTCTGGTCACAGAAGCCTCAGATTACTGCATGCAGATTTTACCAGTAAAGACCAAAGTGAAGTAGGCACTGAGTAAGTCAGACTTTTCTATGTCCCATTCAGCAGAAGACCCATATTTTCCTTAGCCTTCCTTTTGCTGCTGATATACTTACAGAAGACTCCTTGAAGTCCCTTGCTAGGCTCAGCTCCTGGGGAGCTTTTACTTTCCTAACTCTGTCCCTGCATGCTTAGACACTGTCTCTATATTCCCCACCCAGCCTCTGCACTTGGTCAACTGACTCTGCTTCTACCTCTTTTATGGTTCCTTTCTACGTCTGAGTTTTACCAAGGAGCTCCTTGTTCATCCATGCAGGCCTCCTGCCACCTTTCCTTGACTTCCTGCATGTCAGGATGGACAGTTCTTGAGCTTAAAGGATGTGATCCTAGAGAATCACTAGTTCTCCTGGACTCCTCTTTTCTTCAGCATCACCTCCCATGGAGTTCTTCCACGCAGATCCCTGAAAAGGCTGAAGGCTGCTCTCTTGGGATCCAGGGTTGTAGTTCTGGTATTTGCCTTGTCCATTCTGTCTTCTTTTTGAAAGATTAGTTTTCTCTTCAAATATGTGAGTGTTTACTGGTGACATGAAGCCGGCACATTTATTGCCTTTTGGAACTCATTTGGCTATGCCATAATTTTGTTCTTTTAAAATACTGAAAGCAGCCAAATGTTTATTATCAGAACATTTACCCTCTCCTTGGGGCTTATATTAGGAATGAGCAATACAAAGAATACTGCCTCAAATGACTACACAGGGATAGTCAAATCAGCTCCTTAAGATAGATGGCATCTAATGAAAAGGAACTACCTTTTCTATCAACAGTGTTTGAAATGAAAAATTAGACAGATTTAATATTGGACTTGGCAAAAGAAGTATTTTTTATACATTTTCATGGTACTGAACATCTATGATGAGATGGTCTTCAGAAAAATAATTTTTCCTTATCACACTAATTATTTTCCATTTTCAGACTCAAGCCATTCTTCATCTTTTATTCTACAGCACTAGACTTCTCACACAAAGTCCCAGCATGTTTCTGTAGTTGTGCAATGATTTGCATTCAGAAAAAAGCCTGAAAAAAAGCCTTGTTTTCAATTCTAAGCAATTCATATTAAGCAGGATTCCAGATATGATTTATATGACTTATAAAAGTAATCTCTAATGGAGAGAGCAGAATATATTATATTATTAAAGAAGTAGACATTAGACATGCAGCCTGATTGGCTAAGGTACAGTAAAGGCATTAACTCTCTTGAAACATCATATAGCGGAAACACAGCACTCATGGAAAAAAAAAATCTTTTCACCTACTATACATGGCTTATTTCATTTTCAGCTTATATCAGCAATAAGAACATCAGAAGAGGGTGCTTCCTGTGGATTAATGCTTGGCTGGGGTTAATAGCCTTGGGTTGTGCCCACAGCTATCAACTCGTCTTGACCCTTCATTAGGCTCCCAGAAATGCTGCACATCTCCATTACTTTACAGAAATGGAGAATATAAAAGACTAGAGAGTATTTTCCTGCATTCACAGAATTATGTGTTTGTGGCAAAGGGCTTTAAAACAATGACTGTGGTCAATGTCAGTTGCAAACAGGATTTTTACTTGTACCAACACCTTGGAGATACAGGCAGCTGTCTCTCCTACAGCCTTGTTTATAATTCTCAAGTCATTTGTGAGAAACAGCATTTCTTCACCATATCATTTTTTAAATTGCAGATGTTTAAATATGCAGTGTTTACTGGAAGCAGCAGGACCTGTGGTTTGCAATTCAAGCTGAGGACTTCATTATGGCTCAGAGGAAGGGGAAGAAGGAATTTGGTATTTGTGAATGTCAGTGCTTAATGACCAACAGTAGGGAGCCCAGCCCTACCTACTTTGGCCTTTTGAGGTTCCCCTTGTGTTAGAACAAGAAGAGTCTGCTCTTGCATGCGTCACTGAGATGGTATTTTGCCAATATCCCCGTAAGTAGGCAAAACATGGCCATCCCCTGTGTGGCTTGGGTGGTAGATCCCTGCTGGTGTATTTATTGAAGCTTCTTTCTCTCTACACACTTTTGTTTTACAAATAGATTTTTGAACAGAAGCCTTTGTTTTCTTCAACAGTTGTGAGACACAGAAGCATCCAGAAATGAAGGAAAGTGTTCCTGACAAATATTCAGTGCAGTGTTGCCCTAAGTACAATTGAGACAAACAGAAATAATGTGGGAAGTGCGGGAAAATCTTGGACAATTTGAAGAAGAGGTCTCCAGGCTCCAGTAGAATGCTGGTGGTTTCTGAAGGAAGCTCAAGCAAAGACTTGAAGTCTCCCCAAAGCATCTCTAAGGCATATGGAGGCATCCTAATCAGAGAGCAGACTAAAATGCAGGGACAAATCTGGCCCACCAGGAGCTAGACTGATGGTAGGAGGAACAAAACTTTTGGAAGCTTAAAGAAGTCTGACAGGTCATTGTTCTGCAGGTTTGAAGGGTTTAACTACTGGAGAGACTCCCCAGAATGACTGTTCCATTGCCTCTATGGCGCATTGTTCAAATTCTCTGAAATATTTTTTTTCTGGTTAGATGTAGCCCAGTGAAGTCACCCTAACTGAAAAGCACATACTTTCTCTATTGCAAGCTGCATGCTGTGGTGGAATTTTCCCCCCAGAACTTATGTCTGTTGCATATGTAATTCAGTGCTGTTACAACAATATTGGCCCTGCTTGATTAAAACTTGTTTCCCTTCATGTCTGCTAGAGTCTGGCACACTTTAGAGACAAGAGGGTAAGCAATATGGTGTTACCTTTTAAATATATGCTTTGGGAATTCATTAGCTTGCTTTCTTTGACCCATACCTCCAAAACCCTGAACTACTGCCAATAAATAGAGTAGCTTACATAAACACTGAGTAGAGGTCATACAACTATTTGTTCTTGAATTAATTTGCTAAAAAATGTATGTATGACTCAGTGCATGGTCAAAAAGTACTTGTGCTATTTGTACCAAGAGGGTATATCCACCCAAATGTATCTTTGACCAAAGACAATACAACTCCTCTGAAAATCAACACATCATCTCTGTCATTAACTTCTTACACTTCACATATTATATCTTTCACATTCATTTAAACAGACTATTTTAAATTATAATGGAGGAAGATATTTTGTTGTGATTTCAGAACACTTTAATATACCGTTTTTAATGGTTATCGATTTAAGATGTTTATTTCTTCATATACCTAATGTTACCTATACTTTAGCACATCTAGCAAGAATCTCATGTTCTGCTGTTGTTAACATTTTGACATTACTTTAAATAACAATGAATGAAAACAAAACTAGCCCACACCCAAAAAAACCTCCAGCTAGTTCAGCCCAGTGCCAAGGTCTCTTTCTAGCCTTCATTCCACACAAACAATCAAATCCAGTATAATACCATATTTTTGGCCACACACAGTTTTCTTTTTTACTCATTTTGTTTTTTCAAATAACAACAGTTGTTTGACGTAAAGGCAAATTTCTTTGATGACTTCCTCCTTCTGTTGTTATATGTGGCTTGAAGGGCAGTGCATCACATTAATGGCTTTTAATTCTCAATCTGAATTAAAATAATCTACTTAAACTTCCATATATGGCTTATATATGACAATTAATGAGAGAACAAGCTATCTCTCTCACTGATTTTTCTGGTGCTTCACCACTTCCACCCACGGATAAGAAATTTAGACCGGCTGCAAAATTATGCTTTGAAAACACTAAGCAAGCTTCCCTTGACTGAGATGTTTTCCGCTGGACACAGAAAGAGGTTCTGTGCAGGGGGATGCTGAGGGTAGAAACTATTGTTCCTTAGGGTCATATCCCACTTACATACGCAATAATTGCTCCCATACTAAAGAGGAGAGGGAGAAAAGTGATTGAATAAAGGAGCCTATACAAGAGCTAGATCTCTCACCTGTCTTGGACCACCTCCACCAGTTCACCTGTGTTCTGACTTCCAGGCCTCTGCAAGCATATGTGTGCTGCACAGAGGACAGTCTGTGTGGCCCCACTGCACTGGTTATCTGCATTCTGCCTCCAACAGCCTTTGTGCAGCTAAACTGAATCCTTCTCCCAAAAGCATTACCTGGCCTACAGAATTTCTACCGTACTAAAAAGAGCCTCTGAGTTCACCAGTAGTAAAATATGGAGATTCTCAACAACATTTCTCATCAAGGAAGTACAATTAGAGCATGCACTCTAACAGTGGTGATAGCTCCAGGTGCCAGGCAATGAAGGCAAAGGAGGATGAGAGGACTGGAGGACTTCTAGCTGATGGTCCAAAATAACAAGGTATTACATCAGGCTCTTTCTCATTTTCTACACCCTTCCAGACCTCCCAATTTCTTTTTATGTCCTTGTAGAGGTGCAGCTTCAGCAGAAGGGAACACCATCATTCTATAAAGCAGGGATGTGGAGCTTCTCAAGCTGAGGAGCGAATTGAATTCCTGTCTTCCAGTCATGAATTCTCTAATCACTAGACTGCAAGCTCTAGCTTCTGCCACTAAATATTGAATAAACAAAATCCTCTAAGTCTTCCAACTAATGCTATAGGTACTTCCTAAGTAATTTTTGGATTCTGCCTTCTGAGAGGGTGGAAATATTCCCGCTTAATCCGGATTTGGGTGCCTATCATCCTGATAAGGGATTGCCATCATGCACTACCCTGATGGTTAGTGCAAATCAATGTCTGAGGTACCTCATTGTCTCTGTATGCTGTGTAGGGAGCCTAGGTATTTAGTTTCAGGTTTTGGATACCAGTCCGGAGCCAGGCACTTAAGATGTGGGTGCTGCACCACTCGTCACCTTTATTATGTCAAGCATGTATTTCCATTTTTAGGCAACTAAAAAGAAACAGGAGCAGTGCATGTTCAGAAACACTGAAATAACAAGCATTTAACCAAGAAGCCAAAACATGGCTTTGTGTACTGAGGGAGCACCCGATTACAGTGTGGCTGCCATGCTTCTGTTGCTTTTCCGCTTTCTCACATTAAAACTAGATTTTTCTCCCTTCTAGCTACGAAAGTTCATGCAGTCAGGAGTGCCAAATTCAAATATCTGGATCTGTCTAAAAGTCAAGAGAGAAACAATGCAATTATATTCAATAACATTAAAGAAAATAAAATAAACTTCAAACCTCTTGGGAACCTCGTACACCCTCTGTGGTTTTTTTTTACACTACTGCCTCCCCAAGCTCTCCCAGAAGAAGATTTTTATCATTGTGAGAAACTTTCAATACAGGCTGAAATAATAGTCAAGAATACGCTGAATTCCACTTCCCACAGTGCTATAAGTGTCCAAAGAGCTTGGAGCCTGGAAAGATGTCTCAAATCAGACGGACGGTACAGATTCATCATTTAGAAATACATTTTCAAAACAGATGTTTTACTAGCCAACTCCTGAGTCTTACATTAAAAAGTACCCATCAGAGTTCAAAGAACACTGGGCAAGGTCCCCTTGGATCTCCCTCTGGTGAGTCAGAAATACCATGAATAGACAAATGGGGACATAATAGAGCCCTAACAGAACACAACGTAACATAACCATGTAAGGTTGTTTCTCTTTTGCACGAATCAGGCTATTATTTGCTCCATCAGCAAGTCCAAATCCAAAAGTCAGCTTTACTAGAGGGTTCATATTTACAGCCAGGCTTTGAAGTTAATCCAAAAAAGTCTGTGATTCTTCTTGGCCTTTGCACAATGTCTGTCTCTATCTTTGTTGGCTGGTTGGGACATTTAGGCTGCTTTATTTACTCAAACATGTCTAATCATTGCACGTCATTTAACTGTTATTTGTTATGGGAGTTCGGGTTTTAAGGTGACAGACTACAACTGTCAAGAGGCAACGGGGTCAGCTGTTGTCAGTCAAACTAAGTGGAAGAGGAAGGAGTCAGTCAATACATGACTGACCTTTTGTGGCAAAAAAATATACAGGCTGTTCCATATAAATTCGATGAGAAACATGTATTATTTTGTCCTAGCATTAATCAATCACTTTCAGTCAAATTCTTCTCAGGTTCACATTAGCATATCTATGAGAAAAGAATACATAATGACAGTGTGTTCTCAGCTTTAATGAGCACAAACAATTTCTTCTGCAGATCATATCTTCATTTAGATTATAACACAGTTGAGGAATGTTGTATGTCACCATTATCCTGCTTTCTTTGGCATATGAAAATTTTGTACTTTAATTGTATATGCAAAAGCATTTGGGATGTTACTGTGGAAACAGCAACTTTTCCTCTAAGTTTCTTTACAAAACCATAACTGTGGGGTTCAGTCTGGCCCTTGAACAGTCCTTCCTGGTTCAGAATCACCACATCCTGATCATTTTGACTGTATTTTAATCCTCAGTTTAAGTCTGCAGATTTCAGCCTAGCTAACAGCAGTTGTTTTTTAGGTATACTTTAGTTTACTTCTGGAATAACCTTAGGAACGACAAGTTTACAGGCTTACTAAGAGCAGATTGTGCCCTTTTTAGGAAACTAATTATGCTCTACACTCTTTTTTGGTGATGGCTGTGTAACTGTTAATTTTAAAAGGGGCTGTGAAAAAGGGAACTGTTTTGAGGTGAATGGGAGGAAGGCAACCAGACCCCATCACACTATTTTCTCTCTTCTCAATATCTAAGTTTGCATGTGAAGCAGGGTTCATGTTATTCTGGCAGCTTCTTAGACACAAATGGGAGGATGCAACAGTTCTCTGGGGACTACCTTTTTTACTTAGAAAAAAATCCTGTTGCTTTAAGTGGAGTTTTCTGAGCCTTTACAAGGCTTGCAAGTTACTATTCGAAGGAAACAGAAATATTTCCTAAGGATACAGCTAAAAGGTAAAATCACAGCCCATAAAAAGCCTTGTTTGATACCTGGGGTATATAAGGACAGTGGAGTAAGCAAAAGATGTACTTGTAGTAGTGTATGCTATGAGGTCTCTGTACCCAGGGAGTCTACAGGATGGCTCATTCTTGCCCCTGCCCACAGGTTGGTGTAAGATTCCACCTCTGCCTTGAGCTCACTGAGTGAAGGGAGCTGCAGGCATAGCAAGCAGGACTTATTAAGGAGCAAGGAGGAGCTAGAGGGACTGCAGCACTGGCATTGCCTGGTGTGTTTGCACACACCCATGTCCCAAGGCAGAGCTTTGACTCTTCTCCACCATCCAGATCAGAAGGAGGGCAGAGAAGGTGTTTCAAATCAGCTGGATAAAGCATCCTGTGAAGATACCTCTCTGTTTTGTCACTGGCTACAGAGTTAGGCAATCAGCTTTGGCATCTAACTTTCAGACGACTAAGATTAGGTAAGATGAGTCCCCCTGCTCATGCATTAAACGTCCCACTCAACTTCATGCAGTTATCCTTGTTCTGAACCTAAGTCAAGCTAACTAAGCTTATATGCTAGAAGATTCTGTCTTTATTAAGATTCACTAAGAAAAGGAGATTTCACGTCTTCTGTAGCTAGTTTGTTCCAAATGTTACACATCCTCTGTCACAACCAAAACCTCAGAGAAACAGTCTCTGCTTCTCATTAAATTTGTTTAGCTTTAATCTCTTACAGTTATTTCTTGTTACATACTAAACTGACTTAGAAAAAACTTTTATGAGGCTAATTCCCACTGAAATAGCTGTAATAAGCCTAGAAAATTGGCATCTAAAGATCTGTGCAAGGGGTTTCATTTATGTGCTTGTTTTTTCACAGGACCTTGGTTTTGGCCCTTACAGAGTTAATTAGATTTCACCAACAGAATGATGAACAGAAAGACTTGATTGGATCTGGAACATGTCAGGTCTAGTTCCCAGTAAGGTAGCTAGCTAAGGGAGCTAAGCTTTATCTTTTGCTTGCTGAAGAAGTTGGGGAATGTTTACTGTGATATTACTTGCACACTGCAGTGGTCAAAATTATCACAGATTGTTCCAGCCAGGGATAATAGCTCTGCCTCTCTGCCTGTCTCTATATATTAGGAACAGTGAACTAGTGCAGTTAACTTCTTAACTGAACTTAACAGGGACTAGCTAGTGTGTGAATGTCAGACTCCTACTGAAATTAGAAAAAACTGGAATAAAATTCCCATCATATTTTCCAATATGTATGTCTTTCCTATGAGTGTACAGATGCTTATGTACTAGCATTTTCTATGCAAAATTTTGTTAAGACCTTTGCAAAAGCTTACACTAGAAGATGTCCATCCCAGTTACCCAGATTTGGAAGGACAGAGAGACATCCAAGCTGTCAAGCTTTTGGGCTTAAATTTCAACCAGAGCCTGCCCCTTTTTCCCACTAGCAGATGACTCACTGAGCAAACCTTAATGAAGTACATCCAGTCTAGCCTTTCAAACATATTTGCTAAATATGCCTCCTCTTAAAAGCATTTTATCTGTGCTAAGGGAACTGAAGAAAGGATATGAAAATTTCTTGGGATTGATTGTTAATACAAAGAAAATGTACTGACAAATCAGGAATTAATTCACCCAGAATCTGAAAGGGTGTCCGTTGTTACTGAACTAGACAGAAATCACTTTCTCTCAAGCAAGGCCAGATAGTTCTATGCTCTCTTCAGTCATAATGGTGCTAATAGCTGTTGCAGAAGGAACACAGTATGTGACCTTTAGTCCTGACAGGTAGAAAAACCTTTCAAGTCATCCTTTCAGTAAACACTGCCATGGTCCCGTACACTAAGAGAGACCCGTGACCCCCAAAGTATGCACCTATTGTGGATTTGGTGCCATGATGGTTAGCTATTGAGCTGTCATTCAACATTCTGTAAATACTGTCCCATCTGTTCTCTTGTTTCTCCAGGAAAGCAAGTTAAGTGAGGAAGAATTTCTTTGATCCACTTTCACATTTGAGGAAAAGGAGAAATTAACTTAAAAGGTGCGAGGAGCTTAATTTAAAGCTCCTGTTGTAAGCTGAAGATCCTCAATTCTTCTCTTGCTAGGGCAAAATGCACTCTGGGGATAAATCATTCTCCTACAACTATGGGGAACACAGGAAGGTTCTTGCATTCCAGGTAGAAAGACTGGGGAATTCTAAATTCCTTGAAGAAGGAAGGTGATAATCAATCAGTTTGATCAAGTTAGGATCTGCAGTTATTTCCTAGTAACAGCAAACTGAATTATAAATTTGTCAATGTACTGCCCAGTGTTAATGACATGACAACCACATAGTACTACAGACACATGGCCAGCTGTGAGTAACAGCTTACAGTACAATCCTTCTGCCTTATGCAGTGTAAATACAATTCTGAGAGCATATGAGGTTGGAAATGCAGGAATTTGCACGGAGAAGTTCATTTTTTCTATGGTCTGCACTGTCCCTTCTTTTTAGTGGTAAGACAGAGATTGTCACTACATGAGTGTTGTACGTCATATGAGCTTGGTACATATTACTCTTCCCTCGATTAACAGAGAATGAATAACAATGAATTTTTAAGCTGGACACAGTGTATACCATATACGGTTTGGCTCCAAGAAAAACCTTTCATTGGGAAGGATGTGAAGAATGCAGAGCACATCACGGAAACCTAGGAGATTATTGATCTGGGTCAGTCCAGGAAAGGTGTTTAAAAATAATATTGGAATATTCAGGTAAGATTCAGGACATGAATTTGAGAGGTAGTGATAGTGAGAAAAAGAAAGTAAGCAGCATGCATGTGACCTGAACAGGAACCAGTGAGATGTTATCTTCAAAGAAAGTGATAATAAAAAGGATTTGCATTTGGCCCATTTAATTTCATCATTTGTATTCTTAAATATCTGGTCAAATAAAAGATGCAGGTGTCTTTGGGTATAGAAAGAGATTTTTGTGTGTATTACCTCCAGGAATGTTTGGGCCCATAGCCGGGACCTGATTTTTAGTGCTGCACTCTTCCCTCTTTCCAGTTGTCCCACAGTGCAGGAAATTAGGATACACTTCACATTTGTACAGTTCTGTGAACAAAATAAAGGAAAGTCATACCTATGCTTTAAAAATGTATATAAACATTTTCAAAAGCTATAAATTAGCAAAACAAATCAACTTTCCCTTAAAGAGTTAAGTAGTCTGAAATCAGTAATTTCATCTAATATACATGAGATACCCCAAGAGACATTGTGCAAACTATAAACCAAGCAGGAGATTCTTTTTGCACCACCAATGCATACAACGCCTACCTGTAGTAATGAAAATAAAAGTAATAATTTTCAACAATATCTACTCTGAAGAACTCTTAAAATGTCCAGGTACTTATCAATCCTTTGAAGCATGTGCTTTGTCTTCATCTATCAGTCATTTTGTGATTTCAACACTTTTTTTTTCCTGTTCTCCATGCCTGAAGTCTTTATTTATGTTCCTAAATATTTCCCCTCTTCTAACTCTCCTGGTTTGCTTACTGATGTTTACATTATAGCAGCCAGAACATTTGCTGAGATTCATTAGTTGCTCTACTTGAAACTTGTTGTCCATGAAATGTTTCTGATGAGCAGTGATTCTGGCTCATACACAGGGTTGAAGACAAAAGCCAAGCAATGCAACTCAAAACTATATGCTCTGTCTGCCAGAAGAATGTCAAAAAAAAAGGTTAAAAGCTGACTGGAAGCCACTGAAGGGAATGAGCAGAGTCTCATGAGGTAACCACAGAAATTATGCGGTTGTTTAGGGCATAGAAAGGGAGAAAGATCTCAGAAAAATGATTAAAAATGTGTGTAAAAAAAGGTATAGGTTTATATATACAAATGGGTTTTACCTGAAAAGTTTTGGTTTGATTCAGGAGGAAGGCCAAGGTTTTAATTGATTCATATTTTTATAACAAAGCAGAGAATCTTTCCCTTACAGATGCTTGATTGACACTCACGTCAGAAGGTCTTGTGACCTCAAAAGCAAAGCTAAGTTTTCACAAGTATATTCCCTCAGGAGAGTGAGAAAGGCTGACTACCAAAGCCCATACTTCAGAAAATGAGATGATGGTGTATGTAACAGATCTGAAAACACCCTTAAGGAATCCTGTATCTTTATAGACAGCTTTTCCCACAAATCTCTATCTTATCACAAGTTAAGTAGAAGCTGTATGCTTAATCACTGTTTTCTAAATCTGCCTGAAAATGAAACTGTAAACCCTGGAACTTGCAGCTATAAACCTTTCTTTGAAATGAATATTTCAAAGTATCTGCTTATTTGGCTTTTCATGTTTAAACATCCTCCAACCAAATTTATTTATGTTGCAGGAAGGAGGAGAGCTGTTTTCATGAATCATAGTGGCCAAAAACACATATTAACAAAATAAATCATTAGTATGAAAAAAAGTCTACTTTTGGCTGACATTTTAGGACCTGAACACATATTTCTATTTTTCTTAGTAATGCACTTAGTCTGTAGTGACTTTCAGAACATTGTAACATTAGAACTAATGGAAGAGTAACCAAATGTTTAATAAACAGTATAAATAGAGTAAAAGGTTCTCAGAACATTTTTTCTCTCTGTGAAAATGCTTTAATGAAAATGAAAATAACTTAAAATTTCTGACAAAAAAAGGACAAATTTTAAGAAAGAATTACCTTTGGCCAATTGGTCATTTTCCAGAGCAACATTCACTTTCCCTGTATATTTCCAATGTGTCAAAATAAAATTTAATTTTTCTAGATCTGTAGTATGCAATGCTGAAGGCACATAGAATTGTGATACCTTTCTAACTGAACAAATGACATATTGCTTTTCCATGTCCATCCTGGAAAAGTCCTGCTATATATCCAGTGGTAAGCACTGTACTCTATCCTAATTTGTGCTTATCAAAAGCATATTGTCCTAGAAGACTGCTCATCACAGTGCCAATTTTATATTACTAAGCACTCAGCTAAATACTATCTGTCAACATCAAGCAGCTGAAAAATCTCTGCTTTGTATTTTAAGATGCAGACACAGTACATACTTAAGAACTTTTAAATCACTTTCAGTTGCTGCAGTAATGTCTATGCTGGCAGCATATAAGCCTAATCACTGACAAAGATAACTGATAATTAAGGTATTACTGAAAAATGGATTAAGTGTTCTGTGGTATTGACTAGTATGTCTTCAAAAGCCCAGGCATTTTTCGTTCAGCCCCAGTGGAATCAGATTCTTCCCAGGGTATTAGGTTGATGAAAGAATTACATAGGAATCAACAGCAATTATTGTTTAAAATGGGTTCATCTGTGATTTTGTTCTTAATAACACTATGGTATTCATTACTTTCAGATTCTATCTTCTTCCTGTTATGAAAATTGCCAAATTAACTTTCAGAAGCAGCATAATTATTCTATTACTCCAGAATACTTAGGTCTGTGAGGTTCTTTTCTTCATAACCAAATTCTAGGGATGTCAAGGAATTCAAATGTGAGCTTGCAGTAAACCGCTTAATAAGATACTGGACAGCACCAAAGAAAATCTGCCCAAGGTTCATAAAAATAGATGGAAAGCACTGACTGCATGAATCCCACGACTGACCTCAAGGTCATCGAGTTTGAACACAGCCTCTAGGCAAGGGGAGCTGATACCTGTAATGCTGAAGTATGCTAATGATGGGACATTGAATGCAGGAATGGAAAAAAACCCCAACCTTCTGAAAATACAGCCAAGTCCAAATACTCAGGTACCAGACTGACTAATCAGAACTATTTTCCTGGGAGAAAGATCTTTGCTCTTGCTCCAGCATTGTCTGGAATGTTAAAAATGCAGTGACTTGTTCCATTTGCCTTGCTTGTGGTAATGTAAAGGGAAAGAGTCTTACCCTTCCATGTGTATATAAGTACTTACTGGGGGGAACAAATATACTCCAAAGTATTTGTACGTCAGAACTGTTACTTTACATAAAAATATTAATTTTAAGTGTGAGCTACTCTTTATGAAACAGCCAGAATGCTAGAAGTCAAGTTAACAAGAAGAGAACTACCTTTCAAAAGTCAGAATCTGAAATTTAGTTTGTGGAAGAGGGGCCCATTCTCTAAATCTGTGCCGAAATTCCCTGTGATAAGTGTGCCATTGTGTGACCACAGAGGTTTGTCTGCAAACAGCCAGGAGTAAGACAGCCAGGAATTTGGCATGCATGATCTTTAATGTAAAAATCTGTCAAACAAAATTGCTAACCTGTGGCATGGTGATATGTAATAATATTTTAAACTGAGGGGTTAAAAATCACTTAGAAAAATATTTAAAAGTCTGTAAATAAATTGCAGTCAAACCAACAGCCACCTTGGTATACTGCATGCATAGTCCCAGTTTAAAGTTTTTAGATAGCTCACCAATATTTTTGCAGAGTTTTTCCTGTGAGGTTCTGCCACTGTGACATCCCTTCTCCTGATGTAATGAGAAATTGTGGAATTATACAAAAAAGCAGCAAGTTCAGGAGTGTCTTGTGGAATAGCAAACTGCAAAGAGAAAAAATGTGAATGGTAATGACATACTCATACAATGAGTCTAACAGATTTGTTCCCTTCTCAAGGAGTCTTGAATTTTGGATCAACACTGTTTTTTTCAATTTAACAGCACAGCCATGAGAATATACTGTCTTCAACTAGGAGCATGATGAGTAATAGCACAGCAAGATATTGCCCAGTTATAGGAATTACATTTCCACCTTTTACTGGTGTCAATTTCATTGCTGTACTTAATTTTGTTAGACTCTTGGGGCCAGATTCTGATCTCTGTAACAGGATAAACTCAAAGTTGCTGCACGGAAATCTGGTTATTAGTTCAGGTCAGTATCTGCCTATTGAAATATAATGATTTTACCAGCTTTAGAAAGTAAAAGAAAAAACAAAAGGAAATCTGAATTCTAGCAACACAACTTTTGATCATTATTTGTTACAGACTTCTTTTGGTAATAACTCAACTTTATATAATGAAACACTTTGTTCATTTTTGACCTCATATTAAAGTGCATTCTCTTCAGCTTTATCTTCACAGATTTTTATTCTCTGATTAAAACCTGTTTTTATTGTTGGCAGTTTGTCTTTAATTTTTACACAGAGCATTTATGGCTACTTTCAAGACGCCTCAGAGAATGCCTGGGAACCCAAATGCTATGGAGGGAAGATAAATTCTAATTAATGACAATCCAATCATGTAAAATCACAACAAAATATATGTGGAAGTTTGCAATAACCTCTCAACAGGAACTCACCTAAACATAGACAAGACTGTTCTTTAAGGGCCTCAGTTTATAAAGAGCTATAATCAGATCCATCTTATCAGGCAAAGATGGATCTTTGAACACAAAATATCTTACATTACTAAAGAAAATGTTTGTAATTGTAAGAAATGTTGTTGCACTAAGGGGAATATAATAGCTATAAACACACAAAACCTTCCACACACTAATTCTGTGTAGTACTAGATTTGGAAAATTTGTACCATTCATCTGATTAAAGTTACAAGGCTAAAGAAGCAACTGTTTTGACACTGTCTGAGATCTTCAGTCAAAAGCATCCTACAAAGTGAAAGATACTATAATTTATTAACTGATGAAAACCCCTTAAGCAAAAATAAGAAACTTTTTTTTCCCTGTTGCTTAATTAGGTTAACATTGTCTTTTTTGCCATAAGGGAACAGTTAAATAGCTACTAAATCTCTCCCTCTCAATGTGATAACATGTGGGAATTCTCTTTCCAGGATTCTGTCACCAGCACATATAGGCTTCTTTAATGATGACAAATTAAAAGAACCACAATATAATGACATGCCTTTGAAGAAGCTCTCAATATATGATCACAAGTGATACATGTGTAGATCCATTTGAATACTAGATGATTTTTATATCTACTTATTTTTTTTTTTTCATAAATCCCAGAGTGTTAGCATCTTCAGTAGTGAATTATTACAGCAAAGGTTCAAAAACAGCCCTCTGTGACTAAGAGAAAACATACATGTCTCCTGCAACAATTTAAAAGCAGAATTTCTCTAGTGGCCTAGATGTTCAGGTTAAAGATATTATTTTATCCTTCTTGAGCCAGCAGCATGGAATTGTACAACTCTGTAGCTATTTTATACACCACATATTTAGCACACCATACCTTATTTTAAATAGATTCTCCCTCCCTCCCTTTAACTACAGTGTCTCACTTTCCTCACCAGGGAAAACTGTACTGCTTTCTTCTCCCAAGCCTTGTCACCTTGAGCAGATTTCCAGATCTCTCCAGTTCTTCACTTCTCATTTCAAAACCTGGTTTAGCTTTCCTCTTTTTCTAGCCAGGCAATACCCTCTGCTGCAATTTCTAACTCCATCAGAAATGTTCTGGAAGAGGACTTTGTGTAAAAGCTGTTATACAAGAGGTGTCAGTGACCATTCAAGAGCAATGCATTGGATGGTATTATTTTGTCTCCAGACCAGGACTTACACACAATAATAATGGCTCTGCAGCATGAGGAGACACTGCCTCAGGAAGAGGTTAGCTCCTGCCAGTCGTGTTAGTGGATGTACCTTACCTGTGTGGTGGATTTTAGCTGTTATTTCGCTGCTTCCCTGACAGATGCCTCACTCATGGTACTACAGTACTCAGCTATTGAGAAAGTGTCATGTATATCACCCCCCACTGTCTACCATAGTTGGAAACCACTGCCTATACCTCTGGTATTTATAGGCATAGGCTCCATAAAACTATTTTTTGTCATCAGTCTGGGAAAAAAACCCAACAACTCCTCGGGAATAGTGGCTCAGGCCAAAAGTCCATCCAGCTGAGCTCTCTTCTCATCGATATGGCCTTTAAGCAGATGTGGAAGGAAGAATAAGAAGATGGCATGCATACAGAATGCTCTCTCCTAGTAACTTTCAGCTTCCAAATGTTTTCAGCTCAGGGACTTCCTGATCTGCATGAAGTTTTTGTTCATTTATTAATCTTCACTGGACTTCTCTTTTGCAAATTTGTCCAGTTTCCTCTTAGAACCATGTAAACTTTTAACCCTGACTAATTCCTTTGGCAGCAAATTCCAGACATCTAATATCTGTCACCATGAACCACCACTTCCTTTTGCTTGTTTTGAATCTAGCTTTACAGGCTTCATTTGATGCTCTAATTCCTGCGCAGTGAACACACTGCATTCCTGTGCAGGAATGGGCAGACAGTAGTCAATCCCCACCCACACTCTTCCCGCCACTTCTGATCTTGCAGATCATATTTGTGCATAGTCACCTCCTCTCTAGATTGAAGCATCCTACTGTACTGAGTTCTTCTGCAACGGAATCTGTTCCATATCTTTGATCAGTCCTTTTGCTCCTCTTTACACCTTTTGTAAGATTCATAAATTTATTTTTCTTTCACGTCCCTCACTGCTTTCAGAGAAAGATAAGCTACACAAAAGGAAAAGTCCCTAAATAAGAGTCTTCGCATGTGCGCACAGATTTGATTTATCCTTATGGAAGAAACAACAAAGCACAAAGGGAACCTTTCTACAAGACAAGAAATTCAGCAATGAGGAGGAATGTACTACTTTTTGACTGAAACTGAAGAATCTAAGTAATTTCAAAGGGGAAATACCCAAGCACCCTAAGAGAGCTAGCTTCTGAAATCCAAAAGGAGCCAAGCATATAATGTCCTTAGCCTTATTTGGAAATTTGAGCCAGGCATCCTGCTGTTTATACAAAACCTGAAGGAAGCTGTCTCTGTATCCTCTTCCCATCTGGAGCAATAGATAAGCATTACATATTTGAAACGTGATTTGTGTATTCATGCTGTTCAGTGCTTTGAAAAACTGAAATAAGGAAAGCACGTTTAAATTCTTGCAATAATGATTGTGCATCTGAAGCCATATTCTGCTAAGACAGAGGGACCATTATTTCATTATCAGAGGAAGATTTCTCACAAGCCTCACAAGAATTTAGTCTTGTTTGTTAAACAGATGTAATCATTATCAAGTAGGAGAAGGAAGAGCAAACTAAAAAAACCTAAAAAAACCAACAACAAAACAACCTAAAAAAAATCCTCAAAAAATATGTTGCTTCAAAATGTTGTTAAGAACTGTGGCACTATTCTACCTAGGAGCTCTGCCCTCCTGACAGTAATGCTCCCATCTCAGCTTCTTAATTTAAACTTAAAACAGAATACAGTGGCTAGTGAGGAGGGATGCTGAAGTCCTTTTCATATACTTGCAACCTGATCTGACCAGTGGCTTTGAGATGCTAGGCTTGCAAATACAAATGCAGCAGCTCAGCTTCTTTCTCCTCACCACTTTTGAAAAATAGGTAGAAATGGGGTGGAAAAGATTAATAGAAAAAACCTCTGTTTCCAAACTTCTTGTGTTTTGGGTACAAAATGGAAACATTTTCTCTATTCAGTTCCCTATCACTCAATTCCTTTTTCTTCCTCTACAGAAACTAAACAAAAGGGTGGAAACCTAACACCTCTCTGGCTTCCTGGGTGAAACACAAAAATCTAGCCATTTGGCATACATTAGTTTTTCTATATCCTTGTAAGTATATATTCTAGTTCTGTCTCTTTAAGCTGAAGACTTGTCTGTAACTCCTGTGGTCCTGAGCAATCCCCTTCTCTAGAAAGATGTCTCCACCTTCATCCACTGTACTGAACTCAAACCCCTCCTGGTATGCAAAATAAGTATAGCACTTTTAGCATGTGGAATGCAGCTCTCCCTGCGAAATGTTTAACAGGCTACTGGTTAAACTTGAGAAGTGTTGTTTACTCCAGAAGTGTCTGGAATCAGTTATGCTTAATAGATTGGATACCTTGTTTTTGATGGGATAATATGTAGAGCTGTGTTTTGCTAAATCTTCTGACTTTGAGCCAAAGCAAGCTCTTTTGGCAGGATCTGCTATCACAAACATAGATCTTAAACCAAGCTTTTAGACAATGGCATATCAACACTTTACTGAGGAGGCTGCTACTAGGCCTCGCCTTGTTAGTGTTTCCTCCAAACTCTGAGATCTCCAGCTCTGCTATAAAGGAAGAGCCATGTCCATGGAAGGTGAAGCAATTTGGATGGCAAACAATACCTAGGAGTAACACTTATGAAAAAATTGGTAGGGGAATTTTTTCCTTTTTGTTGGTATGATTAAATTAATTACAGAATCATTTCCAAGTAGAAAAAACAAAAACCTGGCATGTTGCTGAAAAAACTGTAACTTTTATGAGTTAATATTGATTAAGCCATAAAATAATTGCAGACCATATCAATCCTTCTATCAAGTGGTAATACATGAAAACTTCCATTTCTGGAGTATATTCCATGCAGAATTCCAGTTGATTCACTTTATAGGATATTCAAAGTATGGTCTTTGAAAAATTAAAATCATTAACACTTTAAGACAGGTAAAAAATACATAGGCTTCTAAAATGACTCCCATTTTACAGATTATACTGTCTCATACTATGTTGAACTTAACCATAATATAAAATATACCATATGATATTAAAAAAATATTTATCTTACCATACACTTGGTGCAAGGAAATAGCCCCTGGCAACAAACCATGCTGAGGACTGACTGGCTAAGAAGCAGCTCTGCAGAAAAAGACCTGGCTTAAGCTGCGCATGAGCCAGCAGTGTGCCCTGTCAGCAGCAAGGGCCAACAGCATCCTGGGCTGTATGAACAGGAGTAAAGGCAGTACATTGAGGAAGTGATTGGGGAATGTAAAGCTCAAGTGAGCCTTGGCTGCAGTGACCATGAAATGGTGGAGTTCAAGATCCTTAGGGAAGCGAGGAGGATGCACAGCAAGCTCACTGCCATGGACTTCAGGAGAGCAGACTTTGGCCTCTTCAGTGATCTGCTTGGTAGTGTACCATGGGATAAAGCCCTGGAGGAAGGAGGGGCCCAAGAAATCTTGTTAATATTCAAGGATCACTTCCTCCAAGCTCAGAAGCGATGTATCCCAACAAAGAGGAACTTGGGCAAAAACGCCAGGAGGCAAAAACGCCAGGAGGCCTGCATGGATGAACAAGGAGTTACTGGACAAACTCAAACACAAAAAGGAAGCCTATAGAGGATGGAAGCAAGGACAAGGAGCCTGGGAGGAATACAGAGAAATTGTCCGAGCAGCCAGGGATCAGGTTAGGAAAGCTAAAGCCCTGATAGAATTAAATCTGATCACGGACATCAAGGACAACAAGAAAAAATTCTATAGGTATGTCAGTGATAAAAGGAAGACTAGGGAAAATGTGGGCCCTCTCTGGAAAGAAATGGAGACCTGGTTACCTGGGGCATGGAGAAGGCTGAGGTACTCAATGACTTTTTTGCCTCAGTCTTCATTGGCAAGTGCTCCAGCCACACTGCCCAAGTTGCAGGAGGCAAAGGCAGGGACTGGAAGAATGAAAAACCTGCCTACTGTCGAAGCCAGCATGGGTTCATGAAAGGCAGATCCTGCTTGACCAACCTGATCTCCTTCTATGACCAGGTGACCTGCCTAGTGGATGATGGAAAGGCTGTGGATGTTGTCTACCTGGACTTTAGTAAGGCCTTTGACACTGTCTCTCACAGCATACTCCTTGAGAAGCTGGTGTCTCACGGCTTAGACAGGTGTACTCTTTGTTGGATAAAAAACTGGATGGATGGATGAGCCCAGAGAGTCATGGTGAATGGAGTTAAATCCAGTTGGCAGACGGTCACAAGTGGTGTTCCCCAGGGCTCAGTTTTGGGGCCAGTTCTGTTTAATATCTTTATCAATGATCTGGACAAGGGGATCAAGTGCACCCTCAGTAAGTTTGTGGATGACACCAAGCTGGGAGGGAGGGTTGATCTGTTCGAGGGTAGGAAGGCTCTACAGAGGGATCTGGACAGGCTGGATCGATGGGCCGAGGCTGCTTGTATGGGGTTCAACAAGGCCAAGTGCCAGGTCCTGCACTTGGGTCACAACAACCCCGTGCAATGCTACAGGCTTGGGGAAGAGTGGCTGGAAAGCTGCCTGGGGGAAAAGGACCTGGGGGTGCTGGTTGACAGCCGGCTGAATAGGAGCCAGCAGTGTGCCCAGGTGGCCAAGAAGGCCAACAGCATCCTGGCCTGTATCAGAAATAGTGTGGCCAGCAGGAGCAGGGAGGTGAGTGTTCCCCTGTACTGGGCACTGGTGAGGCCGCACCTCGAGTGCTGTGTTCAGTTTTGGGCCCCTCACTACAAGAAAGACATTGAGGTGCTGGAGCGTGTCCAGGGAAGGGCAACAAAGCTGGTGAAGGGCCCTGAGCACAAGTCTCATGAGGAGCGGCTGAGGGAATTGGGGTTGTTTAGTCTGGAGAAAAGGAGGCTGAGGGGAGACCTTATCGCTCTCTACAGTGAGGTGAGTGTTGGTCTCTTCTATCAAGTAACTAGTGATAGGATGAGAGGAAATGGCCTCAAGTTGCACCAGGGGAGGTTTAGGTTGGATATTAGAAAAAATTTCTTTACTGAAAGGGTTGTCAGGCATTGGAACAGGCTGCCCAGGGAAGTGGTTGAGTCACCATCCCTGCAAGGTGTTCAAAAAATGCACAGACGAGGCACTTCAGGACATGGTTTAGTGGGCATGGTGGTGTTGGGTTAACGACTGGACTCGATGATCTTAAAGGTCTTTTCTAACCTAAACAATTCTATGATTCTATGATTCTAAGATCAGGTTGGAGACCATCTAAGGAACCTGAAGGTGCACAAATGATGAGATGCATCTGTGGGTCCTGAGGGAACTGGCAGATGAAGTGGCTACACCACTATCTAACATATTTGAGAAGTCATGGCAGCCCGGGGAAGTTCCCACTGACTGGAAAAGGGGAAACATAACCCCCATTTTTAAAAAAGAAAAAAATGAAGACCCGGGAAGCTACAGGCCAGTCAGTGTCACTCTGTGCTCAGCAGGATCATGGAGCAGATCCTCCTGGAAACTATGCTAAGGCACATGGAAAATAAGGAAGTGATTGGTGACAGCCAACATGGCTTCACTAAGGGCATATTGTGCCTGACAAATTTGGTGGCCTTCTATGATGGGGTTACAGTGTTGGTGGATAAGGGAAGGGCAACTGACATAATCTACCTGGACTTGTCCAAAGCATCTGACACTGTCCTGCATGACATCCTTGTCTCTAAATTGGAGAGACGTGGATTTAAGGGATGGACCACTCAGTGGATAAGGAATCGGCTGGATGGTTGCACTCAAAGAGTTGCGGTCAATGGCTCAATGTCCAAGTGGAGACAAGTGGTGGTCCTCAGGGGTTGGTATGGGGACTGGCACTGCTTAACATCTTTGTCGGCGCCAAGGACCGTGGGATTGAGTGAACCCTCAGCAAGTTTGCCGATGACACCAAGCTGTGTGGTGCAGTTGACATGCTGGAGGGAAGGGATGTCATCCAGAGGGACCTTGACAGTCTTGAGGGGTGGGCCCGTGAGAACCTCATGAAGTTCAGCAAGGCCAAGTGCAAAGTCCTGCACCTGGGTCGGGACAATCCCTAACACAAATACAGGCTGGATGGAGAATGGATTGAGAGCAGCCCTGAGGAGAAGGACTTGGGGGTGTTGGTTGATAAGAAGGTCAATATGACCTGGCAATGTGCATTTGCAGCCCAGAAAGCCAACCATATCCTGTGCTGCATCAAAAGAAGCATGACCAGCATGTTGAGGGAGGTGATTCTTCCCCTCTACTCTGCTCTCATGAGACCCCACCTGGACTACTGTGTTCAGCTCTGGGCCCCCAACATAAGAAGGACATGGACCTGTTGGAGTGAGTCCAGAGGAGGGCCACAAAGATGTTCAGAGGGTGGAACACCTCTCCTATGAAGACAGACTGAGAGAGTTGGGGTTGTTCAGCCTGGAGAAGAGAAGGCTCTGGGGAGACCTTATGGCAGCTTTCCAGTACTTAAAGGGGCCTACAAGTAGAAAGCTGGAGAGGGACATTTTACAAGGGCGTGCAGTGATAGGACAAGGGGTAACGACTTTAAACTGAAAGAGGGTAGATTTAGATTAGATGTAGGGAAGAAGTTTTTTACTGTGAGGGTGGTGAGGCCCTGGAACAGGTTGCCCAGAGAAGTTGTGGATGCCCCATCCCTGGAAGTGTTCAAGGCCAGGCTGGACGGGGCTTTGAGCAGCCTGGTCTAGTGGAAGGTGTCCCTGCCCATGGCAGAGGGGTTGGAACCAGATGATCTTTAAGGTCCCTTCCAACCCAAACCATTCCATGATTCTATGATTACTCCCATCTGCTCAGCAGTCATTAGACCGAATGTAGATACAACATCCATTTCTGGAGCCTCAGCAGAAGACAGAGATCAATATACTGGAATGAGTTCAGTGCAGGGCCCCCAGGGGTGCTCAGGGCTGCAACACTTGTCTTGCAGGGAGAGGCTGAGGGACCAGTGCTTGTTCAGCCCAGAGATGAGAAGCTTTGGGGGGACCAAAGCTGTCAAGTGAAAATGTTATCACAAAAATGGAGCCAGGCTTTTCACAGAGGTGCCTGGTGGGATGATGACAGGCAATGGGCATAAGTTGAAAGAAAAAGGAGAGGTTCAGACTGGATGCAGGGAAAAACCTTTTCCACGTAAGGACAATCAAGTAGCAGCATAATTTGCCCAGAGAGGTTTTGTCCTTGGATGTTTTAAAGACTGGACTGGATAAAGCCCTGAACAACCTAGTCTGATCTCACAGCTGACCCTGCTTGAGCAGGATGTTGGATGAGAATACTCCTGAAGTCTATTCCACCCTGAATTAGCCTATGATTCTAAAAAAACAAATCACCATACAAATTAGCTGTAAATTATTTGTATTGGAATAAAAACCTAAAATTGTGTTACATCCTTTAAAAATAATTAATGCTACAATACGTGGTGGCTGTCTGCTCTCTATTAAATAAGCAGCTCTGAGAAGTTCATGTCTTTCAATTTAACGATATTGCATTATTGTGCTATAATGGATTTTCCCCACTGTGAAGAGGTTCAGATGTAAGACTTTTTGATAAACAAACCAGTGCTAGGTTGTATCAGACTCAACTGAAGAGCTATGTGCATCCCTTGACCTAACAAAGGTTTATGTTATCTTTGGAAGTTCATCTGCTAAGCACTGCTGTACAGATGACTTTCTGAATTAACGTACTCCTTAGGACACAAGAGTTTTCAGGGTCTCATGAGAACTGAAAAATTCTGTGTCATTTATTCAAAGCCATGTTAAAAAAGACCCTCAAGGAAAACCCTGCAAATTTCCATTTAAAAAATTATCTTGTATCTAATGCTACGGTACTGAATCAAAATACAAGTTTCTTCAGATAAGAAGAGTACAGAAACCAAACACATACCATGCAATACAACTGTCACACTAGAAACATTATAGACTATCTATATCTTGCTTCTTACCCAGGAAAATGATCTCAGGGTCACAGTGAAAAATTCCCCAAAAGCTCCATCCCATCATGAAGTGTAGGCAGAAAAAAAATCAAGCAAAATGCAGACAGGGATGGAAATAAAAGGGGCTGACTTACCTTTATTTGCATTGTATTAATAGGAGAGCTCGTCTGACAGTGCAATGGTCCATGTGTCTGAATATGAAGAATATAAAGAAGAAATTCTTCTCGACTTGACACAGGCCAACCGACATGGAGAACTGTATTGTTGATGGCACTTGGTCCTATATTGTGCAGCTGTCAAACAAATATCATCAATACTTTCGAAGGCAGTAAAGAACAACAAAAAACACAGCAACCACCACTTAAGACATTTTCAAATTCTTAGTGTCCACAGCCTTGAAGTACTTTGGGAAAGATGTATAGATTATTGATATCATTTTATTGATGAAGAATCTGTGACAGGTAGGGGAAAAGGACTTCTCTATGTTAGTCACAAAGCCAGTGGCAAATCTGGGAGAACAACCTTTTTTGTCTGAGTCTGTATTCAAGAAATCGATCACCTTTCCCATTTTTCCCTACATATTAAAGAGCTGAAATTACCTAAAAAAGTATAAAAAACCCAAACCAAAACACACTAGCAAAAGACACGATATACAAATATATACAATGAACCTTAACAGAACATACTTGAAAATAGTAGCTGAAACTTCAGGACACAAAAGAATCACATGTCAGAGTGCAGGAATAGAAGGTATAGCAGAGTTTAAACTAGTTTTTTGTGGTTAAGAACTCTATTTTCAACACTTCTCAGTTCAAATTTCCCCAAAATAAAAAAAAGGAACTAGTTTTCCTAAAGTAACATCCCAGGACATTATTCTTTTCTGGGAAAATGAGTATAGATAGAAATAATAGAAATTAAAAAATCTGGGCTATTAAAATAGTTTTCTTATATCAGTTTACAGTTTGAAAATATCTGATGACTACAGGAAGTTTGGATATGTGTTAACACTGGGCATGAGAGCTAAAGAAGCAGAACACCATGGAGCTTTACTCAAAGTTTCTAGAGATGTGAAAACCTCCTTTTTTTAAATGTGTAAAATATTTGTGACTGATGAGCTTTATTTAGAACCATATAAAACCCACTTTCAGTCTTACATCATCTTCAGTATAGTTTTTTTGGGTGGGTGTTTGGCTTTTTTTATGCATTGCTGATATCAATAAACCATGAAAGCACTTTCTTTAATCACTGTGACTAAACACTGTAACTATTCTAATACATTTGAAGTCACATACATCGTTCCACAAACAGCCCAAATGCTTGACACAAGAAGATTTAGAGATTTTTCTGTTTAGAGAAATGTGTTAAGATGAGGAATTAACTAATAAAATTTTGTATTATTTTACAGTCTGATTCATTAGTTTAGTATTAGTCATGCAAATTGTAATCTTACACTGCTGATTAAGCTCAGTTGCTTGTATTTTCTTGAGTTCTTGTTTGTGAATTATAACCATATGTGAAGCAGTCTGTTTTACCCCCTAGAATAAAGGTCATCCATGAGATTGCAGAGATGGTCTGTATTCCATGGAGTTCACTCAATGCACTTTTTTCTAACGTGAACTCTTCTCTTAATTGATGAATCACCCATAGAAAAAGCCCAACAACAATGCAAGGTGGAAATATGTATACTTCAAACATTACCAGTTCTTTTCAACAGAACATTTTCTGTGCAATGAGGTAACAAGTTACATGTATGTCTACAGTTTTTTTTTCATTTAGCTAAATTTCAAAGGAAACATATTTTTTCCTGTGCACAAAACTCAAAGTTTTTAATGAGAAACCAGTCAAATCACTGAAAATATTTGGCACTGATTGTAATGAGCTTTTAAGCACTGTTTTTAATTCTTATCAAACACCCAAAATATTTATAGATCCCTTAAATGTTAAAGACAGACTCCTATCATAAACTAGTATCTCCTCCAGTAACATGAAGAGATACTAGGGTTCTGAATTCCCAGATTAAATTTGGGTCATGTGCTAAAGACAGAATATTTACATTTGTGGCTTTATCTAGTTGCAGATAAAGACAATAAACCAAATTCATCAGGATTTCAATGGGAACAGCATGAGGTCCTGTGGCAATGTATATCATTTTTACCTCATAGATGTGTTCTACTAAAGGACCAAGTTCTTCTTCTTTTGTAGGTTCTTCTTTGGGTTCCCAGTTGTGAAGCGGCAAAATAATTGTTGGGGGGTGAGACACTCTGTAGTATATAAAACAGATTAAAACAGTAACTGTTATCAGTGATCAGCTGCATTACTTTTAGAAAAAAATTAAGACCGCTATAGAAACCTGAGCCTTTAAGGGCATTTCATTTGGGCACATTCATTAGAATTAGGTGAGGTGAACAATACAATGCTTCCATAAAGTACTACCCAGTCGTTACAGACTACTGAGCGTGTGCATTTAGTTTCATACTTCCTCTGATCAATGTTCCTTTCCAGACAAGGGAGTGACTCTATTTGGAGAGAGGAATGCAGTCTGTCAGGCATTTACATCATTCATACTGGTGAGGTATCTGAATACATTATCCACAAAACTACAGTAACGATACGTAAACAAATGTATTTTCTTATTTCCCTTTAAAGCCTGTAGATGTTTAATGCTACGCATCTTCCTTCCTTGCAATACATTTTTAGATATTTATTTAACTGCTCTGACTATAAATTCCTTATAACTTCTGTTATTATTCCTTTAAAAAACCTTGCAAAGTAGTCTATCTCATTTTACCGGTGGGAAACTGAGGTACTGTGACTTCCATAATGTCACAATGGAAATTGCTTTATGAAGAAACTGAATTCAGAACTAGAGCCCTTAAGAGTGCTCCAGGCTTCCCTTTTGCTTTGCAAACGAAGTGGCAGCTAAGGCATTACCTGAAACACTGCTGTAACTTGCAACATGTAAATCAAACATAAATGAAGAAAAGTGACTAAATATTTGACACCTTTCTTTCCTTCTACTATTTTATTTTTCCTTTCTTCCTCTGTCTGACCTCAAGAAAGGACCAAGTAATATTCTGTTAACGTTTTTATTTGAATCACAAGCATTTTATTTCCCATAAAAACCGCAAGTTCCTTGGAGGGGTCCCATTCAGATGCCAACTTTAACCTTATTCAGTTGTTGAGAAGTTGGGAAATCAGATCCCAAGAATTTATTTTAGCATGGTAGGTGAGTTCTGGCACAGACATCTGTCATCTGCTAGTACTGAAAGTAGCTCTTGATGCTAAAATGGTTAAGTATTACCCTTCACTTTCGCTCAGTTTTGCTGGTTTCCAGAATCTTTAGCTTAAAGAAAAGCCATAAAATTTCAATGCTTGTTCTGCCAAAGCTGGAATTTTGCTGCCAGAAAACTGTTAAAAAAGAATTGCTAATGAGTTTTTTTCAGAATATAACATTTGACTAAAATGATGGACTTCTATCCATCGATGTTAATTCACTTTCCCTTGAGTCTAAACAGAGAAAGCACCACTGCAGATTGCCCCTTGAAGAAAAGAACACAAGACTGGATGTTTTTGTTGCAAATGCTGACATTTTAAAATACTTTCGGAAGAAACAAACTGTTCTTGCTTCCAGCTTTTATGTCATATACAGTGAATGAAATGTTTGATAGAAACTTTTCTACAGAATATGGCTTCTCTAAGCAGCAAGTGATCCCAGAGACGAACAACTTAATACCAACCAGCTAAAGTAAAAGTCTTCATGAAATTTAGGGTATCCTGGAGTATCCTGCTAACTCTAAATACTTCCCCAGACTTTGAAAGGCCAGCAGTTCGTACTAACAAGTATGCCAGAGGACAAATTTACAAGCCAAACCAAATAATAAAGGAAATGAAACATATTCATTAAAAAGTCATTTCAGATGAGGTACTTAGCCTAACTTGTTATATTTCACAAATGGCCTTGTTTCCAGTAAGAATTTTAATTATTAATTTTTGTTGGAGAATAGGAACTTTCCTCTGTTGTTAGAAACCCTAAGTCACAGAGTCCCTTAAGCTACCACAAACATTTGCAAACCAGAAACTGTACATAGACAAAATAAGAGGAGGCATGAGGTTTCAAAAACCAGTGTTTTCTATTGCAGTGTTTTTCTTATCCACAGAATTACAAAGTGCAAAGTATAAATGTAGACATTCAATTCAAATTATTATAAAATATATAAGAACATTTATTTTAACAGATTTTACAGTTATCTTGAGGACTTCTACTATTGACATGAAAGTAGCAAAATCAGATCAAATTAAACAGAAATCCTCTTTTCACTATTATATTTTGTATTTAACTGAGAATATTTTTAACATTTGAATGATTTATTAATGAGGGTTTTTCCTAGACTTTTAGGTGACAATGATCAGTTAAACAAAAGCACTGAAAAATAAGGCAAAGGAAGTATGTTTTACAGAAAAAGCTTATATGGGTTATACAATAAGAATTCTGCCAGCTGCAAATCCAAATTACTTCCTTCCTGAATGCCTCATTCCTCTAGTGCTCTTTCAGCAGTGGGAAATAACAATTACATCTATAAAACTCTTACATTTTTAGAGAAAAAAAAGGTAAGCAGAATTATCAAATCTCTGTTATCAGAGCAATTTCTCATTGAATGAACTATCTAAGGAATTATCTTAAATTTGTTTTGAATAGGATACTGAAGAAGATTTCCTTTCTCATAGAGGCAGAATTTGCATGTGTCCACTATGCAAGTATATATGCATGTATGCATATACACAATTTGATAACTACTTACTCTTCCTCAGTAAAATGTATGATTCCAGTCCCACTTCATGCAACTCTGTGCAGAGCAGTAGGGAAACCAATGCAAGAAATTTTCCAGTCCAAATGTGGACACAGTCTCACTTCTATTTTTATCTAGGAAATTGTGAGCAAATGGTTCCCTTGGAGCTGTATGCTTTAGCATCTCTGAGTAATTAGCAAAATCTGTCAACAAAGCATTTGGGAATTTTCCTTTGTACATGCATGCTATAGCTAATAAGAAAACTAAAAGACTTAAGAGGAAAGGAACTGGAAGTCAATCAATTAAGTAATTCCTCTGTATTTAATGACCTGTTTCTTAGCACTGCAGGCAGCAATTCAAGCCACTTTTTCCACTTGTGGCCATGCTGTGTTTAAGAACCAGAGATGTTTTGGTCATTTTTTGGTGTCTATCTATTTACCTGTTACAGCACTTTTCATTAAAATGAACCCACTATGGCACAGAAAGAACATGATGGAGGCAAAAAAAGTTTCCAAAAATTTTGCAAACAGGACAAAAAGTTTGTAAGATTTTTCTATGAAAGTGATGAGCAACCTCACTGAAAAAAACAGAATCCACAGCACTGGAAGCAGCCCTTAGTGAGAAGTCTCATGTATGTATCCATAACCATTTCATTGATGCACTGAAACTCCATCCAGTCCTTAACCTGGGTGTCCACCTGTGGCAACATCTAGCAGTTACTGGCTCCCAACATTTTCTCACACATGTGCAGCCCAGCAACTAACCCCTTTGACTCTTACCTCCTCAGCTTCTACTTCTCTTTCTGTGTCACCTTTCTTCTAATCTTGTATTTTTCACCTCTCTTCCTATCCAGCTCATTTCCCTAGATCACCAACTACAGAAAATGCAAATAATACTCTTATTTCTGTTCTTTTTAAACATGTCTTTCAACTGCTCCTTTTCAGAAATATATGCATTAACATATATCCACAGTCTTTGAGTTCCAGTCCTCTTTTTTCCACCTAACTCTAGCCTTAGGATTAGTCTTCTTAACCTAGAAAAAACTTACAAAAATGAAATACTTAAAAAATTTCCCTGATTTAGATTGAATATTAGAGCAGAAAACATAATCTCTGTGATCTGCAAAATGATTTGACTCTCTGCTGGCACTAGGTAGTCTAAGTATTGTCTTAGAGTGATAACAATAAATGGATTTTTATAAATCCATAAAAGCATAAATAAATGCATTTTTATTTGTTTACACCTAAGGCAGCCCCTTGAGGTGCATCATGTAAGAGACATCTACACCTCTTGCATCAGCCAAACCTCATGGCCTGACTGTGGGAGTGAAGCTGGGCTATGTACCTCCTGTTCTCCCCTTGCAGAGCTGAGAATGGTTAAGGTCCAGAGCTGTAGTTTGAGAAGAGAAGATGTAGGAAATCTGAGATCCCAGACAAAAAGCATTTTGGGCAATTATTTCCTTTAAAAGAACATCCTGCTGACTTCCTTCAGGATGCCAGGATAGAAGTCTAGTTCCAAGATTTTACGGGCTAGTCTGAGCTTCTTATCACCTAATTGCATTTTATAGATCCTGAAACCAAGCTGTCTGTGAAAATAGATAGAAATAATTATCTTTGATCATATCCTGTGCTTGTTTAGTTTTGGCATTCCTTGTGTCAGTGGACAGGCACCTGCTTCAGATGGAAATGTAAGAATCCTACGGTAGTAGCTGGTTGACCTCTTGTCATTCCCTATTCATCCTTTCTCCAGAGGCCTAACTCTGCTATTAGTATATGCCTTCCCATAATATGTTTCATCATTTCAGTCATAAAAGCAGCAGATTCTGCTTTGGTATTCAGAATTAAGTACCTAAGTGGTTGCACAAGCAGACCTACACATATGAACAGGCATTTGGTACTACCAACATCCATACACAATTCGAATGCCTAAATAAAATGCTGGCTCTGACTGGTGTTACTACAATGTGGGATCCTACAGTGTGCTGCAATTGCACAGACACTCAGCAAGTTTACTGGAGTCCATGTGGGCAGTCCTGCCCTACATGACCTGGTAAATCCTTAGAAGCTCCATCCTGCAAGGCTTGCAGGGGTGAGATTCCCTGGGAATTCTCAGGTGTTCTTGGTGGATAAGGCATTTGGGATTATAATATGTCAAAAGATTCACTACATGGGATTATTATATGTGGAAAGATTCAATATAAAATATAGTTATCGTTATGGATTGAAATGGTTGAATACTTACCCTCTAATCTGTACTTGAGCCATAGCACTGATGTTGATGTGGAGGTTAACTAAATTGCTGGTGGGGTTAATCTTGTTAGAACTAGAAAAGACATGTACAAGGATTAAAAGAGGTTATTTAGCAGAACTCTAGATTGTTATGGATACAGCACTGAATACCACAAGGATTACAATTAGGAAGCAATGCCATTAGACATATTACACCATGGGCTTGCTATTGCCACTCTTCAGTCTTGCAGGACACTAGTATTTAAGCTGGATATTATTTGAGCTCATCACATGTTTAATAACATAATCAACTCAAGCTTCCTTTAAATAATCCTATGTGTGAATATAATGATACAAATTTATTTAGCTCAGAATATCATGTAAATTCCCTTGTTCAACTTGGCTGTCTGTATGGATAGGAGTATCTTAATAGAATACAAGGGTGTTTCATGCATTGGAGGAAGGCAGTGTTAATGAACAGGATATAGGCTTTCTTATAATAAAATTTGCTTTTATGACTCTCCAAACTTGTGACTTCTGCATGACAGAGTCTTTAAAGAAAAAAGAACAAAAATAAATTGTTTCTTTACCTTTCTTATTTTTTTCCCTCCCCTATCCAGAGAGTGTTTACACTCTTAATCCCACTTAGCAGTGAAAACAGATGCCTATGTTTAAAGCCTAGTGCTCTCAGTCATTTTATTGTCTTTTCTTATTGCAAATCCTTAGTAATAAAGGTAATTTCTCTTACTTCAAAAGGCCATTCCTGTGACTATACCCCACTCATGTAGAGAAAGGTTTGCAGGTTCAAATTCATGAAAACAGTGAAAATAAATTACAGACTTAGAATTTATTTAATTATGGGATTAATGATACTAAGTTTGGAGGTTTTTTCCAAGCAAGTATGGAAGAACTTCCTTGCTTCATGGAGACTAAGTTTCTATTGCCGTCACAGTTTACTGTTATCACATCTGGGCAGCATCAGTCAAACGGAAACATTCAGAGGAGGCCAGCATTCCCAGCAACTGACTCCTGTGGAGTAAAGGGCAATACTGCTTTGATCCAGGCTTTTTGGTTACAGATTGCTAAAATTAGGAGCAGCTCTAATTTGTTTGTAAATTAATGCAGATTCCCCTCAAACATAATTTGAACTTTTGATGTAATCCTCTACAGCCATTACAAAAGTACAAAAATTGCTTTAAGAATGACTATACCACTAATTTGTTAGAATAAGTTCTTTTTCAATTTGTATAATGGTACTACTTTCCATACAGCTAAAATACAGATTTTGATCATATATATTTGGTATTCAAATCTTTTTTGTGCTTTATGGTATTTTGTAGAGAAGAAAATAGTTTAAATAAAAGGGCCAGGACATCTCCCTCTCAGGGGTATATAATTGCCTAGCAAAATCCGTATCAGAAAAGGAATCAGATTTCAAGACGCTACCCAGCCTCTTGCTTATTTCCGATAAGTAATGAACTTCAGTCTTGCAAACCAAAATATTTATTTTCCACTTGATGTTTTGGAGTAAATTAAAGGTCTCTCTTTTGAATAACTCAGAGGAGGACACAAATTCAAGACATGTTCTCTGCTTCCTTTTCCTTCCATTTAGGTAAATTCCTCTCTCTGCATTGTGGATTTCTGTTTCATTTTTATTTTAAGATTGTTTTCCCTGCTTACTAAGGACATAGAAATGCACAAACTGTAGTGCTGCTTGTGAATGAATGTACAAAGCAGTGAATTTAACTGTAGAGTACATTCCCTATGCAAGAAGTTTACTTTCTTTTTTCTTTCTTTTTTTTTTTTTTTTTTCTTTAAAGTAGGTGGGTGCTCTTCAGCATTTTGATACCAGTTTGTGGAAACTGTTCTTTCTGGTAGCCCAACAGGTTTCCTCCCTTTACATTTCAGTGAGTCACACTCATGGAAGAAGCATGAGATGTTGCTGTCTCCTGAAGTTCAGACTTATTCCTCAGTAAAGCCTTGTCACTTTTTCTACGGAAGTGACGTACCCTCAACTCTTACTACCTAGGAAGATCTAGCTACCCAAAAATCTCTGAACATTACCAATTTCACAGCATGAAAAGTGCAGTAAATAGAGCCTCTGATACCCATTTAAAACGGTATTGCTTGCATTAATGACCTGACAGTGAACAGTGGTATGGACAGGGAACCTACAAGCTAGACATTATATCTTCTATCTCCCTCTGGAGGAGCCCATGCCCCTGTTTCCATAGTCTCCAGCTCACTAGCCAGAACCCTGGGAGAGGGCTGAGGCCTGAAGAGGCACCTCATCGTCTTCTGTGGTGTTGCTGTGCCCTTCCCAAGTTTCTGCATGTTCTTTCCTTCAAGGGTTACATTATGGAAACATGACTTAAACATTTTAAATGTCTCAGTTATTTACCGTAGTGAACATGATCAAGGCCCTCATTAAAGGCCAGACATTAGCAATTAAGTCTCTGTGTGTGGGGCAGGGAGGGCCCCATCAGGAACTCCAGTGTGTATTTGATGAGGACAGATGGAGCAGAAGCCCTGCCACCTACTGAAAAAGTCCCAGGTTTGTTCTTGATGTTATCCTAACCCAGCCTGTCCTGTGCTTTTTCAGCCCTGTGGAGGAAGTACTGCTCAGCATAAACCAGAAGATTCTCCAGCAGTAACATTTCAGCCCCACAAATGTGGAGGAAATTAATGGAAAAAGGACAAAGGTACACCTGCATCAAACTGAAACAGTTTTCTCTTCATGCCAGTAAACCTGTTGAGCAGATTTTAACTGTTCTCCTTTTATTTTCTAAATTGTTGTGAAGAAGTGGCATGTCTTTTTATTTTTTCAGAGCATGATACGTTTTTAAATACAGAACTTCATTACAAAGTGATCACTGTTCATTAATTCTGAAGTGGAAAACAAAGTGCAAATTTGGCAAATCTGTAGATCTTTGGAACACTGACCAAAATCAGTTAACCTGAATTTTAACAAAATAAAATTATGAGAATAAGTCTAAGATTGATTTTGCTAAAAGCTAACAAGGCTGCAACTCTGCAAATCCTCCTGAAGAAAGCTGACATAGGAAAGCCCATGATATAACTACTGACACTGAAGAGTTAGAGTGACCTTCTTATATATTACACTTCAGATATCAATCTGAATTCAGAATTTAAATAACCATACTGTTGATAAAACATCTAACCTTTTTATTTGAAGCTCGAAATTGATGCTGAAATCTGCATTTTCAAAATGCTGAACAGAAAATCGAATGCCTGTAGAGAACTGAGAAAGAAACAAAACAACAGGTTACTAAAAATGCTTGGTCTCTCCATACCAAGAAAGCAGTACTGTTCAACATTGCATTTCACAGACTTGTATAGGATACTGTTGCTTTTTAAAATTAGTATGACATAATATTATCTAGCTGTTTTCAGGAAAAAATACCATCCTCCCTGTGTATGTCACCAGATTTAAAACTTGGCTGGACGGAGGAAAGATCAAGAGGATCAGAGAAGCATACTCCCAAGAACACAGTGGTGGGCCCTTCTTCATCTAGACAGTCTTTGCTCTACTCTGCCAAGAAAAAAGAAAATTATAGCTGTCTGGCAACTCTCAAGCCTGCCTCCATCCATGCATGCCTTTGTCCAGGTCTCCAGGGCTTCCTGCTCCTCCCATTGTCTCTGTAACTATGACAGGTGAGCTGCATATTTTAGGTGTTGCAGGCCTGACTGATCACATATTTTTCTTCTAGAGGCTAGATTAGCAGCAGCTCGATGTTTTAATTTGATTTTGTTTGAGTTTTTTCATTGCCGTTCAGTTAACAGGAATACAACTTCAAAGTTACATTTGCAGTTTAGTTTGCCACAATGTGCAGTGTGTGACCACAGAAGATAGAGGGTAAAACACACTGAAGGGGATAAGGGCTTCCACTGGTGCTCCCTTGTATATATGCAGACCTTGCTTGCTCCCTCTAATAATTTCCATCTGCCTTGCAAGAAGGGCACAGAGTAAGCAGAACAAGTTAATTCAGAAGACAGAATGGAATTGCAGAGCTAACCGAAGAAGGAATATACAATAGCATATGGTGGAGTCTCTGTAACCCTCGTTGGACGTATTTACAGCCCCAGTATGTAAGTGGCAGGGGAGCTGGGGAAGATGCCATCTGCCCTCCACGATAAATCAATAAAATTGTGCTGCAATGTTTAAATTAATGTTTTTAATTGCCTCATTTCAACTGCACATGTTTTTAATCTAGTAATTTTTTTTTTAAATGTGAATTTTGTATTGAGACTGACAGCAAAGTCTACAGCCTGTAATCTTATACAACTTCTCACTCCTCCGCACCTCCCCTATTGCCTGATGGTAGAATTTCCTGCTGGATAACTTGTACACTGTGCTTTCATTTTTTTAAAAAAGATAGTTACATATACCCTTATTCTCAATGTGGAGAAACAATCTTCCTGAGAAATTCAACAAAAGCCATTAGGAAATGAGGACATCATTCCTTCATCTCTGCCAATACCTGACTAGATTACGGCGGAGGGCAGGGAAGAAAAAAAGCTGTCTGCTTGGTATGCTTTCCTTAACATACTTGGGGTAGCATTGTCAGCAACAGGACAGGACACAACAATGTAGAGTTTTATGTTTGGGACCTAGATTCAACATCACTGAAGAGGAGGCATTTTCCTCTGTGGGTATCAATTCAGATATTTAGGCAATTCCTTTTTCCCAAGCATTATTTTTTAAAAATTTTCATTCAATTTTCCTTCTTTCCTCACTTGCAGTTGTGCATCACTGAATCTTAATCCATCTCCAGAACAAGACTTAGCTAACATGTTTCAATTACTTCTTTCAGTTTCCTATGCTGAAAGCAATATAGTAATCGTAAAAGAAATGGCAAGTTCGAATCTTTGAATTCTGACCATTTTAGTGTCACAGTTGTAGCTAATCTCTTTTTTTGGAAGTAAAATCTTTAAGATGAAAAGATAATACTCATTAAATTAAACAGAAGCTGAATAGCTGACTTGGAATAGAGGTGTAAGCTATTTTTAAGACTACTTTTTGGAGATGATTTTAACAACTTTATTGATATTTCATTCACCTTTAAAAATATAATGATTTTTTTAATCTCTAAGACAAAAATTTCCAAATATTCAATTCAGCATTTCTCTTACTGTTTTTACTAATCAGTCTATATAAATTTGTTTCCACTTATAGCAGAAAAAAAGATTTGATGAACCAAAGATAAAGTTTTTCTCAGATATAGCAGACATGAACTGCAGTTTTGATGATCTATTATACCCCTGAGGCTTAACTCCTTATTTAATACTGAAACACACTCCTACTGTATGAGTCTAATAAGCTGCAGATGTTCCCTTTGTATGGTCATATGACTTCATTAATGTCAAGTAGCCCTTGACACCCCTACTAATAATGGGGCAAAGATGCTCACATGCCCTTGCTGAAAATCCACTGAGGCCAAAGGAGTTGAATTTGCTTGAGCTTGTAACTTAGGAATCACTCAACCTTATTTTAGTAGGACATTAATTTTATCAGAATAGTTTAATTTTATTTAAAATTTTCCAAGTGAACTTAGTTTCAGTAAAATTGCATTATTTTCCATGTTAGTAACACCATGTATCTTTGAAATACATGACGTTTCTGATAAGCTTTAATCTGTTATTATGTTTGACAGGATCTAGGAGTATGCTAGGAGACAGAGGGCTAGCTTTTTTTGAAGTGTCTTACAGTACATATGAAAGATAAAACCTCTGTGCTTTTGAAGAATCAGTTTGGTACATACCAAGAAACAGGGAAGATCTTCCAAACCTCCCAGTCTTCTAACCTTATTTCAATTAATTTCTATTAACTTCCAAATTGTTCTACTGGAATTTATAATAAAACCTACATCTCACTTCCTAAGGCCACTGAATGGGCATTAGGAAGCTTATCAGTCTGATCCATTTCAGTGTCATAAATAAGTACTTTGAGCACTCTTTGCCAGCAAGATGGTATCACAGACATTTAGTTTGCATTCTGGGCCATATGGTATTGTGATTTTTCCTTCCCGTTTCTTTTTATCTTCTTTTTTACCTTTTCATGTTTTTTTTAACCACAAAGATATTACTGAAAAGGTTAAGTAATTTTTGTGGCCAGTAAATGATTTTAAGGTCATAGATTTTCAAAAAGTCAGACATATCCCAATTTTGATGACAATAGCACATTTTGAAGATGTGAAGCATCAGACAACCCTGTAGCCCACTGCAGTAAAAGCCCATGGGTTATATCACAAAATCCTGACAACCCTCATACTCAGAAGTTGATCTTAAAGAGTTCAAGAATTCTAGGATTTCAGGGTGCTGAAAAGTCATTACAGTGACTCAATAGTTAAGAGTTTTAGGAATGTTTGATTTTGACCTAGCCCTCCCTTCCCACTCCCTCACAACTTCCACAAAGAGTCCGTTTCTGACTGAATATTTTGAGAATAACTGATCTCCTGCCAGAGCAGAATTGTTTTGCAAAATTGGAAATGGATCAGAGCAACCTTTCGTGATTTATGCAATTTGTACAAAGGGCTGGTATTTCACTTTTGGAAGTACATTTGCCATCATAAATAGATTTGGATTGAAAAAGCTCAAGTCCTTTCACCTTTACTAAGCTTCCAGGAGAGCTGGTTTCAAAGATAAAGTTAGGCTTTAAGCTTTCTCTCACTATAATCAAACACTTTTGCCATCTGGCTTTGTAATGCTCTATCTTCATATGCCTTAATTTTCAAGGGTTGGATTCTTTTGTTATAAGCCAGAATACCCTTAAACATGTTATGAACACTGCTGTTTTATTCTGCTACTTCTAAGTCTCTCTTTATGAAGTATTTTGCTTAGGAATATTTGGTAACAGTGCATTTATGGCAGCCCTAGAGCTGATTCTGAAGAAAAACAGGATTAGTTATGCTGTGAGAATTCGTAAGGAGACAGGTGAGAGTAGTACTGCTTTAGTGGCTGACAAATAGCATTCCTGAAGTCTTTACACTGCTAGCATTTTGGGTCAAGGATGATGTGGAAACAGGGCTTTGGATTCAAAGGGAGGAGTGTGAGGGGCTTAGTCTAATACCTCCACACTCAGACCTTTCCATTGCTTATGTTTATGCAAACCACGAAGATTTGCTCCTAGCTTATACAATGTTAGTGTCTCTTGTATTTAGTCTTCCTTTTCTCTTTCAAACCCAGGGTTTTTTATGCTCTCCTTCACCACCACTGCATCGCAATCATTCACAAGATTCTTGTCCACTTCTGTCTGTATCTTGAGAATTTGCTTCTGCCATGAGACTAACCAGGAAATCACTGAGCAGGTATCTAAATTTGCTGATTTTCTGGAACAAGAAATTATCTGCCTTGATTTGGGATTTATTTAGTGCTTTGGTCCATCATTGCCTCCCATCATCCCATTATGAAAACTCCATTCCTCAGAAATGTTTTAAATTACTCTTACTTTTTAGGAGTTTCATTTAGTAGAATAAAACAAAAACTACAAAACCTTTTAGTGCTCCTCTCTATGTCCTTCCTAGAAAATGTTTATAGCACCCCCTTCAGACTTCTAGTTGACAGTAGTTCTACAGAGAATGATCCTCACCAGGCAGGTTCTTGCTCCCAGTAGGTCCATCACCTGGAGTTCATTTTTCAATGGTTTCCAGCTCCTTGTAATCCCAAAGTGTCTCTCTCAACTACTCGTGACCATGAAAGCAGATGACTGTATAAGACACCTGGTCTCACGTTCACTTTCAAAACCTCTATGACGGATCTGAAGCTAACCCTATGATCCAAACAAGCTATTGTAGTTCCAGTCTCCTATTCTGTGACCCATTTGGTTCTTTTATCGAGGGTCAGACAGGAACTGCTTCAAGATCATAAGAGGCCAGGAAAACACCCCTCTATAGACAGTCTGAAGAGTGAAATATTGATCTTCCATAGGACAAACCTTAACTTACTAGGGATTTTGAAAATACTAAGGAGATTTGCTTTGGTTTCTTTGCAAACCCCCCAATTAGAAGCTTCTTCTTCTTCTTCTTCTTATTATTATTATTATGGATTATTTGTTTTTAGTTAAATATTATTCATAACATTTATGAATTTATGAGTAGTGCTAGGATTCCTCTGCAAGGGCATCCATGGCCAAACATTACTGGGTTCAACAGTTATGCCTAGAACTATTTTGTCATGAAACAGGGACAAGTGATGACAGTTGTGGAATGGGTAGCACTTTTTTTATCTCCAAACCTATGTTTAATCCTTATCTGCTGTCCATTGTCAGTCATTATTCAGTTCCACTCTTACCTAAAAACAAGGCTACCAATGTTCCATCTAATGTGTAGTATGATTTATGAACAGCTGTCTTAGGAAAATGTTTAGAATGACATTAACAACTTGAAGGAAAACTTGATTTAAACCATATTTTCATGATATAAATCATGATATAACCTGATAAGACACCCTTAAGCACTCAAGATGAGAATCAGGCAAAAGAAGCTGTCATTTACTATACATATCTTAAGCAGAAAGAATACTAAAAGGGAGAAATAAACAGACCACATAATGGATTGGGATTCTCTTCTTCTTATACTAGTGCAACTTCTGTGATTTAAACTGAGTCATTCATTTTCTTTACAGGAAGTGAAAAAAAACACAGGGTCTAGCACCATTAATCTTGTAGAAGAACAAATTGTTAGTTTTTCAGAAGCACAGTTCTGCCTCTTATTACACCAACAATTTCCTGTCCATGTAAATAATTTGGTTTATGTGCTGCTTATTGGGACACATTCTGCTAATTGAATAGATTTCCATTTGCTCCCCTTTAAAATTCAATTAAGATAAAAATCAGTAAATGCATCTGGTTTTCCCTTACGTTTGTGCCAGCCACCATGGGGTTCCCAAGATCACAAACCACCATTCTTGTTTCATTTTCCATCTTGTAATCACAGCTCAATACACGCAGTGCCTGTAACAAAAGGACACCAATATGGAGGTCAGAGATCACAGTGAAATGTATCCAGTTGGGAAAGTGATGCCTTTTTGACTGTGACATTTCTTTCAAATTCAGTCACCTGCTCAGTGCACTATCAAAACATTTAATTGGTTATTGTCAGACAATGGGGGAAAACTGATGCCATGGAAAAACAAACAGGAAAGTTTCCCAGTACTTTAAGAGCCATGATGAGATTGCTCTATTTCTAGTTTTAACATACTGCTTTGTTGTTGTGAATCATTCCTATAGCCATAATGACTCAACAGAGAAAAAAAGAGTAGGCAAAACTAAGTGAGGAGAACAGGCCTCACATTAATTGCAACAGTTGTGTTATTCATCACCCATCACTAGAAGTCTCTATAGTGAATTTCTGGCATTGGCAGAACTTTATTGTGGACCAAATTTAGAACTTTTATTTTCCAACCTATGGTAAAGTACTTTGAACATTAAATACTTCTGTAAAAACATAAACTGTTACCTGTGTTTATTATTTAGCACCAAAGGAGATAGATAGATTTTCACATTAGCAGAAATTAAGGTTTTTGTTGTATATAGCAATAAGTAAAATTTAACTGGTTTTCCAGCAACTATTCATTCAAAGTCCAGCTTGTACCTAACATTTCTCAGGCAGTTTTGTTCGGTAACTTTGAGGATACGCTCATATAATTTCCCTCTAAAGCTCTTCATGTAAAATGTATCCTAGGTTTTGGGGTTTTTTTTAAGCCTTTAGTCTTTATCACTAGCTGTTATAATCTGTAAACAAAATAGACTGTACAAAAGGAGGAACAGCTACAGAATAGTGGAAGTTAGGAGATACAGAGTAAGACAAAGCAACAAAATGTTTTGGGTTTTTTTTTTTTCTGTTTTCCTCTCTGGCATATTCAATAAAAGAAAATACTTCCATATACGTGCAGAAGTAAACCAGCTTTGTAAAAGCAGGATGCAGCTAGTTGTTGCTATAATGCTCTCCCACTACCTTTCCTCTCATTTGTGATTCTCACAGATTAAGCAATACATGCAAGGTCATGCTCTTTATATAAAAAGACCTGGGAAATCTCCAGACCACTGACTACCAATTCATTCCTATCTGTAAAAGCCAGCATGGACATGCTGACCTAATAATTTCCTGAGATTAAAAGAAAAGATAGGGCATGTCCTAAAAGGAGCCCATGTGAAGCATGCCCTCAGTACACACCTCATTGTACACTGACACTTTTACAATTTGCTAGGAGGAAACAAAGTTTGTTACAAAGCATGTCCTGTGCACTAGCAGCCTTTCCAAGCATCTCTAGGGTTGGGAGTGAGGGATTTTTACACTCTTTCCAGCTGGTTAATTAGAGGTGGGAAGCAACACATAGGAGAAGAGAGGGTGTTAACACAGTTGAAACCAAACTTGTCTGGAAAACTGTTATTTTAGCTTGATGTGTGGGTTTATAGTTTTGATTTTGTTTTGGGGGGGGTGTTGAAATTGAGGTCTAAACGTTAGAAAAAAAATACTCATCTATATTTGGTATTTGGTAGTTGCTTTATTAATGCTGTATCATAGACCAGCACAGAGTAAATCAGCCCTTATCACACATTTTTTGTCCTTCAAAGGCTGAGAAAACAGAGGAGTTTTGTGAGTAGGTTTTCTGCAATTTGGAGGCTATGCTTTTAGACTGAAAATCATTAATGGCACAGAACATATATGACCACCATCACAAAAGCTAATTTGTGCAGCATAAAAATGTGACAAAGGGTCATCTCTGATAGAATTTCTTCAATACTGAGATTTATTGCCTTTGTTTTTTCACTGATCACTTTTGAGGTGGTTAAGTACAACACGGGAAAACTAAAACCAGGCAGGAAGCAAGCAAGAGCAGAGACTTATATACCTAGTATTGTCAGTATTACTGAATTCATATGTAACTCAGCCAGATGGAAGGTCTTGCCACATAACCCTTCTACCTGCCACTGGTAGCAATTTATATTTTTATAGCAACACATGGTCTTTTTGGCAGTCTTGAGCAGAAGCAAAACCCCAACAATTAACACATGTGCTCCCAGGGTGCATTTTAACTAGAAAATGATTGGATGCTTGAAGTAATCCAGGCAGCCTACAAACTTGAAACTCCTTCTGGTGGTCTTAGTGATGAATTACTAATTGATGCCAGAATAGTTAAGCACGACAGGCTGCAGAGTAAAACACCTTCTCTCTTTCCTTGATCAACACCTTCCAATTTTATTTTCTGAGGAAAAGTGATACATTAGGTACCAGGTGCCAGAATCTAGCTTCTCATCTAGCTGATGTGTGAAGAACTAGTGTTTGTCCTCACAAGGCTCAAATCACATCTCATCTAGCCAGCCACCATGTACTTATTCTAAGAATTTTCAGGTAAGAAGGCTTCAGGTCTTTTTCCTATTTTAAGAGAGTGTCATGCCTTAGTTCAGAAAGGCATGGGGATAATGGCTCAGAGCTTATCCACTGCAATATAAATCTGGTTGTAATCTGCAACAACTCTGCAGTTTCCAGCCTGAGCAGAGACAGTTAAGACAAAATACTTAATGTTTTTGGTGTGGAACAAATACCTATTAGGGGGTTGTATTTGCCTGATTTACTTCTACTAATTATTCCATGAGAATTTCAGTTCCAGCCATTGCTACTAAGGCAGGAGTGAGATGTTCAATATGGGAAACTCTTTCACTGGGCAACGGGTTAGCGCACAGTATTCAGACAATGGCTTGGGGTTCAAACACACAGTCATGGTATTGTAATGTAAGAAATGTACCACACAGCAGGTATATACTCTGGATCTACTGCTGGCCACGAAAATGTGAGGTAACATAACGTGGTTAATACTTTTTTTCATTGCAGCTAATTCCAGTAACTGCACACCTAATGCATATGAACAGTTATTACAAGCCAATGGGTTTCCAGTAACCAGTAAAGCTGTGGTAATTTACTCATTTACCTGGTCTCTGGACCTTCTAAGAGTTTCTACAATACAACTAAGGAATAACACATTTGATTTCATTGTAAGTCATTGTATTTCTTTAATCAGCTTTTGACTGAAGGAAGTATCAGTATGTGCAAGAATCAAGGAAACTTCAAAATCACATCCTTGACCTCAAACTTTAAGATCACACACATCCACTTGGCTCTCCACTTGCATACAATCATGTACATCTCTGCAAAATGCTGCTCCGTTGATACGGTTGCATGGTCTATGTACAATATGCCACAGAATCAGGCCTGAGGTAAGATAATGACAACTGAGGCAAGTCAAACATTGTATTCCATAAAGCTGAAGGGAAAAGGTAGAAGGCAAGTGAATTTTCAGTTAAGTTGTAGCCTTTAACAGTGTCTGAGTGTATTTCAAATGATATAGAATAACCCAACAAATTGTTCCAACAAAATCAGGTTGGACAGGAAGCACTTAAGGGATAAATTTGTTTCTCTGTTAGACGGACTAAATGCAGAGTAGCTCCATAATAAAGTAGCCTAATATCCTCTAAAAGTATAGTTACTTTGAAATGGTGGCAGCATAACAGAATGGTTTGATTCTAAAGATTTTTCAGTTCCATCAGAAATTATGAAGTGATTTTTATTACTCTTATTTATTCAACTCATTACATTCATTTATTCTGCTCTCAGTCTACCTGTTTTGCTGGCTCTGAGGTGAATATTATCTTTGCCTTAATACAAGGAATTCTGCAGTTTGGAGAAAATCAGCTACACAGAGGATTGTGAACACTGATACGTTGAAGAGTCAATGAAATCCTTAGATGCAGAGCTTTAAGAGCATGACTGCAACAGGCTCTATCACAAATCTGTCTGCTGAAATTACTCTGTATTAAATTAAGAACATTTCAGGAGCAGTCACAGATGCCCCATTGGCAGGGTGCAGCACAAACACAAAAATAAGAAGTGAAATCCTGACTCCACTGCAACCAACAGCAAAATGTTAATTTTCATCTATGGTCCATGCCTCAAAGTACCAACAGACTGAGAGACCTTCTTTCCATATACCTCAGTGTTTACTGCATACCACTGTGATAATTTCTTCTGTGCTCTTGTCAAGTGGTTCACATTGCCATATTTTTTAAAGCCCTACACGTTGAATTAATTGAGTCCCTCTTTAATTTATACTCATTTATACTATGACCCCTAAGAATTTGTTCATCCTGGTAACACATGAACCTCTGATCACTCTGGGGAAAAAACTGAAAAAACCTGCTAATTCTTTGTTTGAGTGGTCTAACTACTTAATTTATACATTTAGACAGAATGAATTAAATGAGAAAACAGAACAGGAAGGATATAAAGGAATGTCTGAATTTAAAGATGTGTTTTTCCATTCTAAATTTTCTTTTTAAATTACATAGAATGTATATTTTTCTTTGTCATGTTCACAGCAGTTTTAGGTGACATATGGCAGTACAGAAAAGCAATTGAATACATATAAAAGACAATCTCCAACAGCAGTTAAATGCCAGAAAATTTTAGCTTTGTCTTTTTGAAGAAAATTACAATATCAATTTCTTTTCCAAATGCACTTAGAAGTGAATTTTTTAGTTTATTTAATGGAACCGTAATATCACAAAGACCATAGCTTTAAAAAATATACATTTACAGTTTAAAAACAATAGAAAGAATAAAATTGTTCTTAGTACCATATGTAATCCTTGTGAAAACTGTCCTTGAAATGCAGAAGGGAAGACTCTAAGAATGATGTAGATAACGTAGATAAACTAATGTTTTGAACCTTCACAGAAAGAACATAATGACATCTCTTTGAATGGAATAAGTATGAAAAGTAAGAGAACATGAAATAAATTATGTGTTGTAGTGAACTACATAAATGCAGGCAAAACAAAGGCAATTTTTCTGTAAATCCAGAAGGATTCAGAATCAGATTTGTCAAAAATGTATTTTATCTTCCAAAAAATCTGAAGAAAATTAAAAAGTTGTTTTTAAAAATTTGTTTTCAAAAGAAAAAGAACATTAACACTCTTTCCCAACCCATTCTAGCGTCTCTTTATTCTTCTAAAGCACCAGAATCTCCCACCTCTTTTTTCCTTCCTTTCCCCATGAGTCTACCCTGCTGGCATACAAAATTAAATTTTTCCTAAAATACTGAAAAGCCCTGAGTGTCTTCTGTCCAGTCCAAATGACGGCTATGTGCTAATATGTGCTGTGGGTTTTGGAATAATTGCCTCCCCTGACATCCTTGGTAGCGGCCAAAAGAACAGCTAAAGATTCCTAAAAAGCAACAAAGGAAAAATATAACGATGTGTAGTATATTAAAGAGAACTTAAATTTTGTATATCACAGTCCAAAAAAACAGAGGCTGTGTTAAGAGAACAAAAGATATAGACAATAGAAAGAGGCTGGTGTCTTTACTTATTTGTTTTGTGTACAAAGATATGCTCCTGAGAAGTGAGGTTGCAGAGAATTTCCATATTCTCATCTTTGGTGACATCATTAATTCTTGTCATTTTTTTCAAACAGGGTTAAAAGCCCATTAATAAAGACACTGACAGAAGGAGAATAAGGAAATACCTTGTAAGTTACTTTCGACTTCCTTAAAAACATTTGCCTTTAGAAAGGAAATTAACTTGCTTTCTCCCACTCATGCCCTTGAGGCCCTTCTGAACATTCCAAGCACTGACAGAAAAAAGCAAGCTCATGTTGCAACAGCTTGGGAGATTTATGTGCAGACGAGGGGATTCAGACTTGCTGTCCAACAGAGAATACATGAACACTCTGATTGTTTGCAGTATAGTGTTTCATCTTTGCTCTTAAAAAACAAACAGACACAAAAAGGAAACACTGTTTGGTACAGCTCAGCAGGACTTCAGTCAACAGTAGTTCTTCTGTGAACACTGGCACATTTTACATTATAACTGGATTTTTGGCCTATCCATAAGATAAAATAATTGACTACAAAGGGAATCAACTTTGTCAAGTTTATACTGCAGTTAATATTCAACTATTCAGGATATCAAAGATTGGGATACCGTTAATAATGGTAAAACACTGGTGTGCTGGGAGCATGAGACAGCAGTGTCCACGTGTCTGGGATTCAGCAGGGCTCATTAACTCTGGCTGAGAGCTGGCACCACAGGATCCAAGGCTGGAAGCATTCACGGGATTCTGCACTATCACTCCCTGCTACTGGTAGGGTTTACTGGTTCCAAATCTGAGTGATGGGATTACCTCTAGCTCTAGAAGAAATGTGACAGTATTTGTGGGGTATTATAACTAAGTTAATAGCAAGGAGCTAGACCTGAGCTGGCTCTGAACAGAAAGGTCCTGTCCTTCCCATCTTCTAGTAACATGGCTAATCTTTAGCCTGGACTGTGAGAGCAAGGATAGCTGAGAGTCAGTGGAATCCCACTTCCTAAGAGGCACCTCTCTACTTGATGCTTTCAGCTGGTATAGCCTATGTAGGTTAACCTTACTCTCAGTTCTTCTGCTTTATTATCACTAACATTTTGCTTTTCATTTACCTTGTTGTTGCGTTCAGCCCCGGTGTAATCTGCTTCAGGTGGAATCTTTATATGTAGCTCAGCTTCATAGGCTCCTTCCCCATCATTCCTTGGATTTATTATGAGCATGACACAGTTTTCTTCTCCAATTATTAGCTGATCTTTATCCCTATATAGAACATACTACTTGTCAGGAGTTAAAACATGCACAATTACAATTTACGTATGAATAAAGCACAAGGACATTTTGCTCTCATAGCATCTGTTCTGGAAAATATTCTGTGAACACAGAATAAAACATTTTCCATAAAAAATGACCCCACGGAAAAATATGCCAGCACCTGGGTAGGAAAGAGGTCAAGAGAAAACACCACCATGGAAAATCAAAAAGTGGACTACTACAGAACTTTAAAGTTACTGGTATAAAATTTCAGAGCCTGACTACTTTCTAACCAGAAACAAGTATTTAGTGCGGGAATTACTTGCCACAGGGGTCCCATCAGCATTGTTTTCTGGAGGGCACAAAGGCGGTGGGATTCCAGTTTTCCCCTCATGCCATTGTAAAATGAACAATGACAGAAGCTCTCCTGAGACCTGCAATGGCACTGTGCCCTTTCCTTTCACAGTTACGTACTGATTTTGACGGCACAGAGTCAGATAACTGTCAGAGATTCCCCACTTGTCCTGCTTGGCATATTTCTCCCTCCACAGGAGGAACTGTTGCCATGTTTTGAAATTCTTTTATTCTTAGATTCATTTACTTCACTGTATACTGAGTTTAGGAGAACTGCATCCCAAGTTCAAAGTCACTGGCACACTAAAATAAACAAATTTAAAATCTCCTTTGAACAACAATTTGTATTATGTCTTGGCATTCAGAGAACTAGAATCACTCCCAACAAACACTTGCAAACTATATTTTACTACGATAACCATTAAACATCATGAATGTGTCTGACAAAGACACATTTTCAAGTGTATATTTCTCCATTTCTTGGTTTTCTAGATGAAATGGATGTGCAAATTTAAAATCTGGAAATCAGGTAAGAATGAATAGCTATAGAAAATAACAGAACTGTGTTCTACATATTTCATTCTGTTAAAGCAGTTAGAAGTGTCTGGATTTTGTTATATACAGCATCATTTATTTTATTTAACTTACGGCATAGCAGAAAGTTGCAAGTCAGGAATGCACAAGTTGTCCTCCCCGCAATCAACAAGAATGTAAGCCTGTATTGTTGCGAAATAAAAAAATTATAATACAGTTAGTACATGCTTCAAAGTCCAAATCACTTAATTAAATATCACTAACCTAAATGTCTTAAATATCACTAGCACCGCCCTAGTGAACTAATCTCTTTCTCCTTTCTATAAGTTCCTTTCTATATGAGTAGTTGGAGACTATTTAGACTGTCAGCTGCATCCTTAGCAGAACAATTGTCATCTTTCAGGCCCTTTCCCACACTAACTTAGCTTACATATTCTAGAATGCAATCAAAACTATGAACACAACAAAGTTTTGGAAATGCTTTAAAGGCCTGCCTGGTTCTATATTTATATTCAAATTACATTTTGAATTAATTAAATCCTTGCTGTGTAATTTCTGGGCATGATATTCTGTTTTAAGGATGATGACACACATAGTATTTGTAAATGCTTTCCTGTTTATATTCAAAAAATGTGGAATGCAAAATTCATACCTGTTCTGTTACTGAGCTTTTCTGATAATAGTTCAGTATTGGCTTCATAGTCAAGCTATCTTCAACATTGGATTCATCCAAACTGTAATTCAAGTTTATATTGATGGGAGATAATTTATCTCTAAATTCTGTTTCATCCTGTGAGTGACAATCACATAATAAAAAACAATGGTTTAATGTAATTATTTCAGATTAATATAGTATGGCAACAGATTCAGACTTTAGTCTTTATTGAAGGTAAAGATATGGTTCTTTGACAGCTGCTGGCCAAATTCTGGCAGTATGTAATGTCATTAGGAAAGCAAAGTGACTCACCAGTAACTGGAATGCCCAGAACACATTGCCTCCACAGCCCCACATCTGGAAGAAGCTGGCTGAGCTGAGTAGACTCAGAATTTTTTCAAAGCATTAGCCTAAAATGAAGCTGTTTAAGAGAGACACACAGAACCAACTCCTACCAGCTACTGCCCACCTTCCTTTTGGAATGGAGGTAGGGCATGTGTGGATTTGTGGAGGTAATATTGTTGGTTTGTTCCCTAACCAAGAATTTATATGGATTAGCAATGGAAAAACTCCACCACTTTTATTGCCTAGTTACTTCCTTACATACTGCTTGAGACTTCTCCATTTCACCTCCCACTGCATTTCTAGGACCAGCCTTGGAATCTGCTTCAATTGCATGAGGTAATTCCGGCTGTAACTACTGACCCTTTTTCCTTCACAACTTGAGTTCCACAGTTTCAGTTTTTCTAAAAACATTTTAAAATATCTTAAAAGTATTTTTTTAAAATATATGAATTTTAGGCCAATATTGCCGGTGACACTCCTTTAAAATATATGTTGAAACTGAACTGGCACGACATTCAAGATGTTTAGTTGATTGTCCCACTGTGAATACTATAGGGAGAGCAATCTTGCATTTTAATATCAGGAGATGCAGTATTTAATCAGAATTTCCAGAAGAACACAAAATGTATGTATTTGTACACAGAGGAACTGTACACTCTTCAAAGGAAGTCCTTCTTTTTATACTTACATTGACAAACGATGAGCCAAAGATTTACAGAGGAAACTTTGCCCAGATAGAAGAATGTTCTGGATGCCCAGATGAGGCTTTTCTTATCTCACATTTCTGTAATTTTGGGATCTAAGAACAATGGAAATTGTTCTTCCTTTTCCAGTGGCTCCTTTTTTTATTATTATTATCTTTAAATCCCTGATACTACTCAAATGATGATGACAGTCCAAAATATTTTAAACAACTTACTCTGAGATAAACAAGGAAGTCCTGGCAATGGAGCTGTTTCTGTCTTTCTATCACAATGGAGAAATAATGATGTGACTGATGATAATCAAAGAAGAGGGTCCTCTTAACAGCTCCTTTCTGTTTCAATGAATCTAATTGCAATTCACCTTTCAGCACTATAAGGATATAGGTAAATCAAATATTTATTTATTTAACATGGAAAGAAAAAATATTAAACAATTCATTATGTATTATAGTTCAATTACTCTAACAAAGTCTTCCAAGCAAAACTAATCCATGCTTTAAGTGCCTGTCTGTTTAGCAGCACACTGGTTTTTGATCCAAAGTATGGAATACATGTAATTTAAGCTTTCTAATTTCATTTACAGATCATACATGTACAGGACTTCTGTCTCTTTAATATTTTTTTTTCCCCCCAAACCAGAACATTCTCCAACAGGGTACATTCTTGGTTTTATTTGGAAAATGGCTTAAACTGAAACAAAAATCCTTCAAGTGAATAATACAAGCTTTGTGTTATATATATCTCTCTATATATCTTTTAAACTGTATTTTCTTGTATTAGGAGGATCTCAGTCCTATCCTCTTTCAAGGTGTAATAAAAAAATACATCTGAAATTGAGTGGACCAGAGTAAATTAGAGGAGTATAAAACATTTCTTACCTATCTCATCTGAAATACTTTGACCTTCAAAGTCTGCGCAGACTCTTACAGTAAAGCTACGTATAAAAAAGTAGAAGTAATTATTAGCAGAAAGAGAGCTGACTTGGGAATTAGCAATTCCCAAGTCATACCTTTTAAGTTTTCTTTTCCTTTTCTTAAAAAGATGTTCAGCACGATCTGTATTTAGCTACCTATGATATTCCATAACTAAGTTAGCAAGTCTCCTAGGCTCCACTAATAATCAAGGAAGACAGGGTCTGAATACTTTCCTGGGAAAGGTATGGAGAAGAGTCTCTGTTCCCACTAATTCATGAGACAGCCTACAGAGATCACTCTTCTAATACTATTGGCAAAGTTAAGTTCCTTATGTTGAGCTTCAGCAAACCACCTTTGTATGAGGCTGTCTGCAGAAGTCCTTTCTGGTTCATCACGGTCAAGTAAGAAAAATCCTTGAGCATGTAGTCAACACCCAAGCTGTTTTCTAGCAAATCAAAACGCACAGGATGCCAACGTATTACACTGGCATTACTATAACACTTTCATGATTTCAAGAGGCTATAATTCATTCCAAACATACCAACTGAATCGTTCAATTTTTGTGGCACAAGACTAACCAGAATGAATTGTATTTAATTTGCTAAGTTTTGCAGAAGTTGGCAGGTACATGACCTAAATCAAAGCATAGAGAAACTGGTTATTCATGTGCATTATTTAGTATGCTAATGCAACACATTCTACACAGTGCAACACATTATAAATTAATTGTTTTTCATTTGCCTGTTCATACTGTATAGCAAGCTTTTTGAGCCTAGCAATATTCTTATTACAATTACAACTGTATTATCCAAATGTCACCTCAGCCATAATTAGTTATTTCTCATAATAAACATTTATTTCCCTTTCTCTGTAAGACAGGGAATAGATTTGCAGTTATACTCAACGACTGACAGGAAAAGCCTTTTAAAGTTTCATGGGCTGATACCTTCTAACAAGACTTACTATAAAAATTAATTTTAAAAACCTAAAAATTATAAATGCTTACAGAAAAGTTTCACTTCATAAGGAATCTATGCAAGTTATGTAAATATTTAACTGAATCACATTTTAAAAAAAGCTTTCACAAATTACTCTGGGTGGCTAGGGAAACAGTTATAACGATGCTTGTTGAGGCTATTAGCAGGGCATACTCCCCCAGTGAGTGACAAAACAAGAAATCCGTCACTGGATAGATGCTCTTGATTTTTGCTGTCACACTCCACAAGAACTTAGTTCTCCATGCTATTTTTCCCAAAGTAGTCCCTTGTAATGTAACAAAATCGCTCAGGTGAAAGATTTGTGACTTCTTAAAACTTGCAAGTGCCCCTGGTTACCAATCATTCTTAAAGAATACTTTCATGGCTTCGGAAAATGTTTTGTTTTGTATATGGAAGGCTCAGCTAAACATGGATTGTAGGTCAGCACTGAACGATGTGAAATCAGTTTGTGTTAAATAAAAACATATTTGAATTAGCCATTGTTCCTAATCTCATCACTACTGTTATACTATATACTAACTTCTCCATGCAGTGGATTCAAAACCAGTAACATAACCTTTAAAATAACTTGTAATCCCATTCTAATTGCATGTTTGCTTCCTCTGACAAATGTAATGAAACAGTGCCACATCTGGGATTCACGTCACTCTCATGACCTTATTAAACACTTTCCTCTTGTGCAAAAAAATTGCCTTATGCCATTAAACTCTACTTAACTGTAGCCTTCAAATGACATTACGGTCCATGCAGAAATTGCAAATTCAGTCACATTCCTATTTCTTTATAATTATGAGTTAACACAAGAACTGATTATTTCCTAATACACAAGAACAAGAACAACAAAAATGAGAAAAGCTTGTGTAATTGCATAAATGCAATTTAGACATCAGGCTTCACAGGCCAGTCTCATATGTCATAGCATAAGAGTGTATTTTCTCAAATGTAAAGTCATGAACTGCAATCATGTATTAAACTCGGTGATCTTGCTTTGGAGGTCTCACACAATTTTTGCATCATCATGTTTAAAAAAAGGTTCAGTTAAAAATCCAGCTTGAAATGCTTTACTTGTTAAACAGCACAGTTTCAGTTTACGTTTAATTTACTGTAATGAATAGAATAATTCATCATACACATTTGATAACCAAAGTCATGTTCTTAAGCATTACTATAAGAGCCAACATTGAATCCTTCCACTCCAGGCAGAGCATGTCAAAAAGGGAATGCCAGTGCAAAAAAGCAAGAATTTGGAGTTTATTAGTCTCCCGGCCTCTGGCCATGCAAGAAGCAAGACTATGGGTTTAGAAGAACTCTGCCATATGTTATTCTATGGATATTTAGTTCAGAAATAGTTCTAAAGACATCACAGATTTCAATCACAAACCCAGACAAATTTAGATATGCTCATCACTTCCACAAGAATATGCTATGGAGATGCTGAGGGGTGCTTTAGCTGTGAGAAAAAGAAAAGCAGAGGGAAAGGCAGACCACAAAAGAGGACAGGAGTCTAAAGGATTTGTGAGATTTAAGATCTGACTCTTAGGCACAGTAAGAAATATAATAGCTGAGCTTTCGAGCTTGCTTATAGAAGCAATCAACCAAACAAGACAATTAACAATCAAAGGAAGAAAACTTCAGCAGATAAGAAACAACTGGGAAACACTCCATCATCCTAAAGCATATGAACTTCTATGTGCTATCAATCTTGCCTCTCTGAAGAGATCCCCACATCGCATTTATTCTGCAGTGTCTGTCATCACTATAAGCTTATGGTTTAAATAGTATTTGACTGTAGCTACAAAATAGAGAGAAAGCCTTAAAACTGAACACACCAGCGTTTCCTGGTAATCTTGGGGCGACAAAGCAGTTTATTTGAAATAATTTTATGTTCTTCAGGTAGACAGAAACATTTTTAATATTATTAGAACAAGAAGCTTAATAATATTCTTTTTTCTTCAAAACTACTCATGGCATATATGGGGGTAGTCTCTTTCGAAGTCAAACTAAATTACCTAATATTTCTCAAAATGGCTAATCCTTAGAAAATAAAAAAAGCCAGTTACCCCCAAATAATGTTTTCCGGACTGCAGTTTGTACCAGAAAGAATTTATTTTGGTCTGGCTATTCTAGTAGGTGAAAAAAATAGGAAACTTACTTCAGGAAGTGAAAAGCAAGGAATCATCAGATCCTACCAGGCATCCTTTGTCATAGTTAACAATTTCTTTAGCACACAGGATTGCACATGGAGAGGAAGAATGGATAATGCCTTAGCAGAAAGGCATTTTCAGCTTTGATGCTATGGACTTCCCTTCTGCGTGAGGCTGGTAACCAACCTGCAAGGTCACAAACCTCTACAGAAGAATAGCAGAAGCTGTTATCGTCTACTGATGAATGACCTTTAAACAAGTTGTTTCCTCTTTGAAGAATACATAAAAACAAGTCAATATACTTCTATTATGATGCTCTACCACTTGGCCTGCTTTTAGATTTTGTTATGCCAGTGACCCACAATGACCAACATAAGACCTTTAATGCTGAAGGATTTCCATGGCTAGGCTACAACACGTGGCCAGGCTGTGGTAACACAAGGGCTGCTAGATAACTCAAATGACTACTTTCTGGATGTCTCTAGGGCTACTAAAACTAAAACCATCAAATTATCCAGCTACATTCCTGGCACAGGAGAGCTCTGCAACAAAGCAATGGGCTTCCTGGGTAGCAACTGTCACCACCTGCCTACTTTCCTCTCATCAGCCTCTGGGGTGTGAGGAATGCATCTTCTGACTCTTGGCCGTATGACTTTGCTATCTGACCCGTGGAGTCAGGCTGGCGAACAGTCTGTGGCAAATCTCACACAAATTCATCGCAACAAAGTACAAAGGCCCTTAGGTCCATATCCATGGGACACCAATCACATCCAGTTTCAAATTAAGTCAATGGGAAAAGAAAATACTAGCAGTAGAAAGCAGCAAAATTAGAAAAATAGTGCAAAAATTATGCAGTTAGGAAGGGTTGAAACATTATTATTTTTGGATTTTATATTTGTGGTAGGAATTTTGTATTCAGCTTTTTTGGAAGTATATGTAGAAATGTTTCATTTACTGAATATAGCTGACTCAAAACACAAATATTTTATTACTGTTTTAATAATAACACACTTGGAGATAAAAGAATGACAAAAATTTTTCAAATTAGTTTTTGATAGTAGCAACTTGAGGATCAGAAATTTTAAGCAGTTTGCCTCTGGTTTAGTGGGCTTAGAGAAGGTGGATAGCTTGGTTCCCTGAAGAAGCCTACAAGGCACATCTCAGATTAGACATCCAAACCTGAAAAGCACTAACAAATAAAAAATATATTCTGCAAATTGACTTTTTATCATGATTGGACACTTCTGTGCTACTTAATTTTTGATAAGTCAGGTAACTTCTCTGACCTCTTGCTCCTCTGCCAAATGGCAGTAACAATATTTGCACACTATCTTAAGTTAGTGAGAGGCAGAGTAAATAAAATTTGCAGATACAATTTAAGCACAAAGCAGCAACAAAGCAGCTAGTGGAGAATCAGATCTAAAATGTTAATGAAAATACCAATGCAGAGATAAATTAGACCTCTTGATAGCTGGAACCCAGTCTTGGACTTAATAAATAATATGATGTGGAAACAGCTTTTGCAAAATGTAAATGTTTTATTTATTTACCCCTTTTTACAGAAATTAATCACCATCTTTCATGCTTTAACAAAAAAAAAATTTTTACATTTTCTTTAATAGCTTCAGAGTTGCAGAATTTGTTCTAAATTTGTTAGTTTTGGGAAAGAATCGTATGCTTCTAGAAGTTCAGGACAATTCTCTTAGGACTGTGCATAAAAATGACTTTTTGTGCATGTTTCCTCTGTGCTTCATCTTTCCAATTTATATCATGGCAAAAATAATGTTTTCCTAATACTTTAAAATGTACAGTAATCCACATTATTCATACATACACAATTCCTGAAACTTTTCTGGTAGGAGGTTTCGTTTCATTCTAATTTTGCAGTGTCAGTTGGTAGACATTTTATACAAGTTGCACAGCTGGCTAAGAGATACAGAAATCTATCCCATGGGATGGAGGAATTCTTTGCCTGTTGGAGTTTCCCTACTAACTGTTTTCATATGTACAATACAAGCTTATATCAACTAAGGAGAAAAATTACGGCATGGAAAATTGCAGCTGCTCTTCAGTCATTCTGTAATATGAACTAAATCTTTAGGGAAGAGTATTTTAGAATAAAGCAGACAGAAATTAAATTATGCTCCTGTTAAAACTCTTGTAGATAGGAACAAAACATCTTCTGGCTTATTGTAACACAAAAATGAAAAGTAATGAAAAAACTACATGTTAAAGGAGCATACTTTGTTTTTTCTCCCTTTTTTAAACAGTATCTCACAGCAGAAATACTTCTTTAACAGAGATGGTTTTATTTATTTCTCTTGTGCAGAAAAACACCTTTTCCTTTCAGTAAACTGTTGGTAAATGTTATGGTTTTAAAATCTTTTCCATTATGGCATAAAGCACTCTTAAAAAGTCTTAAAAACTGCAGTTCTGAAAAAAACATGATTTGCATCAATGAACATGCTTCAGCCCAGTGTTGGTATTTTAAATTCTCTATTACATCAACTATTAAAAGGTGCTTGAATCAAAAAATCAGGATGGATCTTGATCTTTTAAAGTTCTGGGACTGCATAGTTTTACTGAGTGCCATTGCTCTGTAGATGGGCGATTTTCTACACAGGATGTAGAAATGAGGAACATTATGACAAATATGAGAAGTCCCACAGTGTAAAAGAATAGAGCAAAAGTGAAAATCTCTTGACAGCACCATCCCAGATGCATTGAAGACCCATATATTTAGTGGTTTAAGTGTATCAGAGTTAAGTTCCTTTATGACTATTAAAGGAACTGCTTCTGATCATGATTATTTTTTATGGTTTGTATTTATCAATTTGTTCTAAAAACTCTTTTGCTGACTCTTACATTTGAGATGAATCTTAGAACTCATCTCCTATCAGGAATGTCTCCAGTGTGGGGAATCCCTCTGATCACCTCTGATTTAAAAGCAGTGCAAAATTTCTGCAGGCACCTTATCTTCTGGAGTCCTCCTTTACACCTTGACATTCTTTCCATCCAGCCCACATCCTGGCAGGCTTTCTGCTTCTAATGTGTTTAAATAAAATGATATGACTGGTTTTTATGTCTTAGCAACCTGTTCCTCACAGTCTTTCTGGCAGGACTTACTTGTATTTTATATTCAACTTGCACATGTTTATGCTCTGTTTTGGTTTTAGTTTCCTCATTTGTTATGATTTCCACTTTTAAACAGTATCTTACGTATTTGTTATAGCCGCTTTTATCAACTGTTCCTGGAGTCCTTTCTGAATGACTGTTTTTCTAGTGCAGTAAATGTGCCTTTATGTGGTATTATGTGCTATTAGATAGCCTCCAACTGTCCTGCAAGCATTTTATATTTGTAACAGATCTTAAATTGTTTTAATTAGCTTCATGTTTTTGAATGTAATTTTTCTTTTCAAAGTTAAATGCTACTGTGGTGGAGGGTTTCTCTTTTAAAGATACATGCAACGTTGTCCTGTACGATGCACTAAAAAAAGCTTTCCTCTGACTAATGGCAGCCAGAAACAACATCCTGTGAATTGCTCTCAGGATGGCTAGCCAGGTATCTTCCCTCTTCCATAACGGACTGAGATCTCTCTCTAACAGAAAATGGTGGGCCCACCAGGTCTTTGTATCACTTTCGCTGTTACATTTTCTCAACAAAGATGCATGTTTTGACAGATCAATGTTTCAGTGTTTTGTCTGTCTTAGCTGTTTGATGTTTCACTCATCCAAACACTGCATGTGAATTTGCAGCTTGATCCTAGGAGACAACGAGCATCCTCCTATGCAGAAGGAGACTCCATGTATCAAAGGACTCAACTTTTAGCTACTTCATTTTGAGAATCTGTGAAGTACTGGAAGATATCAAAAAGAACTCTGTTCTATACAGGGGTTTTTTGTTGTGCTCATAGCATGCCTGAACATTTTTTTCGAACTTTGAACAAGTTCAACAAAAAGCTGCAAGAAAAGTTAGGAATAGGAAGTTATTTGAGAAAGAGGATGAGGATGTTTTTTGTCTAATTGTGAACTTACCAGGCGACCAAAAGCTGAAAGCCAGGGAGCTGACAAGTTTTATTGTCTGGATTCACAATCATGGGGTTCAGAATGAGCTGAGCATTCACTGTCACAACAGGTCTGGCTCTGAGGGACAGAAATAAGGTTCACTGCATACAGAAGGAGCACATTAGTACCTAAGTTCCAGCAGAGAAAACACTTAACTCACATGGCCACAAAGGAGCTGGAAATGTAGGGTTACTTGGGAGAAAACACTTTTATAATGCTGCTCCTAGCCAAAATAACTTTTTTTTTTTTTTTGGTTGGAAATTGTGATACCTCCTACTATGACATTCTGAAAGTTCTTAATGAAAAAATGACAGGTTAACAGCATCACTGAAACAGTATCCTATAGTTAACAATAGGTGTGTCCTAGGACTGAGGCACATCAGACACATTTAATCACATTGGGTTTTCACAAAGGGACAAAGTCTGCCTTTGGGGATTTACAGCAGGCCTTTGGCCATTGTTTTATACCGTTGGATTTGTTTTATACTGTCTCCATTAACAGTGACATATTAGACTTGCTGTCTCTGTTTAAGATTCTTAACAAAATGAACATAATTTGGTTAAAGTAGAAGTTGATCTAGAATATCTTGAGCCAATAATAAAGTAAACTCTGTGTGACATATCTTGAGACAATTGACTGTGGAAACCAGGAATAATCATCACAAAATTCTGCTGAGTATGTGAATATATAGTTGTGGTGATGGGAACCATCCCTCTGAATAACAATCTGTTATTAAATAATGAGATAATCTGTAACTGAGAGTAATTTAGAAGACAAGTGAAAACAAGAAAGGGTCTAAATTCTGGGTTTTTTAAGACAGCAGTACTATTTTACAGTAACTTACACAATCCTGGCAAAACCAGCTTATTACAAAATTACTCCCCTCATATTTTAGTCCACAGCTGAGCTTTTATGATTACTCTATATTACTTCAGCAAAACATTTTAAAAAAAATTACTTTCTTCATTTTTGTGCAACAGGGAAAAACCTTTTGTTCTCGCTAATTTCACTTAATAAAATTCTGTTTCTCCAATATGACAAGTTGCATATTTGATACACTCTGGCCAGGAAACTGAAAGATTGAGGGCCTCCTGCTATGCGCTTTCTTAAATTAAATAGAACACATTTTTTATTGCTATCTAAAATACACACTGGGTCTAATTCTCCAATGTTTCACATCCTGTGCAGTCATTCATGCCACTGCAAAGTGATGCACTACGAAGTATTTGCATGATTCTTTAATATGGCAGTAGGAAAATCAGGTCTCCTCTGCACCTACAGTGTTAGCTAAAATGAGCTAACATTCCTGTTTTACAAAATTCTTATGCTTTGACAAACATTCAGTTGGGAAGCAGAACATGCCTTTTCTCAGTCAGGTACTGTTGGGAATACAGACAAGAAGATAGACGGGAATCAAGAAATATGACCATATTGTTGCAGCAATGGATGGTGAATATTTAAATGCAAAGAACTGTTGGCATGGCTGGACTAAGAGGGCAGCAGCAGATTTTTGTTTATGTATTTGGTAGTTTTAATTAATACTGCTAATCTAACAGTGCATTTAGTGAAAAACCATAGTCAGCAATAACTGTGATTTGTAAAATGCGATCTTGTACACTTTTTCTAAACTGAAGCGAAAAGCAGCAGTGTTTATTTTCAATACATCGTTCACGTCTTAATGTACATGACCTCTGAAGAATCAGTCACTCAAAAATTTCTTACTAGTACCATTCCCCCATGAAAGAAATTAATCTTCAGTGTTATGCTTTTTAAATTTCTCTCTGATGAGCTGTAGCAAGAACTGTTTGATTGTATACGAATGTGTGTGACTGCTTTAAAGTTAGAAAAGACAACATTTTCTCTTGTCTTATTTAAAATTAACTGAGGATTCAAACATTCCAGAAGAAGATTATTGAGCTAAGACTAAGCATGGAAATTTTCATTGAAAATTACAAGTTTTGAGCATGGGAAAAAAGCATTTGTTTCTCACAAGATGCTTGATTTATCATCTGTAATGAGCATCTTTTACACATTGCACCAAGAAAACACAGGAATGTGAAATTTGTTTTTTTGCAGGTCTCCCACCAAAGCTGTAAAAAAAAAAAAAATCCACTGTATTTACCACATACCTGTAAACAACTGCTTTTCCAGCTCCAAATGCACCTACAATTAAATCTGGAAAAACAAAACAGCTTCAGAAGAACTAGATAGAAGCCTTTCATACTTTTTTTTCCAGCCTAAATTAGATCATTAACATTAACAATGCAATAACATAAAACAAATATGGTAATTCCTTTCTAAGTAATTCTTTCAACAGTGTACCTGAAAGAAAACATTTCACATTGTCAGAGATGGGCTCATAAATGTCTTGGTTGTATCCAGTAAGTGCCAATCTATTTAACACAAGGTCACCATGCCACGATCTCACTTCTCTCCAACTTGCATTAAAGGGGAAAAAGGATGCTGTTAACCCCTATACATTTTATTCCAAACCATTAATTGCCTATTACACAAAAAGATGCAAACCACTTTGTCATCACTCTCATACAGGTTGTGTTGAAAATTTATGGTGTTCCTTCTTGACAATCCTTCCCATCCTGCTTTGTGTTTTAAGTAATTTATTAATTAATTTAAGCATTACATCTCTGTGGACATAAATACAATGCACAGGTGAGAGGATGGCTGGTTTCATAGTTTCTAAAGTTTTCAGCATTGTAGCAGCATGTGCTAAGACTTAGAATAGTTATCCATCTAAAGCCATCTTTTTCCCCATCAGTCACCATTTGGAACAGATGGAGTCAACAACAGAAGCACTGTACCGGTCCTTGGGCACATCCTTGTTACTGGGCACCAGCCTGAGTTGGGAATCTACAAGCCCAAATATTTCCTCTTTTTGCCTGCAGTCCCCACATGGGGGTCTCTGGAAAGGTACAGACTGTCTTGCTGGACCACTCAGGCCTGCAGGAGAAAAGCTGGAGCCAAGCAGTGAGGAAAAAGGATCAACTTTCCTGTTGCCTCTAGTTAGAGCACAGTTCAAGAAAAGGAAAGAGCTTTGTTTCATTATCAAACCCCCTTGTGTCTGCCTGGGCACCCCTTTCACTTCACTGTTGTTATCATACAATTTGATTTACACATGTCCAATTCAGTAGACTGAATCTTAAAACAGACCTTGCAGTGGTACAGACTGGCAACCTAAATTGACCTAAATGACTTAATTAAATCAGTATTCAGAGTTGTAAATAAACCCTTACTTGCTGCTTCCATAGTTCAAGCACTGGTTTGCTTAAGAAGCCCTGAAGTCATCGAGCATGATGCAAATACAAAGGTTTGATGCTAATTAGCTAGGTGGGTTTGGGCCAGGTCTGGCAGTGTGTTTTCCAACACTCTGTCTGCGTTTCAGATAGTCAGGATTTCACAAGTTTAAACAAGTACTCCACATGAGCAACAGCCTGTCCTAAAATGAATTCCATTGAATAATATCCTAATAGGAGTAGGCATGGACAGTTTATGGGTCTGATCCTCTTTTTGTACAACATTTACATTTTTCTACTTCCATTGGCCTTAGTGAAATATGCTTCAGGAACACTTTAAATAGCAGAAGAAAATTAGTGTTGTTTCTATCTCCTTTTTGGGACATTTATGAGTCCTTTTCATTAGCAACTTTTATACACAACTTACACACAGTACCAAAACCTAAAGATATTTTCCACTTACTTAAATAAACAACTGATTGAGACATACCCATCACCATAAGGGCTATACAGCACACATGGCAGAACTTTCCCTGGAAGCTCTCTGATAGCAGCAACCATGGCAACCACAAAAGATTTAATATTCTGTTGGTTTTTGGGGTTTTGTGTCTGGGCTTTTTTGTGGTTTTTTTGTTTGTTTGTTTGTTTGTTTGTTTTTTTCTAAGGAAAAAGAAACATTATGTTATGAACAGAAAGTGAAAGACAAGAAGTAAGGGTTTTCTGTTCTGTTGTTGCCAGCTGGATGCTCTTTATGAATTCTGCAACAGACTTAACTTAGAATATGCACTGTTTCATACTAGACTTGATAACTCAAAAGGTTTCAGTAGAGGGCTATGTTACGGCAGAGACAAAAAGGTAGATATCTAAGACTTATATAGATCCTGGTCTTGTGATAATTTCATAATCTGATCTTTCATTAAAAAATAAAGCGCTCCAACCCTTCATGGGCACAAGGAAAAGCTTGAACACACAACTTGAGTAAGCTTAATAAAATGTAGCCTGTTTGAAGACAAAAAGAATGAGTCTGTCAGAAACAGTTTGCCTCACTAGTACAAGTGAACTCTTCATTTCAGTATCTACAGCTGTGCGGACATAGGTCCCCGCTATCTTAGCATCGCCACTTTAAAATTAAAGGGGATTTTGTACATTTGCTTAATAGTTAAATCCTGGTTTCTTTGAGACAGAGCCCAACTTATTTGAAGACAAAGGGTAATGGGTCTAGAGGAGCAATGATAGGCCCCAGCCACCAAAAGACTGGTTTTCCATGAGCAGTCTTCCTGCATTGCCACCTCAGCCAGGTTTGGAGACACAGCAAAAAAGATGAGGACATTCAATCATGGCACCATCACAAAGGCCATACATGAGCATACTCTAAGGGCAGCCAGGACTGTGCTCATCCTGCTCTTGTTTGGAAGCTCTTACTTTTTCCCTGACATGTCCTTTGAGAATTGGCCTAAGCCAAAGAGCTTGAATGAGTGAAACCACTCAGCAGGAAAAGTGGACTTAAGAATGAATATGGAAACAATAAAACATACCGACTAGTGACATCTACGATCTAATATAAGGACAAAGTCATTATATAGTCAATCAGAGTATTCACTGGAAGATCCATTAGGGATTTTGCTTTGCTTCTACTTTTCCTGTTACAGAGCAATAGTTTCAGTCTTCTTTCTTTCTTTCATTGCCTTGTGGAGTGCAACTCCTATACCTATCATCGGAAACAGTTTTGACGTTGATATGAATTTATGAGATTTGAATACACATCAAATCAGAACACTTTTATAAGCCGAAGTTTTGAATTTGTTGTGTTCTGCAGAAGAAAAGTTATCAATCATTTCTAAGAAAAAATGCATGAGATGTCTAAATTATCTGAAGTTTGGCAACTTTCCCCTCCTAAAAATAGAGAGAAGTTGTCTTCAGTCATTGCTTGTTAATGCTACACACACAATATCACTGATGCAAAGGTCACTAGCTGAAAAATAAGGTTTAACAAGCAATTTGGAATTACATAGCAAAAAAAGCCAGCTTAACTACTTATAACCCTTCCAAACAGAGCCTGGAGAAAAGCATATGAAAATCTTTGCTCCTTTGCATTTGTGAGGGGCTTTTTTCAAGCCCAGATTAAAATATGTATAAAGAGAGAAAGAGAGAGAAATATCAGAATCATAAAATGTCCGTCACTCCTTTTCTCATATTTCATGTTTTCAGGAGGATGAGTGACTCCGTAGATTTAAGTAAATGACCACTTTGCCTATGTCTTCTCATTGAGAAGATCCTTCATCAGCTGCTACCCTTCAGAGAAACAGAGATCTGTATGGAGGGGTTGGTGACAGCAGCTGTGTGATTCTGCCTCATTGCTGTTGTGGAATAAATGAGCTGTGGGGTCACAACCATATTGCAAAAAACTAAGAAAACAAGCATGGAGTGACTCTGAAGGAATTTTCAACTTGCATTTCAACACAGCTTGAGGGTTGTATGCACTAAAATTCCAACTAGTGGAGTTCACAGAGCTTAATCCTGAAACAAGTGTCTTTGGCATGTACTTAAGTCAAGGGGCACTGTGCAAAGTTAAACAATCCTAATGTTTATTTTACATTTTACTTTGCTCTGAAAGGAAGGCTTGCAAGATGTTGTCTAGTGAAGAAAATCCATTTTCTGAGATAAAAATATCATGAAAATTTAAGGAAAGAGTATTCACAAATGGCAATGAAAGGCACAGTGGATAAGCTGGTCTCTTTACCTGCACCTTCTGCCATGTGGGTGTGCCAGACCTGAAACACCATGTGATAAAGGGCAGAAACTTGCCATCATGCTGACTAAGCCTTCAACCAACTGGAGGAAGTAGGAAGATCAACAAAGTCCTACCTCCAGTCTCAACAAGTTATATTCATTTATTAACTTCAGGAAATTTTTTGATCCCCTGGTATTTTTAAGGGACATCTCCACCCCCTGTGAGAGATGCAGCCCCAGGGAGTCTGAGCAGGGAGGAACATGCAGCATGCTTAGCACCCCACATTTGGTTGGAGTCTGTCCAACAGTCCCAAGAGAAATTGCCAAGGCATGATATCTCATCTCACTTCGTGGGGGACAGTGGCCAAGAACAACAGCCAATGGAGGACTACATAATTGGCACACACTTCACTTGTGAGAAATGCAAAAATGAAAGGCTAGCTGAGTCACCTCCCCACTGCAACTCTACCAGGATACAGGCAGGAAAGGGTTGACTTTATGGACTCAGAATGATTTGCTGACAGCTTTAAACATCACTTTGTGTAGTCTGTCAGTTTAATTGCATAGTATAAATAGGAACTCGAAAACAATTAGAATGCTATCTAAGTACAGGTGCTAATGGAAATTTCATAAAAGAGAGTGAGAAAACTGCGTAACTGGAAACTCTGCTAAAAAATCTTTGTGACCCTTTTTGATTTTTATTTCCCTCAGTGGACCAAGTGCCAAAAAAGCCCATGATCAGATTTCTATTTGTTTTCTAGGATTCCAGAGAGCACTACACTCCCAAATCTCAACAGGAAAGGTCCAGAATAAAATTTTCTTTAAAAGGCTATTACTTCAGGCTTGACCACAATAAAGGACACAGGACTCTCCAGTTCAGCCAACTTTACTTAAGAATTTTAGTTAAATACTACAAACAACCACCACCCAAAACAGAGTCACTTTCTTCCAATCCTACCATTCTCAACTGCCTTGATCCTCCTGTGTTTTGCAACCATTTTGGTAGCAGGTCTGTTAAGGTTAACACCTAAGGCTAATTCATTTCAATGCTCCCCTTTTGTCTGAATAAGTCCCTTTCATAATACTACAAACAAATCCAAAAGAGGGCAGTTAATGTTCTATCATTTTGTTGTCCCACAAACGGGGTTCATTTACCCAGTGTGCAAGCCAATAACACACAGAGTCAAGGTATTTTCAAATTAATTTCATTGACGTGCATGAATGGGTGCCTGTCTCAAGACAGCACCCCTTTGTCTCAAAACTTTCCACATTTATATACTTAAGTAATACATATTCATTGTTATTTTCCTTAGTGATTGGTTCTTTCTTCTTCACCCCTCATGTAAATTAGTGTGCAGACTCTGTCTTCTTCATTCATTGTCTTGAGTGGGTGGTATCATTTCAGTAGGTGGTCAATGACTTGGTGGTCATGATCTCCCCTTGTAGGAATTACCTTTTACCTACTTCCCTAATCTTCGCAGTTCCAAGCGGTTCTTCAAGGTTTATTGACCAGTCCACAATCCATTACCTTTTCTGACATAAACATAAAGCCCCATTGTCTAGTAGTTAGTTCCTAAATCATACCTAGTTATTGTTTCCCTATTTTAAATATTAACTGATGGGGTCTGTACACAGGACTTTAGCAGCTCCCTGGTTATTTTAATCATATTATACATATTAATTGATAACAACTTGAGTAAATCCCTACTTACTAGGATCAATTGCTCTATTCTTATATTCCATTGGGCACAATATTGGGATTTCATTAAGTATCTCAAAGAATTTTAGAAAAGCATACCTGTAAACTACACAGATAATAATTTGCCACAAAATTAACATATTTGTAGGAGACTCTTGACTTGTCACTACATTTTTGATTGATTATTCATGTGAAAACTTAATTAGCTGGTAGAAACACTTCAGCTTTTCTGCATCTGCTGGCAGAATCCATGCCCTTGTTCTGGCTCCCACGCTTAGCAGTCCTCTCTTACCAGAGCAGATGCAGCTTCTCATTGATTTAATTTGTTTGTCTTCCACCAATCTCCTAGACCAACTTCATAATTTAATCATCACTAGATTACAATTTCTGATATTGTTGGCACAATGCCTGTTCTCAAAAAAATTGTGAATGCTGAAGAACCCTTGCCTCTCAGAAAGAAACTTGAGGGTTTTCTTCCTGCTGTTTGAGTTAATGTACTCAGCAGATGGAGCTGTTAAATACTCCTATTTCAATAAGATTAGACGGGATTACTGAAGTTTTGGGGAAATTTTGTCTGATTATCACGCTTGTTTCCTTCTTAAAATGTTTCTGGAGTCATTTGTTTATATTAACTACATACTATTCTTAAGATAATAACTGAGTCCAAAATAACAAGGCATGAAGGTGCCTTTATACATTTCCCTGTGCTGACAAAGGCTTCACTAAAAAGAATAACGGAAAGAACAGGCCAACAGCTGTTTGCATAAAACCAGGATACCTTGAAGATGAACCTTCAGTGGCACTGACTCCAGGGTGACTCTCTAAGTTAACAAGGAAGACTTACACGTACCTTCTAAACAGGCAGAGAGCAGAAACAATAGTGCATAATTTATTTGAGCAATTAACTAACTAACTAATCAACAGTCTTTGAATACTGAATTCATCTAGAGCACTGCTCTAAATCCACGCACACTGTTAAAAGAAACTGGTTAAACCATCCTGGTTCACAAACACATTTGAAGAAACCACAGTCTGCTGGAGGGCATGCCACAACAAGAAAGCAAGCTTAATGAGTTGAGTAAGTAAGTTATTCATTATAAACTACTTGCTCAGCTATAATCAGCCATTAAGTGACTGAACATATGCTGAAATGTGAGGGTGGAGACCTTACAGCCTCGAAATGCTTAAGCCCTGCACAGATAGATGAACCAGCTGGAAGTGCAGCACCATCACCCAGATAATCACAGACTCCAAGCACTCAGTGGGGACCAGCTTTGAACGGATGCCAGAAACAAATTTCTTTCCCATTAAACAGATTTATGGATTTCTTTTGTTCCTATGAAAATTGAACTATGCTAGTAGGAAAAGACAAAATTATAAATAAAATAAAGCACAACTCAAAATACATGCCTAAGCTGAGGCCTCATTCCCTGCTCCAGGCCTTGATGACACAAATAAAGCTCAGGACAGTGGAAAGGGGGCCTAAAAGCTGCAGATTTAGTGGTGAGTAGAGTGGAAGCTGTGTTGAAAGTTATCATTATGTTGCTCAGATATTTCAGTGTAGAAGACAGCCAGGAAGGTTGTGCTGAGGCAGGGAGTTCAGAATATCTTGGGCAGACCTCGAAGAGCTGCTATTACAAAGAATCCCATGGCTATATAAACTGCTATGGCCCTCACCAATACAGCCTCAGATACAGCACCATGCTGCTTTGCCATGTCCTAACCTTGGCACTGAAAAGTGCAGCACATAATCTCGCACATAATTCCTTCCAACTGCCACTGTACTTGCACTTAAACTGATGAAAAAAGCCCATCCTTTTCACTCCATTCACTGCTTCCCCCATTTATTTCTTTAATTCCCCCTTTTTTTTTACATGACTGTCAATCCAGAGTAACAGCATTAAGTCACTATTTACTATAGCAGCATAAGATCGGATCCTCTCCTTTGAATATGACCTTAGAACATGAGTTGTCAAAAAACTGTGAAATGGATTGTCTGCTGAAAGATGTTACAATTATATCAGTGGTAGTAAATTAGTGCCACCAAATGTACCTGTGTGCCTATCTATCTGCACTGTCTGTGGTGGTATCACTAGAATGGCCCTAAAGCAGTTGGCCCATGCCGATTATTAGTCTCCAAAAGAGAGCACACAGCAACCCTGTTTTGGCAAGAAAGTGAGTTTGATAGTATGGATATGGACTGTTCAGTGACAGTTCAGAACCAAAGAACAGCATATTTACAGTGTAGATGTAGCTTAAGAGGATTAATTGGTTTTTTCCTTCAAATACTAGGTACATATTGCATACTGGAGAGATACTGAGTATCTCAGGTAAGTATGGTACAAAGCTTGTCAGTGTTATGCTTGGAAAGACTGGGAAAGCTGCACGTTGCTTGTTCCCCTGATTAGTCAAATTAAAAAGCAAAGAGCTGGCTTGGTATATTTAATCTATCTGACTGACATGCTTAATTTGCCTTCCTCTTACTGCTTCTCTCTCACCAGCCTTTCCAACTATAAAGTTTGGTCAGGTTCTGCCCTAACTCTTACATGATTACAGAGAAAGGAGCATCCATCTACTCATTACCACAATCACCACCGTTTGGCATTGTAGATCTGCTAGGTGAGGAACAGCACTCTGTTTAGGGCTGAACGTGATGAACACCACCACTGAGAGGGCAGCAGCCTGTCTTTAGAGTGACACAGCTGTTAAGATGATCAGCACAATTTCCTGCCTCTGCTGCTTCCCAGAGTTGAAAGTTTCCCACTATCTCTGAGCCAGCGAAGCAGAGACTACCATATTATCACCTCTGTCTGTGTCGATAAAGGAATAGATCTGGGCACATAACATCTGGAGTGTCTGCAAGTATGACACAACTTACAGAAATCCTTCCCTGGAAAGCTGTGGAGATGTAAACCAAGGGTTGTGCTTAGTAACAAAACCTAATCTTTCCTGTTGAAAGGTTAGAAAAACCCCTGTATTTCACAATGCTGAGAGTAGAGGTCCATTACTGTTACAGTGGTAACATCTATTCCAGGGCAGCCGAAGACAGATGGTCATTACACTGACAGGACTGCTAATGAGATGGAAAAGCAGCCCTGTCTGTATGCTGACCCTACTATATGAAGTTTCATTTTTAGGTATGATGTTGACCAGGTGGCCATTCAGCTGTCTGTATGCTGTACTTTGTGCAGTGAGTGGCTCCACAAGTGAAATAAATATTAAGTCGGGGCATGAGCTTGAGCACTGTGTTGGGACTGTCCACATTTTTATATTAGCACAGACTCTGGTCTGATTTTAGTGTGTGTTCGTACTCTCCCAGATAGTGGCCAGGAATGATCTTGGGAACAGCCTGGGTCAAGGACCTTTTCCAAAAGGCAGTTTGGATATGGCCATCCTGTTTCAGTGGGGAGGAGGGTTTCATCTGGTGATTGTGAGTTGTGCTGTGCCATGTAGCCTCAAGGCCAGACCACTGTTCCTGGCCCACTTTATTTTCTTGCACAAACATAATCACTGCTACCAACGAAAAAGATTTGAGAGTATTGTTTTGTAAAGTACTAATTCTAGTTTTCTTCTCAGTAGGGTAGACACAGCTTTTTTTTATGTTGGGTAAGTTCAAAACCCCGGTCAATGGTAAAATCTTTATTAGAAGCAACGCAATTAGCCAGACATAAATCACACTTCACACACTGCTCTTTATATAAAAATGTATGAAGAAGAGGCAGCAGTGATGGCAAACTGAACCATCATCTGGTACAGCAGGACTGGTGTGCCATTTGCCTCTGCAGAAGGAACAATTAAGTAAATAAGGGTTCCTTCCACAGGATTGCTAAAACTACATGGCTGAGGGAGGGAATATAGCAGAGGTCTGTAAAATAAGAGTGGACTAAAGAAGAATTGTTTACTGTCTCTTCAGTATAAGAACCAGGGCACATCCAAAGAAACCGCCCAGTGGAACTTTCAAGACTTGAATGGGTTGCAGTGAAAAAGAACTACTTCTTCACAAAACGTGCAGTTAGGCTGGGGGCCCCCTGCCACAGGTTGCTGTGGATGACAAAAGTTCACATGAGTTCTACAACTGATTGGTCAAATTCATGGAAGAAAAGTCTGTCAAGGGCTACTAAATTTTAAGATGCCACCTCTGACTCAGGAACACCTTGCTCTTCCAGTTGGTTAGAGCTGGGTGAATATTCTGAGAAATATCACAACAACTGTACAATTTCCTTTTCATCTGTTGTTGGCCACTGCTAGAGACAGGCTACGATGCTAGACAGATCTTTCATTTGTATCAGTATGGCTGTATTATGTTCTTCCCTGCCTCTGCTACTCCACCATTAAACCTGTCCATGATCAGTTTTCTCTCATATTTATTACGCAACTGGGGTCCTGGGGACAAGAGGATCTTCCTCTGCCTTTTCTAGATAAGACCAGGAAGCAGGAGTTGGTCTCTCTCCCTTTGCTGGCCAAGAGTTGCAGGAAGAGGAAGAAGGAGAAACCACTCCTCCATCCACAGGAAAGCTGGAAGATTTGAAGAGCACTGAGTATTAGGCAGCCTTTGTCTGCTCCCTATTTGTTTCTCTGTTCTTGAGCTTACCATGGCATTTGGATGAAGGAAGAAAGATATCACTACCTGTACCAAATGGCTGCTCTTCTCCAGAAGGGCTAATAGGTAGATCTCAGCCTGAATTGAACTCCCAACCAAGAGAGGATTTACCCTTTGTCCAATAGGAGAAAAATTTGAGTGTGATTCAACCTCACTTTTTAGGAAACATATTCCTCAACTTGTAACTCAGACTATAAGAGCACTGGTTCCTGAGCTCAGTATAGAGAGCCCAGGATGAAGCTCAGTGGTCTGTGACAAGAAGCCACACAAGCAAGTAATCTCTTCTGGCCTCTAGGTCTGTGACCTGCTCAAAGAACATTATTATTACATGGTCTGATTTAAAGAAGAAGGTCTGAAACTCTATAAGTTCTGAAAATGCTACACAGTGCATTAAAAACGAAATGGCAGTTAACTGCCATCACTCAGCCTCTTATTTCCTAGCAAGGATATGCCTGCCTCATGAACAATGTTAGGTGCAAGGGCTTGAGTAAGTTATACAAGCACAGCTATAGTTATTTGAGTCCTCACAAACTGGTATCAGTCCTGAACTTCTTGTAAGCATGATCCCTTTTTTTGCTCATACGTCTTCACACAATGCTTGAACTCTAGCCATGGAAGAGCTAATTTCTTGGATAAGATTTCTGAGAGTGATGAGTCAGCATAACTTGGTTTTATTACTTTTTTTCTTTTTATAAAATGGTTGATTTTACAATATACACATTAAAAAGCTTAAATGAAAAATTTTGAGAATTTTTTCTAATCTTTCACAACCCTCTTTGAATCATAGTCACAACCAGTAGTCTGGGAAGCACTGAATTAAAGGCTAGTTTCCTAGATCTTCTGTAGCCAGCAAATACTCTGCCTCTCAGCTGACATCTAAAATAAAACTTACTTCCTATTCCTTCCAAGTTCAGTCCCTCATTTCCTCCTTGTACAAGGGCTGCCCTTCAGCATTTCCGTCAGGAGGCGAAGAAGAAAAGCTCTTTGACACCAGAAGGATTACTTACTTCATTGCCTAGTGTGTTTGTCCTGGACTTGCATTTCCCCATATTATTTCCTTTCTTTTTTTTCCTTTTTCCCATAGGAAGGCATTCTTTTTTTGTGCTAATACTGTGCCATGGTTGTGCTATTTTTACAGCTCTGTTTTGGTGCTTCAAGTCTTTGTGAATTAAGGAAGAAGTGGTTGACTGACAGTAAGGTTCTCTTCTATCGCTTTCTGACAGGTTTTCACCAGTACTCTGGACTGCTCATCCAGATATTCAACTGAGGGATGGAGGGAAAAGCTAGTTATAGTAAATGCAAGGGTTGGGTTTTTTTTGCTAAAATAGGTAATTCATGTAATAAACCCAAATCATCTAACACATAGTGAGCTGATATCACAATGTGAAATTCTGCAACTAGGATGATACATAATGGAGCCAACCGGGACAAGTAGAATAACTCCAAGATATCTCACAATTCAATTGACTATAGGAGTTCCTCAGTACACATTTAGAAAGATCATGACCTATCCCCCAAACTTGTCACAAATTAGCTTAAAAGATGCTCCACATAAAGTATGCTAATACACTAGTGAAACTTCTATTCTTCTTTCTTCCCCATGTGACTCAAAGAAGACCTGAAAGAATTTCTCCCTTCCCTCTCTCTATCTTTTCAATCTTAGAAATGTCAGGAATGCCATATCCTGTTTTCTTTGGTTTTGCTGGGGGGCCTTGTGAGTGTTTTAGGAAATGTTTAAATGCTGAAACTTTAATAAAGAGCTCCATTGTCCAAAAGAACTTCATTAGTCATGGACAATGAAAGACTATTAATAGCAACATCAACAATATGCAAACAAAAAGTCAGAACAGTGTTTAAAAGCCCTTTTTTTTCTCAAATGCTAAAGATCCTCTCACTTCAGTCTTGTGATAGCCTCACTTTATTACTCTGCAGTCAGCTTTTCTGTTTGTAGAACTGTAATTTCTATTGTAAACACGCCTTCCCAAGAACTCTCTTCTGCTTTTGGAAAAAAGACACCTCTATCAAGGTTTTAACAATCCATCACAAAAAGGTAAAAGAGATCCCATTTTTGTCCCTTTGAAAATCACAATTTTCACTTTTGAAACAATACAACTTTTAAGAACACTAGCCTTGAAATAACCCAGGCTAACAAAAGTGATTTCATAGTAAATTAGGGAAGTAAAGACTATTAGCATTTTATTGTGATTAACCTTTCAAAATAACAAAATATGATGTTTTACTGCACACCCTTGCTAAGGCTTCTGAATTGTGATGAAAAGAAACAGAACAGATTTGCTTCTAGAGGAGAGAGAAAGAGTAAATACAAGCACATTTAAAATAGCTCCAACATTCAGACTGCTTAGATGCTAGGAACATGCCTCAAAAAAAAAAATACTTCCCCCATGAAACTCAGCTAATGTTACAAACTTGATAAATTTGAATGCATGTCAGGTAAACTAATAAGGAAGAATCAAAACTAAACTAAAAGGAAAAGTCCATATAGGAAAACGAAAACATAAAAGGGATGGAAAGGCCCAAATGAAATACCTGCCTTCAAGCAATGTCTTTGCACTCTCTGCTTTTTTGTAAAGCAATCAAAGCCATTAAGAATCTATATATAGCTTAGTGTCTCTTTGGACAGCAAAAAACAACTTAGCAACACAACCAAGTCAATCCCTTCTTCTACAACACAACACGTTTTTAATTAAGAAAGAATGCCAGGATGAAGGAGACCTTACAAGTTCAATAAGCTGAGAGCATTCAATTTTTGGAAGTGGGGGGAAAGGGTTAAGGTTTTTATTGTAAACTTCACATGTTTTATGTTAATGTAACTATTTAAGCCCTTTCTTGCCTTTCTGATCATGTTTTTTGACAGGAAAGGGAGTATTTGTTTTGTCTGATTTTATCTCTCAGGAAAGCAAGCTAGAACTATCCAAAAATGTCTCTTCTTTATTCTGACCTCTGCCTTCCAAAAGGAGCAGTTTAGGCATGATGCATTTTCAAGAGAATGGAAGTATGAGATTCCCTTTCTCATGGAAAAATCTTACCTGGGTAATCATTCTTGTCTACATCTGAGTCTCCTCTTAGAGTGAAGCCAAATCCCGAAGGCATGGACTGTGAGGCCCAGGCTCCCTTGAGAACCTGGGAAGGGTTAGTATTTAACCCATTGCTGTATCCATTGTAAATAAGCACTTTCCCTCTTCTGTCTTCTCCTGCAAATGGTGCACCAATAGCAATATCTGCAGTGCAACAGAAAAATAAAAAGAATGGGCACAATTAAAATAGAGCAAAAATTAAGTCCCTGCAGGAAAACAGACATAAATGGCTTCTGCTATATACATGCAAGAACTTCAACGTTCTGTACTTCTGCATGGATTCAAGTATTAAGGTAAATATACAAAAATGTTTGTAGTGTCTTTTCTGTGTCAAACTTTCATGACAAAAGCTTATAAAATCATCCTATGAAGGGGTTATTGCATTATACTAAATACCCCGTCCACACTGGATTCCTCCACCATATTCCCAGGGCATTTAATAAACTTTAATAAACCAAGATCTAATGAATACCTGCTTCTACCTCCATATTTTTAAACAGACACAGATTTTCCTTGATTTCCTCTATCACCTAATTAAAAAAGAGCAGCTGTTAGTTAAAATTAATTTTCTTTTTCAAGATAAAATATTCAACATAGATTAAAAAACCCACCCCCTCAAACATCCAGTGTTTTAGTATGCAAAAGAGAACAACGGAATACGTTTTCATCTATACAAAGTCAACAGCTTATTCAGAAATGGGAATAGTACCAAGTCAGAAATTTAACAGAAGGCCTTGGGCATTATGCAATTAAGCACTGCAATCCTTAAAAAAATGAGGAGGCATTAAAACATGCCATACCCAGGAAGCAGAACTCACAATGCTCTTATTTCCTATGCATGGGATGTGGAGAGAATCATGTGTCTAGACTGAGATTCAACAGCTGCACTAGCTGAGCTAGCCAATAGGAAATACTAGAGGAGGATACATATCTACAGCTCTCATTTTTACGTTCTGGTCTAGGAGCTGATGCTGGACTCCTTTGTTAAACTTGACTTCAGCTCCTGGAATTTGTACCTTGACCCTAAAGGCAGGAGTGCACCAAACCTCTATGACTGGCACCTTCAGTTATGAAGCAGAAGACTTTGGCTCTAGATCCATCTTAGCCTTCTCTTTACAGCAAGCAAGAAAAGCAGGAATGTCTCCTCCTTGCCTTACCAGAATGCTAGAGAGCAGGGATACCAATCTTCCCTGCCCAGAGATGCTGTGGGTGTCTGCTGTTGCTCACAGGTAGAAAACAGGAAGTCTCCACCGTGGGGTCCAGCTGGGCTGAACTCCATGGTGGGATTCCAGGACAACCCAGTGAGGGTATTCTCAGCAGTCACAATCCAGTGGCTTCTACCCACAGGATGGTATTTGGATTTTGTGTACTCTGAACCCCAATACAGTCCTACGGCTCCTGACATGACATCCCTTGCACAGGAGCCACACATTGGTTACATTGCCTTAAGAGTCTAGTGGCTACAGCATCATGAAAAACAGCCCTCAAGTTAAGGAGGTGCTGAGTCCATTAATTTTTCCTTAGTGGGCCAACTATCTTTGAGGCTACTATGCAAAATACCCCCTCCAGGAAAAACTCCTTGGGGTTTTAGATGCAGAGATGCCTGCTTTGCAGATCTCTAACATCCTGGAAATAAGAAGTAAGGAAATGCATACAGGGAAAACCAGTGGGCTACTGACCATGTCTAGGAGGCTAACTCTAGGTGCTCAAGGCATCCAGGCTATCTCAGATGATTAAGCAAGTTAGTGTACTCGGACTGCTTTCTTGAATTTAGGCTCCCAGTTAACCTACATGAACGTTTTGTTGTGTGTATGTGTGCTATAGGCATCTGAAAAATGCGCCATTATGCACCTGTTTCTTTCCGTGCCTAAGTACCAATGGAAGTCTGATTCCAAAACAGTACATCTGCACTTGTCCAGTTCTTTCACTGTGGGGAAAAATGCTCCACTTACTGACCCTTGTTCAATTCTCAAACTCATCCAAGCATTTGAGGAGAGAAGGAGAACTCTTGCTTTTAAACAAATGCAATATCTTAAGTAAGTATTTAAATTTAATTATAGTCATAAAAAAGATAATATTTTTATTCAAATGAACATGCTAATATTTAGTAAAAAATAGCACTGTAGTCAATATGACTGCCCTCTTATAGGTAAGATTTTCATGGTTTGGCCATCAATATCAGTTTCATTAGGATTAGTGTAAATTCTCGTGACTTTCAAAGGCAGTTACATGTTAAAAAGCCTTTTTCAGCCACTGCACTTCATATTCATTGCTTAGCCATTTTTTATTTCAATGTTATACAGAGGTATATATTACTACATTACATATAATTTACCATTATATCCATCTTGATTGAGATCTCCAAGGTGCGTGATTGCACTGCCAAATCTACCAAACACTTCAGTGCCTGTCAAAATTTGCGCATCTCGGAAGACGAAAGCACTTTCTTGCAGGTATAGATAAACTTGCCCAACTTCTTTAGGCTTGCTCTCAAATTCTCGTTCCATAAAGAGAGGGGCACCAACTAAGATATCATCTAAACTGGAACAGTCAAACAAAAAACAGTGTCACTGAGAGACTGAGTGTAATCAACACAGTTCATGTATTTGTTAAACAGGAAGCTGATAATTATCATAGAGTCATAGACTAACTGAGGTAAGAAGGCACTTCTGGAGTTCTAGTCCAAACACTTGGTCAAAGCATGGTCAACTAGGGAAGGCCATGCCCACTCCAGTTTTGAATATCTCCATGGATGGAGACTCCACTCTCTGGGCAACCGCTTCCAGTGTTTGATCACCCTCACAGCAAAAACATTTCTTCCTAGGTTTAAACAGAATTTCTTGCACTTCAATTTATGCCCACGATAGACACTGAAAAGCTATACTTTGCAGTTAGTGACCCAGAAGTCAGGAATTTAACTAAGAGGGGGGGATCTGTGTTACTAGAACAAATTCTGTCCATCTATCTTCCTAACAGTGCTAATGAGAGACAAATTTTAGTATAAAATCTAGCTTTTAAAAATTATACAACAGTAAGTGAACAAAACAGAACAAAAATTGCCACTTTCCAGCAGATTTTTGAAGTAATATACATGAAACACGGGTAGAGCATCAATTAATGGAGAATGCCTCATCACTAATTCAAATGGAAGCTGGGAGACAAAGCCAAAGCTTTATTTCTGAAAACACTTCTGTTAAATATTAGGTACTTAAGTAGTTGCAGCACTCATGTAATTTGCTGTGTTAAGTATTAAAGAGAAAGGACATCATAAAATCACAAAAATATGAGGCTTAGAAGGAAAAGTCCTTCTGTCCATTTTGCTACTCCAAGAATAATCAGTAAAAGAAGACAGACTAATCAAAGGACATTTTGCACGTTGTTGTTCTAAATGGGGGTGTTTTGAAACATTACCAACATTTATTTAGCAGGAAAAAAAGATCCTTTACTGGACAGAAAAGAATAAAATCAAGCAAGATTGATAGACACATAACAAACAGAAATATTCTTAGTAGATTATTCTGAGATATGAAATGATAGTATTAATTTCTGAAGGTTGCTCAAGCCTGTGTAAACTAATAGGACAATTCCCATTATATTCAGTGGACATTGGTCATCCATATTAAGGAACTCTGCTACTGCAAATAACTAGTACTACTTGATCCCAGGATTTTTAATTTGGAAAACATATTCACTTGCTCTAACATGAAACTTTGTTCAAACTTTGTAAAACTTTTAGAAAACTTTCTACTCTCAATTCATCATATTCCTAATAGCGATGTTTTCACAAAGGCTTTATCCATCAGTAAAGCAATTAGTAAAATTGCACTACATTGTTTTTCCCAATTCTGATAGAAAAAAAACCCTGTATGATTTAGGAGTAGCTTAGCTACTACTTTACTATACATATATACTATGGTTCTAAGATATATACCATAGAATTTAGTACAGAATATCTCATCTACAAGCCTTTTAATCACATTGTAGAACTTAAACATTCTATAAATTGTGACAAAGTACTTCTAGAAATGTTATTTTTCTATGAAGTTTTATAGTATGTTTCCATAAAGGAAACTGTAATTCAAAATGTTAAGTCACTTCGGTACAGTTGTCTATTCTTTATATGTCAGATTTTACCCCATGGCATGAATAACTAAAAAAGGAAGGAAGCAGATGCTGCTTGACATCAAAGGTAGGATTTTCCTTTCACACTAAACATCAAAAGTCCTCCTCTACTAGTGGAAGATGTTCGTGGTTTGGACAGAATGTCAGCTGAAATGGTTGCCATGAAACAATAGCAACAACAAAAACAGATCATGAATGTTCTTTTTATTACAAGTTATTTCACGTGTGCCATGTACTAAAAGCATTACACAGTAGTACTATCATCAATTATTATATTACATAGTGGTCCAGATATTCCCAGTAAGATTGGGACCCCATAGTGTTACGTGCTGTATAAACCATGAAGTAAAAGATGAGCTTGGCTCCAATGATTATTTTACAAGTGAAGGATTGTAAGACTAAGGGAAGATTTTTTTAGAGGTGGTAAGGAACCAAAAGATTCAGAGCCAGGAAGCTCCCAGTACATTGATGTAAAATAAGTAGATACCTAGATACCTTTAAAACTCTGGTCCATAGAGCAATATCCAGAGTTTCTAAAATGGTGCAGAGAGAGGTAGACTATTTATCACCCACAGTGGCCTAAAATTCTCTAAGCAACAGCCTAACCCAGAATACAAGATTCAACAGGTGAGACAGAAAGCAAGCAGACAGGAGCTGGAGTCTGTTGTGCAGGGATCACAGCATCTCAGCTGGAAGTGCACAGTGCTGGGTTATTTTTCTAGGAAAATTTCTACTTTGTTAAAACAAATGACAATGACTGTATAAAATGCATGAATAGTCTAAGCAGCAAGGACCAGAAACCAGTAGCTAAGATGTCTCGCCTTCTGATGTGCTGAGGGAAAGGTGGGAGGAAGGCAGTCATCTAAATTACATTGACCTATTTCTAAACTGGTTACGGTCAGCAGAGCTACCTGGAACACCCTCAGCATTTAGTTTGTCTTCCCTCCAGGTCTTAGCATGTCCCACCAACACCAAAGCCTTCCTTTCCTCACCCCCTTGATCTTCCCCCTTCTCTGTCGGTGCCAAGCTCTGTAGGTCGAAGCAAGCTGCTTCAGCAAGTCCTGTGCAAGAAGGAATTCTCCCTCACGCAATTCTAGAGGTTTGGGTTTGGTTTTTTGCACTGTCACAGCAGTGTACTATGACCAGAGAGGAAGGATTCTTCAGCTACCCTGCTCTCTCTTTGATCTTCATTTACTTATTCCTGGTTTCTCTCCAAGTGGGTAATAAGCAAGCAATTGCTACTTACCATGCTTTACAGTCAGTTTTACCTTCCAGCTCCTACAGTTTAAGTATTTAGACATCAAGCAGTCAAGGGGGGTCACTTGTTCGGTTATAAATACTTATGTGATTAGAATCATGCATTTTTGTTGGTGAAGGAGGGTATTTCAATTGGCTTTTAAATTGTAGGAGTTTATATTTACAAAATTGGAGTTCTGAGCCAAATTCAGGTTGATGTGATCCCCTTTAAAAGGCCATAAAAGCAAAGGAAAATCAAAAGCCCCTAGACAGTAATATTAAACCATAAAGTGCAGTTCGGTTTGCAGTGGTATTTTGAACTGGTTCGTTAGATTTATTTCATTACTGCACTAAGATGTTGCAGTTCACATAAATTATATGTTTGTTTTTGTTCCAGCACAGAAAGGTAACCAGCCAGTATTGCTTCCCTTCTGATAAAAAAAAAACCACTTTAAAAAGAACAAGCTGACCACCTGCTGAGACTGTATGCAGTTTCTTTGTATCCTGCTGAGTAATAAAAAGCAGGAGTATGGGAAATGTCAAGAGGTCAAAGTATAACTATGGGAAGCTTTGATACAGGCTAAATAAAAGACCAGTAAACAGTTTATTCCACTATTTTATTGGACTGTTTCAGTCTAAATTGATAGTGTTCTCTTCTTTCCTCTTTACTGGGAATGTAGTCTGTAAGTTGATGGCAAAGCTTGTTGTTAAGTTTCATTGTGGATTTCTCATTATTAGCAGTGGCAACTAAACAGTAGTTCAAACAATATCCTCAATTTCCCTGTTCTACCTACAATCCTGATGTGGTGCAGATAAAACTGCAAGAGTCACTCTGGAACACCTGCAGGACTGCTGGAGCAGAAGGTCTACAGAACTTTTTTCCCAGGATGAGCCTAATCTTTGAGCCATGTCTTCAATCTTATTACAGCAAATCATCATTCCTATTAATCTTCTCAGCATGCAACTTAATCAGGTTTCTCATACTGATAAGGCCATCACTACCTCCTTTATCCTTAGCTGCACAAAAATCCCAAGGAATTTGAAGTGGTCATTTCCCTTTTGCTTTTTTTTTTCCTCTCTCTGTTTTACTCTCCCTTTCAGATAAATATTTCTATCGACTGTATGTGCAAACTAACAAAGACAGACTACATATCTAATCGGACATGTTTATCAAGTAGAGCTTTTTGTGTTTTGTTTTCTGTGGGATGTTTGGATCTCAGAGAGAGTCATTAGATTTCTTTTAAGATATATACTGGGAGACCACACAAGCCTCAACAGCAGTTTGATTATATTATTGACATAAACTGTGGTCTTAGAGGTACACAGAAAATATGAGACCTGCCAAGTAACCCTATGGTCCACAGGAAATAACCTGCACAGGAAATAGTTTGGTTCAGTGAGAAGTTAAATAGCAAGTTCCCCGAAAGTCTAATGAGTGTCTATTGTAACTTAGATTAATGTTTCTCCACCCTTTCACATTAGTAATGCAAAATGGTAGGAATAAATGAACCCTGACTCTGTATATCATAAAAATAGGAATTTTCAAAAGCTATGGTACTAACAAAATTTCACCTCAGAAACTTGGAAAGATTGGAGTACTATGAAGCCACCACAAAAACTGTTGAAGCTTTTCTGTTTGTTTGTTTTTGTTTTGGAACTGCAGTAATATTTTATCACCTCATTACTTTTCTCTTTTCTTGTATTTCTCACTCTTTAAAGGGTCGCTAGTCACTGATGGGAAGCAATGATTTAGCCCAGAAAAATTATTTAATGCAGTATGTTTAAGCACCTAATAAGAAATAATCACAAGAAAAGAATATCAAGTTGACACATCTGAGACATTTTGCAATAGGCAAGAGCATATCACAGCTCTAAATATAATCCTGGCTCACCTTTGGGCAGATTTCCAAGTCTCTGAGCTTCAGGCATCTTTATCTCCTTGCTAGAAAGCTAGTATCAATATTCACTTACTAAAGTCCTGATCTTCCAAAATATTTAATTTGACTTTACATGAGTTCAAAGTTAGCAAGCGTTTTGTTCAACAGGGCCTGAAATCCCCGAATCTCTTAGGCATGACCCTGGCAGCTGAGCAGCATTCTCCCTCAGACAAGCACAATGCCTGTCAACAACTACGGGCCATAGACACTTTTTGGTCCTCTGGATGGTGAAAATGGGTGCCCAACCAGCAGGTGCTGGAATGAGGAGCTGATGATATTGGAAAGCTTTTAAAATTGAGAAGCGAAGCTATGGATGGTCCTCGTGTGAGAAGACTTACCTGCTTTTGAGAATGGGAGAATGAACTTTTGACTTTCACCTATCTCTTCCCCGCAGTAGCTAGCACCTTTATTCATTGTTCTTCTACCTCTATCTGTTTCCTAAGAATTTGGTCATTCTCGCTATGCCATGCTGCTTTGAATAAATATTCAGGAAGATAAACTCACCCAAACTAGGCCTGCAAATACTTGTGCCACTGTGATTGCACAAAAATAACCCTATGTGAACAGTTAAAATTAGAAAAGCAGAGAAGCCAAGAGAAGCATTTTGAGGTATGAAGCACCTGAAAACCTATGTTTATTAATAAATATCAGGCATTGCTTCTATGAATGTTCAGTGGAGCTGAATATATTTGGTAACCTACCCATCATTGTTAACATCAGATACTGCAACAGTGTACCCAAAATAAGACGCCATCTGGAAATAAAAAACAACAGATAGGCTTTCATATCAGATATAAATTTTTAAATTTTTTTTACTGATAATCCTCTTTGTTTCTATGGTCATTAATTCTAAAAAATATTTTATATATTCTTGAAACTATGTTAATGAAACTATATCCTCTAGAGAAGTAATATTTCATTACATAGTTGCTTGACATTACCTGTTCACCAGTGAAGTTCTGGATAAAGGTCAAGTCTGAAGAATTAATAATTGAGACCTGGTAACAGAAAAATATGGAAAGTTTGAAGCACACATGGAGATGCTACAGCATAACATCACTGCAAACCAATTTGACACATTGAAGGATGGTCCAAGTGGCCGAGAAAAATCAATTCTTTCATTTCACCACAGTTTTCCTGTAAGATCTTGAACAAATCACTAAGATTTTATGAGTCTCAGGTCCCACATGAATAAAATGGGCAAAAGACTATTTTCGTTCCTTACTGGACACTGTGAACAGCAGGAAATCACAGATTATCAGCTAATCAGTGACAACATTAGTACACATGAAAACATGAACTTAGAACATAAAGAAATATATGCATGCATACATACATATATATATACATACACACATATATATATATATATATATGACACACAGACACACCTTTTCTCTGAAAAATGGTATGAATAAGTTCCAGAGACACAAGGAGTTTTGGGTCCACAAAACTAGCAGATGTGTCTGTGGCTGGGATCTCTGTTTCCCAATCAGGTTAGTTCTGAAACTTTTTTTTCCTATGAGGTAAAAGATGTATCCACAACCATAGACTGTTTTCTTCCTTCACTTCTAACTGCATATCATGACTCTCTGCATCTGGTATTCAGTGTATACACTTAGAGAGCTGAAAATAAACACTGGGTATGAATAATCTGAACTTGGACTTCTCTCCACTGTGGACACAGCATTGCATATGAAATATGCTAACCTATGGGTAAGCTCAGGTCTGATAAAGCTCAGTGGGTATAGTGATACTAGTCACACTCCAAGTATGCTTGTAATTGGCTATTGAAAACAAACTTCAGAAAGGACTAAGTGCTTAATATTCAAAGCCCAAACTGGTAAGGCATTTCAACCCAGCCAGGTAAGCCTGAGGGTGAAAGTCAGTGGCAGTTTTCTCTGATTAGAAGGTTTGGGATCAAAGAGACAGAAAATATAATGTAGACTTTAATCTTCCAAATGGTCTGACTGCATTCTCACTATAAAAGGGATAGAATGTGGCTCCAGTACATACATAGCCAAAGTTCTGTGCTCCCCTCGGGACTCCAGCAACCAACTCTGAAAAGATAAATGATCAGCAGTGAACTGGTTATGCTGTCATCTGAGTGGTGCATGCAACATGCATCCCACACCACTTAAATTCTTCCTTGACATATAACCCTTAGGAATTTGGGTTTTTATCTTATCAGAAACACCTGCAAATCACTTCAAGACATTAATTCATAAGATTTTAACATTCATTCAGTGCATCTAGTTGCATGAAATATTACATCTTAACTGTTGAATAGACTCATCCAGAAATCTCTTTCTGCTGAGCATTACTTAGCATAGCACAGTGTAATAAAGCTCTAAGTACAATTCAGCTTGTTACCTGACAGCTGTGGATTGATGGAACCAGAATTGGTTGTGGCATCACACACTACAGTACAGAAGTTAAACACAATTGTCCTTACAAATAACCCTTTTCTTTCTCATCTGTTACTTGGCTTGATGCCATGAAAGTGTTTTGACAAGTTCTGCACAGGCTATCTGAAAGCATTACAAGGAATTTTTTTGTGAGCGGCATTGGGGGAATCCATTGAACAAGAATACGAAACATTGGACCTAGCTGCATTCTAGGATATAATTCTGCTCAATGGTGAAATCTTAAACAACTAGTGGAAAAAATGGGAAAAAAAGAAGAAAGGAGCAAAGTTACAGCCTGCAGTCTTATTGTATAAACCTTCCCTCATTAGGATATCCACATCAGAAGACAGCAGCAGGAACTTCAGATACCAAAGCACCTCAGACACCTGCTTGTATTGACCTAGCATTCCTCTGTTCTTCTCTGGGTTTATATACTCCACTGTGGTTGATTGTGTTTGGTCAAGGGGAGATGGAAGTAGTAATGAAGGATTGAACAGGACACAAGATGATTCCCAGGTCAGCCAACAATGCAATTCTTTGTGCCAATCATTCACAGGACTTACTGATTCAAGAACCATCCATTATAAAAATGTGAGTATGCATTAAAAAAAAAATAATATATAGGTGGCTGCAGCCTTCCATTACCAGGAATGCATCTTTTTTTCCACATTATAGCACTCAGCTCAAAATTTTCATTTTTTTTTTTTTTTTAAGCCAGAATGGCACAGGACAGGAAATTAAGTTTACAGGGATTAAGCAGCAGCAGTTCTGGGGAACGGGGTTCATTTCTAGAAATGTACTATGTCTCTATTGGCTTTGTGAGTCTGGACCATGGAGCTGTTCACCCCCTCAAGAATGATACCCCTTAAGCAATACTTCCTGACAGACTGTCAGCCTTACACAAGAAACATAGCTCCTAAGGTATGAAACACCAGGGATCACAGATATTTTCAGGTAACTATATGTTTTAAAATCTTGTACAATTTCAGAACACCTGAAAATACCTAAATCATGGACAAATTTCTATTTATAACTGATTATTTTCAACATACTCTACCAAACAGACAGCTGTGACAGGAGGTTTTCTTCTACAGTGGATTCAACTTGCAGAGACATAGAAAAACTAGTGTTCTATTTCTAACACACCCACAAAATTTACTGTACAACTTAAAAATCAGAGAACATTCAGCTTGGTTTTAGTTCTCCTGCCACAGCACTTTGTGCTATGAGTTCAGCACATCAACTAAGTGAAGTTTAAGTCTTGTTGGTATTTAGTTAAAGCCACAGTGGTGTTCCAGGAACTATTGCTGCTAAACCTAGGCCCTGCAGGATGGATTACTCTAACTTTGTCCCTAGAGAATTACAGAACTATGTTACTGGAGCTGCCACCTTCCAGGGCAGTTTTTCCTGGCCATGTGAAACTAATAAATATCATGTGTCACCTTTTGCCAGAGGGAACAACTTGAACCTCAGTGTTTGAGTTGAATTCTAAGTTATGTAATGACATTTTTCTAATTTAAAAAAAATTTATCATTTTAGTCAAAACCTGTTCCTCAGTGCATGTTGCTCTACTTTATCAAATCATGAATGTAGTGTCCTAAAAGGTGGTGTTTTACAGATCATGAAATATTTCAGGTGAAGGTTTCACAGTGATGATGTTTTTAAGCAATGCTATTAATCTGTGAGATGTCTGGTTCTCTGTGGATGACAGTTGCTGTCTAAATTATTCTAAATATGTCCTGTATCAAACTTACTTGATCCAGGCAAGAACCATTACAAATCTGAGGCATGAGTCTATATTTGGACATTTACATTCATGTGCATTCAGCTTTTTCTAATTCACGGGACTAATTGAACACCTCATCTTCCTGTAGAATGTTTTCTCTCACTCTAAGCCCAGGTTTTAATAAAAGGAATTAAATTCAACTGTCTCCTGCTATTAAATATAAGGCTTGGGGCAGGAGCAAAAGCACAGGGAACTTGTTCTTACTGCATTATGCCTGTGCAGGAAAATATAATGTATGAAAAGGGTCAGCTAATGAACTGCCCCAGGCACCCCACCTTTAAGGCACATGAACTGGAACTAGGGAAACTTTTATAGAGACAAGAGCTGCTTTCACCAACAAGAGCTAGCATGCCAGTGTAGACACCTGTCTTTGTCCAGAAGCAGCTGAATGTTATCTCCTAACCTGGACTGTGATGTTTATGTGTCAGTCAGAAGTGCGCTTTCAGCACACACAGACATTTCCAAGCCACATTGCATCTGGATAGCCAGATGCTGAGGCCCAGCAGCCTCTATGCAGGTGAGTAACTTGAGTATGGACCAACACTGTACAGGACTGCACTGATGGCTCCACTTGTTACTACTGGTCACCAAACTGGCTAAATTAAGTGAGCCCGGATGGCTCCACCTACCATGTTGTCACAACTTTAACTGCTGAACAAATGCGTGGGCACGATACCATAACAACAGATTCAGACCTTCTAAGGAAATATTTGCCTCTGAGAATGCTGGGTACAGATAGCTTAAGTCTCACCAGTGTTTCAAATGCATAAAAGGTATGTTCCTGCATAGAGACCCCATATGAGGAATTTAATAGGTGCACAGCCATACGGTTTCCATTCAAGTATATAGCTTCTTACCTTGCTCAGAATCCCCAGTAAATTCCCCAGCAGCCACAGAGTATCCTGTTTACAGATAAATTACAAGCAATACAACTTGATAAACTATTTCTTTCAAAAAATATGCAAGGACAACCAGATTTGTCTGTTCATCTGATCATCAGAATGCAAATTTTCTAACATTAGTATATTAAAACTCTGTAGAAAAAAGGAAAATTGTTTATCACATTATTATGACTAAATTAACTGTAGGTCTGAATGTATAATAAATCTAGCCCTTTTCTCCAAAAATGAGCTTCTAAACCATTAATACTTAATAATTTATCTGAAAAAACAGCAGGTACTATGATGGTTTGCCCTAACAGGTATTTACACAATTTAGGTCTTCATTACTGTACTGTAATGTCTGAGTATCCTGTTTTAGCTCTATATGGAAGACAGATTTCCAAAGATGCAGTTAAGTACCTCCTGGAGGTTTAGTAAACCTGTGAGATAATTGCTGTTGACAGAGTAAAGACTTTTGGATTGTATCAGGCACTGTAATTTCAAATCTATGGGCAGAGATGAAAGGATGCATCTTTGCCTTCAAATTCCACTGCATCTTTTCTATAATTATGTAAGAAAAAACACTCTTACACGCAGAGACATGTGACTATCATGCAAATTCTTAGAGATCAATACTAATAAAAGGTACACAAAGAGCTTTTTTTTTATTTATTACATAATATCTTCAAACTGACTTTTGTTATTGCTTGCTTCAATTGTATCTTTTAAATACTAGTGAGAATAAATTGGGTATTTTTGCAATACTGTACAAAATACTCTAGAACTAAATTTTCTTTTATCTATTAAAAATTTAAATAGTCTTCAATTACTTTAAATTCAATCCATCATCTTGGAATGAAGAAAGATATAAATGGGAAAAATTTGTATTTCTGCTTAATTATTTAAGATCAAATAATAAGAACCCTAATGAGCCATTTAAGATCTCTACCTTCAAACCCTGTTGCTGTGCATAATTTTAAGAATGTTCATAATCCCACTGAAGTAACAGCAAACTACTGATCTGCAGTTGTGCTTACGGCAAAACATGTTTAAATCCTCTCAAAAGCAGGAGATTAGTAACTTAGGGCTTGTTTTCACATTTATATAAGACCCATGCTTTTAGAAATATTGCTAACTGACATAGAGCTTAGCTTACCCATGTAATTGTCATCATACGAGGGTGGTGCCACTCCTGTTTGCTTCTCTCGTGCCAATTTCCTCAGAATATCCTTGAAGGAATAATTTGCAATGATATCCGCAATACTTGCAGTGATTACCTGACCTGGATTCAAACAACTTCATAAACAAAAGGGACATAAAGGAGAGCCACTTTCTACAACACAGGGCTAGCACAACATCAGAGCTGAAGGGATAATATAGCACAGATGCAAAGAGCAGACATCTTCTCTCAATCTTTCTCCATTATTATCCTGAAAGTCTCAAGAGTACACATAAATCAACAAAACAAGGCTTTGAGACTCTATTGAACCGCAACAAAAACATCTCCAGACCCATTTCAAGGTGCTGATTTAAACTAGTCAAGCATTTTCAGGCTCAGCTACCTTTTCATGCTGTACAGTACAAATGTAGTTGACCAGTGGAAGTAATTTCTCAACGGACAATTCAAAGCTATGAATTCCCTACCATAATCAACTAGATCTTCCTCCTTTAACAGCAATGTAAAAACACACATCAATGAAGCTGACAACAGGGAAGTTGGTAGGCAGAATCTGGGAATCAGCTATATCATACATGTCAAAACAAGTTAAAAGAAAAATACCCTTTTAACCCTTTACCAAAACCATTTCAGGTTTTACCTACATGAGAAACTACATCTTGGAAACTACAGTGATGCCACAAACGAACCAAAAATACATGCAGATAGCAATAAAAGGTTGTGTTCAGAAACAAATAGTGACAAAAACTTTGAAAATATTACATTTGCTGTACAAATATTAGCTATTATTAAAATTGCAGTATTTCTAGGGAAAAAGTCAGCTTATTAATTAAATGACAAATGTGCTAAAATGCCAACATAAAAATCATTTCTGTTTGTTTCACTTCCTAAATAACCTACATCCTGAAATTTCCCCTGGCTTATTTTTACTCTCAGTTGTTTGTTAAGCAATTCTTCTGATTTATATTTATTGAAAGTAAGACCAGAGACTGGTTATCTTAAACTGAGAAAACAATGAAAGTCTAGAACAACATTTTCCACAATATTTTCTGCTTCACTTCTTAGATCAAGTTAACCAGCCAGATGAACATACCTTGCCAATAAAAACTACCAGGCCCGCCTACTATCAGGTCTCCATTCTACAAAAAGCAGAATTGAATAAAATTACACAACAAAAGAACACAACAAAATCAAGCATGCATGGAAAAAACAATTTAAATGACCAAAAGAATATCAGAATCATGATAAAGGAGAATAGCCCTGTTCAAGGAAAGGATGTAGGTGCATGGATGTGCAGGAAAATCCACAGTTAAATAAAGTTAAGATTACGCTATGCATCTTCACTTGAATGAAAGCCATAATTTTTTTAGCACTAACAGCATTCTAAAAATTCCTGATTATTTGTAACAAAACAAAGTCAGCATAAAAGGGTCTTCACATTCAATGAAGCAACAGTAATGCTTTACAGAGAAATATACTTGTCTGCCCTACAATTAGGTCTTTACTCCTCAGCTATTAATAATGTGAATAACAATGTAGCTGCAGAACACTGAAAACAATGGCAATGATCAAAGTTATGTGAGATCCTGGTGCTGTAATAATGGCACAAACAGTAACTAACAATAGTTGCAAAGTTTATTCTTTGGCCTACAATGTTGTTTCTGGACCCTCTTGGCTTATAAGAACAACTAGCTGTTTCCCTTAAGCACTTTGACTTTCACCTCCATAAGAGAACAGTCTTACCCAATGACTAGTCTGCCTCCAAAAGCATCCTTATACAAGCTATTTTAACCTTTAAAAACTAGCTGGTGCCTGCCCATTATTTCCTGAAAGTCAGGTCTCTGGAAAGCATCATAAGTGGGACACACTGAGATAGAAGCACATACAAATTTTTGCCTAATTATCTATTAAAACAGACTGAGCAGAGTCAGATTGGAGTGCTGCAAAGAGATCAACAGGTGCTGACTGCAGTATTTCTTTTATTAATGAAACCAGAAAGTTCGAAGCTTGCAAAGGAGGAAAGAGCTTGCAACAACTTCATGAAACTTTCCATACGAAACAGCATGGCGATAAACTTTTGATCACTGAGACAGTGCTTGAGCACTAGGGATATATTAGAATTACCTTTGGTCAAAGTATTTCAGAAGCAGAATCTCACCTTGTAAAAATCTAAGCTGAAACCTGCTTGACAAAAGCCTTGTCCTTCAGGATCTGCATTGCCTGCAATTATGAAGGTAGAAGCATTTTATTGATTTCACAGTGCATGTGGAAGACAGCTTACACACCCCTGGAGCTGTAAGGCTGTAAATACAAAACTACCAGAATATGTGAAAAGAGGTGTATTTTTTTTCAGAAGAGGCAGAGCAAATCAAGACCTTCTACAGGACCCTGAATATGCAGCCCCCTTGTGAAGATTTTGAAAAACAGGACCACTTACTTGGAACTTTCTCCTCTCACTGCCAAGGAAGAACCTTTGCAACAACTACCAGGGATTCAGTTTGAATTTGGCTGGAGATACAGAAGTAAACAACTTAACAAGAAATCCTAGAATGGTGACCACAGTCTGCTCTGCCATAAACACAAAAATAAGTGTTCACTAAGGCATTCTCAAAAAATGTTGACATAGTGGATGCATCAGCATGGGTCAATGTTCAGACAACATCCTGGTTATCTGTACCATGGCAAGGGAAAGGGGCACATGTCCTTCACAAGGGCCAGCCCTTTAATTGACACACACTTGCTCAATGAGGACTGAAGTGTAATGTAATTTTGGATGCACATTTGTACATGCAAAAACATCCTTCCTGCTTTTGTTCATTTTTATTTCTAGTCTCCAAATCATTATATAATTGTACAAAGTGTATTGGCATGCATTTTAGGGCTTTCCTATGAGTGCTGGAGCTCTGGAAGCCTGCAGGATTGGGAAAACGAGAGCAGGAATGGCCACTTGAACTCTTTCTTCAAATGGCATAAGCCTTTGGCAAAGCCCCAGTGAGACATCGGAATTACATGAAGCAGATCTCATGGTCACCATTTCTTACAGATTCAGCTTCTTTCTGTACCTGTCCATCCAGGGACAAGGATTAGGCTTTAAAAGAAAGACTTGGCAGCACAACTCAGTTTAGAGCTATACTACAATGTGAGAAAAGGAAAGCCACAGAGTAACACTGAATGTACATGAAAATATCTTATGTTGCTATAGGTGTGCAGATTTTCTGGTAGACCATGAAAAGCATTATTGGGCTACATTATCACACACCTGTCAGATGTCAGGAAAATCCAGCTACATGATTTGATGCTGCCTCTAGCTTTTCACAGGCAAGAGACCGTTTAATTATGTGAAGTAAGTGTCTACTTTTTCTGTAAAATGCCTGTTACTTTCTTGGCAAAATAATCCATGAGAAACTCAAAGCTAGGAGCACAGTTTGCACTAGAGGAACAGTTAAAAGGTGTATTTTGAAATTAGCCCATGTGCACATGGCAAGAATGCTAGCTGCAGTAGCAGGGTCTCTGTAGAAGGGGTATCGTGACAAGGAACTACATTCAGACTTCTCGTGCTACTGGCTAGCATATACAACTTGAAACAGCCACCCATCTCAGCTAAACTGAACAACATCATAGCTTTGCTGTGAGGGTTTCCCCCGGAAGGCATAGGTAAGCCCATCATATTTGCTATCTTACACACATTACCTTTAGAAAAGTACCTGAAAGAACAATTATATCATCTGTGAGTGCAGAAACTGCTGTACACCCAGCCCAGTCCAAAGGTCAGTAAAGTCACTGGATACTTATATTAATTTTAATAATTTAGAGCACTGAGGTAATTAGAGTATTAATAATCACCATAAACCCTTAGACATAGGAAGCTGAACTGGATGAATAACTGATTTAATCCAATGTGTGGCATTTTATGGAGACTTCTAGGTAACTGAACTTGGTTCTAAATATACGTGTGCTGTTTTTCCCTATTCCCCAAGAAATAAGGCCAAGAGATTGCTACCACATCCTGAAAACAGCACGGAGAAGAGTGTGGAACAGCAGTGCTAATGTGCACAGCTTTCTTCCATGCTGGAAGTCTTTCATAAATGAGCTATTGTGGGTGATATTGGCGTGAATGGTGATACAGGCTTGTATGTGTTTGTGCAGGGTCTGGTCTTCAGATGGTGATCCTGTGATGAGAGATTTATACTCGGAATGAGCATGAGTAATTGGTTTAAAATGCTGTCTGGTTCTTATCTAGATCTGTTTGCTACATTTTAAAGCCACTTAAATTGAACCAATTACATCTTATCACTATAACTGTATAAGCTTAATTTACTTAATTTCTCCTCTTTCAATTATACAAAAAAAGCATCCAATGCAGGCATATAATTTAGTGTCGATTTTTCTTTAAACCCTCATCCAATGCAATAATGTCATATAGTAATCTTCATTCAACCAAGACTGCGTGAAGACTGAAAGTATGAAAACACTGAGTGCAGTATCAATTCCTCCCACACCAGATTGTTCCTATTAATACTTACTGTTGCGACAAGGTGAATATTCAGCATAGGCACTGAAGTTCTGAATTGCTACATAGCAGGTGCCAACAGGGTCCTTCTCAGGGCTATCTTTAAGGGTTCTCCAATGATATAAGGGAGCACAAGCCTATCAAAACAGAAATGATGTCACACGTGCCTTTCACACACTCATGCATCTGGCAAAGGTAGTTTTTAAGAATGTGCAAGGATTCTCTCTGGTATTGTATCATTCATGTAGCAATGATCATAACATATTGACAGAAGAAAATGCACAACCACTGCTTCTTATAATTTCATTATAACCTGAAAGGCATAGTCTGATCTTTCACTTATAGCCCTTAGCAGGTGAAATCTGTCAGGGACTACAACTCACATTTAAGTATATGTTAGAAATACCCTCTAAGTCTGCTTCACAAGTAATATGTTTGCTCTGTAACTGCTCACTCCACAGGACTTGATCCCACAGTTTAAGATATAGATCACATACATGCAACTGAAGACATTCTTACTTCTGTCTCGATATGTCTTAAGATAATGGCCATTGCAGTAGAACTGCTATGATTCTATTCAGCAGAAGGAGATTTGTCAGTGTTGTATCATATTGTCTATCACAATCATCAGATTGTCTGCCAGGTTTTTGCTAAACAAATTTTGGCTAGTGAACTAATATTTAATCATCTGTGTTACGGTAGTGGTGTTACAAACATGACAGTGTAAGGATAAAAGACATACAAGTTGTGTAGAGAGAGATTATCTCTTTTGAAAGCAATTCAAGTAATTGGAAAAATAGAAAAGATAAGCTGTCAGGTATGCAAGTCATTCTTCAGGGGTTCCTGTGCCCTAAAACTTTTCAATTGGCTGAAGGGGAGAAGACACCACCTCTCCCTACAACCTTGCCTCTGTAAGATACAAACAAATCCTCCATTCATGTCCTACAATGTCTTACTTTGCCAATCAGAAACCTGTCTACCTCTGGCAAGCATTGTTATTATTCACATTACTGTACAAGCCTTAGTTCTGCAATCAGTTCCAGCTAGATGAACCACTGTGCTACTCAGAGTTTAAGATAAAAGTCAGAGCTTCTGGAACTATGGTTTAAGGACCAGGGACTCTTAACATGCTACTGCCTAGAAGACCTTACAGATTAAAACATACCAGAGAGCAAAACCAGAGTACAGCAAGAGGAATATGTGTCCTGTGAGGGTGATTTTAGGTACATTTGACATCGAGCAAAACAGATTGAAACAAGTATTATACATAATCATAAAAGTTAACCTAATGCAGTTTACTATCACATTTGTAGTTTAAAAAAAATTTCTGACAGCTAGATTACATTTTCTTTTCCTCTCCTTTCAGTCTACAAAGCTTAAAAGACAAAGTTTTCTAGCTTCAATGTTCAAGTTTTTGCCTGAAAAGTGTTGACTATATCTCTGTTTCAGAAAGCCTGAGAAGAGTTATCAGAAGCAAACCAAAGTTTGGTCAGTACAGACATAGCACATCAGTCGTGATGAGGTTTTATGCTCATTTGCTTAAGATTCAGCAAACGGTGGTAAAGAACAATTCTATTCCAGTTTGTGAACTGTTGTTTAGTAGAGTACATAAAATGAAAAATTTTCAGCTATTTTTAGAATTTTTACATTGACAATTCAGAAAAGTGATATAATATTTATTCTTACAAATACTTTCTCTGTGTAATTAACTTTTAAACAGAAAGTGCATGTACAAAAGAGTGGTACATGAAGGCACTAAACAGGAATTTTGAGAGCTGATAACACTGACACAAGTGACAGAGAATTAACGGTATATGCTAGCTCTGTAACAGAACAGGGTGATGTTTTATTCATTACCTGTTTCATGTCAAAATCCTTCTCTAGGTTAATCACAAGGCATACTATTTAAGGGAAGCATTTCCATTAGATAATTCTTCCATTATGACTCCTTAAGTAATAATTGGAAGTTTTAAGCAAATCCCAAGATATGAATTATTGCTTTGCAATCGTAAAAACTAATAAAACTAATGACCAAACTAATTATTCTTATTACAATTATTTCAGCGACATTTTCAATGTAAACCTTAGTGCATAAATTGTAAATACAAAATGTCTGTGTATAAGCAGCATCACCACTACTTTACTCAGCAATAAAAGTACTTGCCCCCTGCTGGGGTACTCTATCAACACAGGTAAAATGTTCAGTGAAACTGGAAAACAAACATTGCACTTTGACAGCAATCTTGATTTGGAGCTTTTTTGTTATGACTTTTTTGCAGCTGTTTTACCACAACTATGACATAGTTGTTCAAAACAATGTAAATGTGACAAAAGAGGTCAGTGCTTTCTCTTACTAATTGATCTTCAGCACAGGCTGTCATTACATTCTCTGTTTAACATTTCAAGTAAAGCTTCATAATACAAAACATTTTATAGCATCTAGCTATCAGTACTGTGTATCTCTAAAATACGTCCATTATCTGTTTTAAAAAAAATCATCATTCACTTCCATAACAATGTGGCATTCTGCTATTTTCACATGGCAGTGGGATCATCTTTACTTGATCAGTTCAATCTGATTTTATAGACTGCTTTCACTTTCTGAGTTATATACATCATCTGTTTTATAATTCATGCATAATCATAGAGTTGTTTCCATAACCTACACATAGAGAGCTATTAAAGATATACGTTTGAGAAAAATACACATTATCTCTAAATGAATACCAAATGCATAAGACTTACCACAACTTTTTCTTTATGAGCTTTGACTGTTGCCCCAAACCACTGATTTGTCTTAAACTCAATAGGTTCCCTGGTGCCATTGACTTTAATTTTCCTGTTGTCTGACAAAGAAAGAAGCAGTATGTTGACAGCTTATTTTAAAAAGTATTATCCTGTGAATTACAGATAAAAGTGAACAGATTAATAGATATATTACATTGCATCCACTGTCATCATCCTACCAGCTTAATAGGAAATGGATGTTCTAGCATCATTTAAGCTTTTCACTGGTCAGTGGAAACCAGCTTAAATTCACTTAAACTTCAGAAAAAAATTAAAAGGACTGGAAGAAGAAACTCAGTGTTTCCCCTTGCCAAAAAAAAATGTTTACCTGGAATTTATGATGAAGAATGAACAAGAATCTACAAAAATAAGTGAAAATTCCTAAAAAGTTTTCTCATACGTGACAGAAACTTTCCATGTAAAAAGCATGTTCCATAATTAGTTTTTGTCAAACAAATGACATTTCTCAGTATGCTTATGCAAAGACCAACACTGCAGAAAGCAAAGGACTTAGTTTTTAACAGAATTACATGTGTACACACTGTCACAAGAGACAGCTTCTTAATGTTGCTTTATATACACTCTTGCAGATGTCAGCATAAGAGAAGCCATCTGGGCAAAGACTCAGGCCAATTACAATGCATTTCAGGTTTTAATAAAAAGCAGACAACCCTTCCTTTCACCCTCAGTTCTCTGAAGTAAACTGATTTCCCATATGTCCATGAGCTATGCTCTTCCCTTACCAGTCATTCCTAATGAACTTCTCAATTTATACATAAGCAGGGCATTACTCCTTCCCCCTTGTGTCTGCATTCCCTTATGTTTGTTTCTGGTTCCTATCAGGAGGCATTGCACAAGAATCAAACCTTTTTATTCATGCTAAGTGAAAATAAAACTATATACTGTCTACCTTGGAATGTAGAAAAAAATGTAATGTTAGATTATATTCTATGGATTTACATACATTTTTTAAAAACTGAGGAAAAATGCAGCCAATGCTTTAAAAAGCCAGCACTTCCTGGGATTTACCTGACAGGAATAGAGACACCTGAATGCTTTTCTAGGAGGTTGGATCACCTGTAACTTCAGCTCGTGGTAACCTCATAAATGTTACACATATAAACTGAATTAGAAAGAAAAAGGCATTACATTTGGAGAACAAGGGTATTCTATCTCTCTATTTTTTCTAACAAACTTAAAGGAAAGTTGAATGAGAATGAATCTGTGAAAGTTTGAAGGTCTCTGAGAAACATCTTTTTCCATACAAATATTTGTTTCTGTGCTGCGCCAATTACAAAAGCTATTATGGAAATCCCTGCTTAGAGAGATAAGAGAAAGAAATTTCAGGAATATTTAGATCTTAAAAATTCATGAAGAGCAATTTAAAAGCACTCTAAAAATATTTGTTTTAAAAATACATTTTATTTAAGTTAGGCCTAAACTTTAAGAGTGTTGTAGACAGCTACTTTGACACACTGCACTGTAGGAGCTGCCAGCTTCTACCTAGTTACTGGCAACATTACTTATGATTATATTTTCCAATGAAGTCAGACCCTTTCAAACTTTAAAGGTTTCTTTTTTTCTTTTTTTAATGCTTCAGCAGATCTGATCATGATCAATGTCCACAGATGAGGTCCTGAAGCTTTTGAAGCTTCAAAATCAGCCATGGTCAGCTTACAATAGCCAATGCTAGCCTGGCTCTGAGGATGCTCAAGACCAATACTCTATCTTAAAAAGAGCTTACATTTTAAATCAAAACAGCATATTTCTCTACTGGCAAAGTATACTAAAATTTGAAAAGAAGTTAGTTTTTAAAACTGGTACAACTGTTTGCAGGATTTGTAAAAACCATAGCTGAATTTACCAGTAAATCTGCAAGAACTGTATGCACCCACCCACCCACCCTGCTTAGTAGCATCTGGTATAGTGTGAATCCTTCATGTGGCATGGGATTTTCATTACAAAATAATCAGTAAAATATCACAGACACAAAAATTAATAAACAGCTTTTTTCCCTAGATAAATCTCTTTTGACAGAAATTCTCTAATCACCTTTGTTCAGGATCCTTGCTGGAGCTATGGAGTCATAATCCCAGTATCTGAGGTTGTGCCTTAAAATACAGTTTAATCTTTTTTGTATAACAACTAATCAGTATTTCAGATTGCTGTGAACCAGCTACTGCTTCCCCTATAACTTTATCTGAATGAAGCTATATACACAACTAACTTGTCTGAATACACATGGACTGTTATTACCGTACCCTGATAGTATTCAATTAGACAACAAGGCTCTGAATGAAGCCACTGTAAATGTCCATTTCTGAGCTAGTCATCCACTTACAACTGAGGACATGATCTAGGGCACAGTTCTTCTCCTCCTAAAGCAAACATCTGAGAAGGTCAGAAGAACCATGGCCTAAAAGTACTTTATTTTTTTTTTTTTACCAATTGTAAATAGCCACAGATGACCAGCTTAGACCAGACGCAGATGAAAACTATTCATTTACTCAGATAAATCCCTATCCAGTTTGAAAAAAAAAGTTGTTATTTCTGTCTTTGGTACTTCCCTCAAAACTGTGTTATCTACATGTTTCAAAAAATAACTTGTCTGTATCCTGACAACACCCTTATATGACAGAGAAATATCCCTCCTTGTGTTATTTATGGAAATCTGAGGCCCACAGGCTATGTCTATATTGTACCTTACCCATAGGCTAAGCTATATTTCCGTGAGCAGCAAAAACTTGGCTTGAATTCAGGTTGTATTCAGACGTCATCTCCTCTTCTGGAAGAGAATGCCTGGCCCCTTTTAGGAAAGAGTCCAGGCTATCTTGTATCATGATACGTGACACTAGTGCAAGGAGAGCTAGAATATAAGGCAGCAGCTGGGCTGGGCACACAACGTCTGAGCCTGTCCACAGAGCGGTCCAGGGAGTGCCTGAGTACCAGCTGGATTGCTTCAGGGCCAGCCCAGGAGCTGTTCCAGATGGTCAACAGTCTGGATGACTCGCAAATTTGGCTTGAAACTCAGCCCTGGCGTCACTCTTAATTGTAACTGCCTAAGACTGTATTGCAGGCTAAGGCCCAGACAATCAGGAGTATGCAAAGAGCAGAGAGATGTATAAGTATAAATTTAGGTGCAAGGACATACTTAAACTGCATTTCATCAACCCAAAAGCATCTCATTTTCTGCTGCAGGAACCAAGACTCCTATATGCTGGTACTGCCCCACAATCCAGCTGCAGAAGCAGCTCTGGAGATGGTGAAACATGATTTTCCAAGTCAGTGTTCCTTCACCCAGTCTTTTAGACTCGAGGTACCTAGGGGCTACCAAAGGGAAAAAAGCCCCTTAAATTGCCAAAGCAGGAGTGGGACAAGTAGAAGAATTTGAATCCAGACAGTAAAATGCAAACTTACGTAAGAACAACAGTGCAGAGATCCTTTTTTAGGAATTAAAGCCTGAACCTGGAGCAAGTGTTAATGCAAATCCAGCATTTGCACACATTACACTAAATTTGGCACTTTCTATGGGGATTGGTCTCCTCATAGTCACTGTGTCAGCACATTATAAACTGTTTAACAGGCATGAATCAAACATTACTCTTACAAATATTTATTTGTTGTAGTAATCAGGATCTGCATAAGAAACATGTATTTGCAAACACTGACAGTGGTTCATTGTGGTTCACTGAAAACTAGAAGTAAAAAATGCAGCATCTGTTATAATTTGAAGATACTCAAATGAACAAAAGCAAATAAAAATATTTTAATCAAACTTAACACAGGAAAACAATGCTTCTAATCAAAGCAACAAATGCAGCTATGTAATAAAACTGCAACTGTTTCAGTTAAGTTCTCACCCTTCAGGAACTTTGAAAAGTGTTATCTTTACTTGCTCTGTGTGTGTTTGCCTGTATGTACTAGATAAACAAAGATAGCCATTAACCAAGCATCTACAGCAGGCTCTGTTACACTCTGCCCTCTAATCTGTACCTACTCAGACTACATCCAGGATGGCAAATCCCTTTCAAATGCCTGTTTTGAGATATATGTCTGTGTGTGTATCTCTGCACATCCATATGTATAAATAAATACAGAGAATATAAAATGTAATATATATATTTCATATACTTATACATAATTATATGTATGCATACATATAAATAAATACAGAGAACATAAAATTTAATAGATATATATTTCATATATTTATACATAATTATATGTACACAGGGTAAAGGTGAATAATCACCTCAACCTATCCATATTTATACAAAATGGGAATACAAACATATAAAACCTGCAAACATTTAGATTTATATAAATATATATAGGTCAGGGAAAGTAAATATCCCCCTCACATGGGGACAACACCTGGAATGCTATGTACAGTTTTGAGACACCAGTACAAGACTTCCGGGTGTTTGGCCTGAAGAAGAGAAAGCAAAGGAGGATCTATTTGCACTTCATCCAGTGTTCAATAAGTAGAGAGAAGAGAGCGCCAAACTCCCATTTGAGGTATGCAGCAAAAGGAAAAGAGGCAACAGACACAAGTTGTAGCAAGGGAATTTCTGATTAGATATAAAGAAAATACTCTTCACGGTGAGGGTGATTAAGCACTGGAACAGATTCCCCAGAGAGTCTGTGGCATCTCCATCCTTGGATAGTTTCAGAACTTGGCTACACAAGGCTCTGAGCAATCTAATTTAACTTTGAAATCAGCCCTGCTGCATCATTAGGGTCCTGCCTTACAGGAGGGAAGAGAGAGGTAAGGGTTCGTACTGGCATACATGGTCCCATATTCTAGAAGTGAGGGAAGAGAGGGGATCCTGTCAACCCTATCACCATGGCAGAGTGATATTTTTTTGGTATCACTATCATAAAAGATTCCAATCATACCACCCATTACTAAGCAAAGGTAAGTCAGTAACATTCAGAGTCATTGATATTAGAACCTCAACAGAGAGACAGAATACAAATGCGAAGCTAAAGACTATGATCTAGGGAACCAAGCCAAGCAATTGCCTTCAATATTAATGCTGGGGAAAAAAAGGACTCCATAGTGTTTATGACAGTAGGGACATGCAATACCATTGCATGATGAGAAGAGTAGCTTCTATTTTTAGATTTATCTGATGCTGCAAACATCTATTTAATTTCTGTTTTTTATTGTGTCTTAGATGCTATTCATATGAGTTATTTTAATTTAATAGATCATATCTAGAGAGCTTTATTTGGACTTTCATTCCATGAATCAAGAAAAAAAAGAATCATCAAACCTAATAGGATTTTTTTCCCAAAGTACAATCTGATCAAAAACAAATTAAGACCTCAGGGCTTGAACTAACATAGCTAAGGGTATTTTTTCTCTTCTTTAGATAAGGCTGAGACTTATAAAAGAAACCCATGAGGGTCTATTATAAATCAGAATGCTACAAGTGAACCATGAGGCTCTAGATAAGGTCTTACTGGCATAATGGACTGAAATGTGTCAACATTTAAAAGTACAACAAAGTTCTCCCTCAGCACTTTCTCTTGAGATGCAAATTCTGTTTTATAACAGGATTCTAAGTTTTCCCTAGAATCTTACCATCTCTACAGCTAATGATTTTTTCATGTAATTAAACCTCTCGAGTCCCACAATACATCCTTTCCTTATACAGTACCTGGGTTCTGTTACACTCAGCTCAACTGCTGGCCAGATTAGCTCATGTTTTTTATCAACTGCACGCTTGGCCAGAACTGATCTACATCCCCCTCCCCTGTTCTTCTTCAGAGGCTGTTCAAATTTTCTCCGGCTAGTTTAGAAAAATATAACCTATTTTACAAAAACTGGTAAAGTTAACTGATAGCAAAGACAATACCCCAGTGAGTTCTGGAAACTCTGGGGAAGTGTTATCTAAAATTCTGCTTTTAGGAGCTAATTTAAAACATAAGAACTTGTTGCAGTCTGTTAAGTATTACAATTAAAAGTAACCATTACAATGAGTTTCTGAAAGATGAACTATTAGCTTTTTACCAGATTTCAAACACAATAGTGCACTTCAGGGGGCATTTAAGTTTGCTTCTGGCTGCAAGATGCTTTGTGTGGTTCAGAAGTTCCCCAGCTAATCAAGCGGGGATAAAGTTTTCTTCATATTGCTCTCCTGCTACCTCTCCTGGCAGCTGAATGGAAGAGCATCCAGTTTAAACACAAGGACTTGGTAATTCTACCTCAATACTAAAGCAGAAATAGTCATTGTAAACCTCATTTCATAATGGAGAAACTGAAAAGGAGAAGTTAGCTTTGTGTAGGTAAGAGAAGAAAGACAGATCACAGCTCTTTAATATAATGCCAACACTTGTTCCCCTGTCCTCTCATTGGGTTTCAAAGAGTATCACAGTCTTACACTGCAATGCAACAGGACAGCTTTAAAGGGCAGGGAAACAAGGGAGAAGAGTCTCTGCCCTTTAGTTCATATCTCCTGGAGTAAGGGGATACTAAAAGCCCTTCCATTATACTTTATCTCAGTTCCCTGCTGCAATGGAGCAGGCTAAAGCACCAGTTGTGCTCTCAGGGGCAGTGCTGTCAGCTTCTTCCCAGAGTCTTGGCCCTGGCACCTAGATTTAGGGAGCTTCGAAGAACTGCAAATATGGGACTGCAGAGTCAGTGCTGTATCAACAACAGGAAACATGGAGAGTTCCTGCTAAAGCCCCTTCTTGGCTGGAGGCCATATCACTGGCCAACCCATATGGGAATGACTGGTCACATGACTTGTATATGCATGGGTTGGCCCAAATCCTACAGCATGTCAACATTTCATCCTCCTTCCCTCCTCTGCCCCCCTGTCCCTTGTCGGGATCAATCTATTTCATCAATAAGATTAATTATTGATGTTCGTTGGCAAGTAAATCACCTTGTTGCTTTGGAAATCTCTGGATTAGCTACTCTGAAGAACAGAGATAGGTGACTGGAGAGATTAGTGACAATGTGGGAGAATTGCCTGTAGAACAATTTCAGTTAGGTGGTATGACTTTTAGGAATGGGCCACAGATACTCCTGCACCTCTACTAGCTCCAAGCCATCTTCGCAACAGAGTAGTTTAGCCCACACACATTGCCACATTAAGACAAGTTATGCAGCTGCTCATAGCACTCAGACCAACCTGAGCACCCTAACATATGCACACTGCCACAGAGACGATTTCAGGAGTAGTCTTGATTTTGAATATCAGTGCTAGTAGTAAGGAACCCAGTCTGTGTTCAACAGCTAGAACATGGCACTTAGAAATAATGACACAATTTTAAAGGTGTTCTCATATCTTTCACTGTGAATTGAGTGAATACTGAGTGTTCCTGTTGGGTAGGCATTAGTAAACAATGCAATGTCTACTCCCTCATGTGATCTTAGCTTCTGAGAAAAAAGGAGCGAGAGAGCTTCACAAACCATAAGGACTTGTCTTTTGTTGTTTAAAGCTCACATGAGACAAAGAATAGAGTTTAGTGCTGAGTTTCACAGCCTGTGTGGTGGCAGGGAGATTAGCTGTAGCTTGCCACTGACTCTGGGTGCAACCTTTGCAGTGTCAGCTCTCTGATCCACTGGGGAACATTGCAGTTGCCTTACATCAGTGTCAGGATGTCAGGTCCAGTTAGGCTTAGCATTTGTATTCTCCCTTCAGGACATTATGGCATGAAGGATATAGAATAACTTTCTTTAAATTTAAACTCCAGTTATTTTAAAAATAGAAAGATATTATTCACAGAGAAAAACAAACTACTTCAACAAAACAGCCTCTACAGGACCAAAGACCATCCTGTCTCAGCGTTCACCATCATAATCGTAACCTAAGCAGGCCTAAGTTTTTCACTAAGGCATCTACCACTTACTTGGTTCCCTCAAATCACTTTCTGGACAAGTGCCCCCTCTATCTAAGGCAATATATACTTTACAAACTCAACACATTCTTTTTTCCTTTCTTCCCTTCCCTGACTCATGAGCATGTTCTTGTTCATCATTGCCTCTTAACAAGCCTTAAAAGCTTGTGGGGAGATTTTGTTCATTTTTAGTTTCTTATACTTTACAGCCCCATAAGAAGGCATATCAATCCTTTCATTCAGTAAATATCTCAATATCTGTAAAATACAGGATAACTATAAATAAGTACAAAGTAACTCCACACCTGCAACACCATAATATACAAAAATGTCCAGAATCTTGACTGAAGCCATCACAGAAGACTAGACAAGGTCCTCACTGTTTTCATTTAGTAGGACTGAGATATTAATAGTGTTAATACAAATAACATCAAAGCACTTGCAAATGAAGGAACCCTTCTTGAAATTAGGTCTACTCTTCTTGTGGAAACAGTGAAATAATCTGCACAGTTACATATGAGTCTTACCAATTAGGTGCCCACTTACACACTTATTTGTGGCAGTAAAAGTCCAAATAACATCCAAGTGCACTGTATGTTCCTTCCCCAAAGGCAGAACATAACTTGCATTGAATGCAACTTACCTGAGCTTCATTTGTGTACCCAGCCCTCAGAAAGGGAAGACATGAGCCCTCATGCTCATAAGTAATGTAAGCCAGTGGTTTTCAACCACTTGGCTTTGTTGCTCTCTTGAATTTTTAAGTTATAGTGGAAATTTCACAGTTTCTGAGACCTGTAGCAACTTCACGTATCTAACTTGGGATATGGTATCTGTGAATCTGCTTTTTATTTATTAATTCTTTAGAATTTAGAAGTCCTCCATTGAACTCTCATGGCTGAAAGATACGGATTTAGTAAATTCTTTATCTATTTGTTGGGTCACATTGCCTTTTAACTGTTACATTATACTCTCCCTTTCTTTCTAGTTCCACTCAATTTTTACTTCTGATCTTAATTAAAAATCCTTTCAATTATTCAGCAGTTTTTTTTCTTCTATTGCATTTAGTGAATCTAACTGAAAGAGCAATATTATTTGGTCAAGAAAAAAGTACTTAAAAAAGAAAGCTTTGTATAAAAATGCATTAAAATGAAATCTTTCAACTCTGAAGCAGCCTCTGTAGTTTTTCTGTCTTGTTTCAGAAAACATTCCCAAAGCTTTCCAAGACTTTTCAAAATCTCCTGTGAGGCATGAAGTATTAATCTTCAAAATTAAAGCTGCTAGAGCTGAATTTCCAGTCTTCTAACAATTACTGGGTGTTTTTGTTTTGAGAGAAAGGATAATCTTGTGGTTAAGGAACTGGAGCAAGAAGAAAAAAATCCCAAGTCAGTTACCAGTATCATCACCAACTTCCTGTATGATCTTTGACAACCAACCCAGACTGACTTTTTTCTGTTTATTGGAATAAATATAAAAATGGGAATATAAATATAAAATGGGAATAGTGGCATTTCTGAGTGATGTTGTAGGAGAAGGCATAGTGAGTACAAGGTGCCTGTACAAGAAAAAGCCATAAACTGAAAATGCTCCTCATATTTACTAAGGACTAAGTCCCACTAGACATAGAGTGGCAAAAGGCTTCAAAAGGAACTGTGTGTAACAGGTTATTTGAAATAGTATCATTTAGGCTAGAGCTCATGTGGACTGCTCTGTTCGGGGGAATAGTGGAAAAGATGGAAAACTTGCTCCTATAAGTAGCATATTGGAGAGAAAAAACTGACATGAAATATACATCCATACTTCAGCAAAAAGAGTCACCTAAGGCATATTAGACATGGCCTTTATGTTTCTGGCAATGAAGAATGGGTGCTGGTACAAGCTATGCAAACCTTCCTGAGGTCCCTGTCTGTGAGGGCAGCTGGCCATTGCTGAATTGTGCAAAATGATATCTTTACTGCCCTTGGTATCGGAATTAGACAGCTAATGATAACACTGCTAAATCTGCCTGTACTGCAGTCCCTAGTCCAAGTATACTGCATTCGTATCTACACAATGGGCTCTCTCTGGCTTAACGTCAGCTGCCTACAAGTCAGGCATCTGTCCAGAGGACACAACTGTCTCAGGTAGACTGAATGAGCCATGCTTTGGAGATTCCAAGCTGAATAGTTGGGTGATACAGTCCAAAGCCTTGTTGATATACTTACATTTGTGCCTCTATTTGAAACATAGTATCTGTAAACGGACATCTCTGCCAAGAGCATGGAGTTGTCCTGAGTCTCTTAGTCAACTTTTCTGGAGTTTCCCACAGAAAAGCCACGTGTCCTTCTAGGTTTCATCACTACATTTTCATTCATTTTTCAAAACGCCCCTTTAAAACGTGATGGAATTTTCATTTGGTCTGTAAGTTTTCTGTTCAAACCTGAAATTAATTTGTATAGATAATATATTCCACTTTTGTTACATGAACTGTCTAATCATAAGATGGAAATACAGGAATATTTCCTAAACTGTTTTTACTTTAAAGATGTACACTCAGGGCATATTACAAACAAATATTGTATGCATACTGTCTACGTCTGTACAGTCACATTTATAAATAACCATAAGCTATACATAATATTACATGCCCAAGTAGCCACATACACATGCAGGTACTATCTCTTACTCTGTTTTGAAGAATCCCCAGCATGATGGGAGAGTCATCCCAAGCAGAGTTCCTAGACACTAACATAGTAATAGGATGTGTGGGTGGCTGGAGCTGGAAGGGGTAAAGAACTGCACTGCTTACTTGCTACATTTAAGTAAGCTCTTCTGATTTAATTTTTGCTCTCAGGAAAAAACTGAATTGTATTGTGTTCACATTTAAATAAACCACAAATTTTAACATTAAATATAACCTAACAAATCATATCTTTTGCTTAACGATTAAACTGTCAAAGTCTGCCTAAATAAAGCCAACTGGTTTTAAATTCCCTGCAACCACCAACTAGGCTTAAATTATTTTCAAGACCTATAAAGACAACAGAAAACATAAACAGCCTGAATTATTTAAAAAGTGTGTTCCCTCTAATTAAATAAGAAACATCTGTCTTGGGGTTTTGGAAGTGGATCTAATCTATCCACACTGTGCCTAAATCAGTTTGCATCTAGCTTCCAATATTTTGAAATAAAATTCTTGCTTTCTGAAAAGAATCAAACAAGCATGCCAGAAGAGGTACTTCATCCATCTGAACAGACAGAAACCCCCTTGCCTTCTGAGCACAAAAAAAGAGAGGAATCTGCTACAAACACCTTTCATTAAAGCATTAAAAAAAAAAAAGAAGCAGTTATTAAGATGAACTACGCACAGAACCTGAGGTCATACTCCCGTTATTTCTCTGGGGACCACTAAACCCTTATTGCAAGCGCACATGCATACGGGCTCCCAGGAGCGGGATTTCTCTAGCGAACTGCAGATACTCAGATCAAAGTGACACAACTAAAGCCAGCGCGGAAGAAACTGGTGCCGAAGGGGGACCCGAGCACAGCAAAGCCACACACGCAACACTGCGCTACGAGATTCAGCGATTTACTTACTGGTATTATCAAAGGGTATCTGCCTGCACTGGGTGGCGGGCCAGGCGCAGTAGTACACCGCTCCTCCTTCCACTATGTCTGGCTGCGTGGTGTTGGCTTTGGGAGCTCCCACCAGGACACTGACTCTGCGAAACACACCGGGAAGTCACCGGGGCGATGGGGACCGACGGCCGGCGGCCCCGGCAGGGCGGCCCCGGGGCCGTCACTCCGGCGACCGGCCCGAGGGCGGCGGCCGGCACGCCGCCGCTTGCCCGCCGCCTTCCCCAAAGCCTCCCCCCCGCGCCCCTCGGAGCCCCCCCAGCCCCGGCCAGGCTGGAGGGGGGCGGCACGGTGGCGCTCGCTCGGGCACAGCCCGGGCCCCGCCGCCCCCCACGGCCGGGGGCGCCGCGCTGAGGGGAGCGGCCCGCCCGGCGGCGGCGGCGGCGGCACTCACGTGCTGGGGTCGGGGATGTAGAAGTCCACCGAGTACCCGAAGTAGCTGCCCGGGGGCCCGCTGTACACCGTCAGCTTCTCCTCGTCCAGGTTGAAGGCCACCAGCGCCGGCGCCCAGAGCAGCGCTGACAGGAGGAAGAGCGGGTACGGCCGGTGCCGGCGGCGGGCGCGGCCGGCCCCGCGCCGGCGGCTGAGGGGCAGCATCCTCGCCCGCTCCGCGGCCGGCTGCCGCTGGCAGAGCGGAGCTGTGCGGCGGCCCGGCGGTGCCGCGGCGGTCTGGCTGCCGCCGTGCGCTGGCGGCGGGGCGGGGGGCTGGCGAGGGAGGCTCGGCCCCACTCACCCCTCCGCCGCCGCCGCCGCCGCCGCCGCCGCCGGGAGAGCCGCGCTCGGGCGCCCCCTGGCGGCCCGCGCTCGGCGCCCGCGGCAAGCGGCGCAGCGCGGAGCCCCGCGGCTGTGGGGCGGCCGCCGGGGAGGCGGGAGCCGCGGCGAGGTCCCGCCGGGAGCGCGGTGGCTCGGCGGGGAAGCGCCTCTTCTACGAGGCAGCAGTAGAGCCCGAGGGACCCCAGCGCCGCCGGCCCGCGCCTGGGCCTCGCTGCCGCGGGGCAGGGCGAGGCGCTGGTGGTCGGTCTGGGGCCGCCTCACCCGCGCGCCTCCCTCCCTGAGGGAGAAGCCGTCCCGCCGCCGCCGACGGAGGTGTCGGCGCCTCGGCCCAGCTCCGCACGACGCCTGCGGCGTTGTGTGGGAGAGAGGACGGCGCTCAGAGCGCTGTGGCTGCGGTGTGGCCGTCGGGGAGCCGGAGCGGCCCTCGACCCCCAGCGCAGGGACTGATGCCGGGGCCTGGGCAAGGTTTCTCCAGGCTGGGTGGACACGGTGCTCGGGGTGGTTTACTGCAGTCACCAGGCTCTGTCTGGGGAAACCGATTTGTCTTGCTCAGAAATTCCACCAGTGAAGCTGGGAGAAGTGCATGCTAAGCAGGACACCCCCTTAACTCTGCCCAGCAAAGTTACCTGATGGCCACCTGTTCACAAGGGAAAATGGCGGAGTCGAGGCTGGTGGTTTCTGCTTGAATTTCACTCAACTTCCAGAATTTTCAAGGGTTTAAACTGAAGAGTCTGATACTTGAAAATCCCTTTTCAGAAACTAAAGTGCATGGATAAAAAAATAGGCCTTCATCAGATTGTTATGTGATGCCAGCTTGGCTACTATTTAAAAAAAACCCCAAACAAACAGCAACCAAAACCCCCTTCTAGCCACAGGAAAGATATAAACCCAGCCACACAGTTCAGAACCCATTAGGAAATTCATTCCTCTCTAAGTTTCTCTGTTAGTCCTTGCCTGGCTACATGAAGTTTTAATATGGGGAAGGGGGGACCTTACACTTGCATGGAGGAAAACATTGCTGTAGGCCTTTACCACAGCTCCATGCAGGAGCAGGTGTCATGCCTCTTTTCCCACGGAAATAACCAATGCTACTTTATTGCATGTGGCATTGCATGGAGCTTTTAGAAAGCTCCTCTTATTTCTTCATAAAAGTAGTTAAAAACAATGAAGCTGTATAACTCCTGTCTTGAACTGTTCCGCCCCTGCAAGCCCCACAATAGTGTTCTAGCTGTTTTTGTTAAGAATATATTAAAACTGACTCTGCCTGAAATGCTCCCTTCCCCTACAAAGCTAAGTGGGGCATCACATCCACGTCTTGAGGGGGCAGTATTCTTATTTATATTTTTTCTGGCCAACTCAAAGGCAGGAAGAAAAAGAGAAACATTTTCTTTTCTATTTAATCAACTCTGTTAGGAGGAAAAAAGGATTGTTTTTCAGCATTTATAATACAGATGTGTCCAAAACAGTATCAGAGAAAGATCAGAAGAATAGAGAACCCATTTATAAACACGGTCCTGTAAAGCATACCTATGAAAGCAGCTGAGAATACTTTGTTTTGTTCTGGGGTTCTGGTTTCTTTACTTTCGTGTTTGTTTTATTTTAAGTGCTTTATGGCAAGATTATTCAGATAAGACTGACATTCCTGTTCACAAAAATAGAACAGTTTGTTTATTTCCAGCATTAACTGTGTGACCCTTAGCTGTCCCCACAAGTTTGTAATACTCCTTAATTCTGCTCGCCTTACATTTGTACTGACTTTACTCTTGCTATTAGAGTGAAACATCACCATTGACAGTATTTTGTTATTTTACACTGACCAAGTATCTCTTAGAGATCTAAGCACCAGTAATAAGTTCAGAAATACCTCAATGACTTGCAGGGTTAATGTCTACTCTTAAAAGTCATACAGTTTTAAGGCAACTGAAGGCATTTGAAAGTTGCATTGCCTTCTTCTAAATAATAATAATGCCTTGCTCTTATTTAGCACAACAACAGTCAGTTCCAGTGCTGAGTGTCACAAGTGAAGTTGCTGGTGCTCGGAGAACCGCTCAGATGCCACACCAGACCTGTGGCACTCGGGAGCGAGAAGGCACCACATTCTGGTGCTGTATCCATCTTGTACAGATCAAAACAGAGTTAAAATTAAGTAATTAGCACAGTTGGAGATAGGTGAGTGTTCACACAAATGAAAAGCAGAAGGGGCATAGCAAGAACATAGGCAGTTCTCATGTGTTCCCCTTGTACCTGTCTTTCAGTTTGAAATATATGCCACCTAGCTTAGTTGGTTTGAACCAAATTTAAAAAAAGGAAAAAAGTGCTTCAAATGGCTATCAGTGCTAAAACCTGTATGGAGAGCAGGGTGGAATCAAAAGAAGGAAATCTTTTTCAAGATCCTTTTACCCCCAAGGTGTTAACATACAGCAGTCCCCCTGCCCTTACCCTTTTCCTTCTTTTTTTTTTCCTTCATATAAAGAAGACAGACATGAGTGTAGGATATTCCAAATCAATTCAAAGAGATAAACAAAAAACCAATCTTTTAGTTTTTTGAAGGATTTGCAGTGTTTCCCTAAATAACCTGGACCTGTTCTAATCACTGGAAGCTTATTCCAGGCCTTGGTTTCCTCAGATTTTAGAAATGTTTGGACTGGACATTGTGATCTGCACTGCTCAAGAGATAAGCAGCTGCCCCAGTTGTTGGTAGACTGAAGTTTGGTCTTTAGCATACCTGTGGCCTGATACATTAACTGCTTTGAATATTGAACTTAGAAGTTTTAATAGGCTCTAGAACCTGACCTGAAGCCAGGATGGAGAGCTTTTATAAGAACATTTAGCCAAGAGTCCAAAAGTCATTATCTACCCTACAGAATAACTGGAAGGTCAGATGTGGGACGAAGTATTTTATACAGAAAAATACAAGATTCATGGTGTGGATTTCTACAGCTTGTATCATGTGCAGTTGGTGAGGTTAATATGTCACTATGGTCTTTCCAATCTTAAAAAATAGATCAGTCAAAGCTTCTGTGGTAAGCTTTGCCAAAACAAAACTTCAATATTAGTATTTCATAGAAGACTCTGTTATGAAAGCTTTAATCTTATTTATGCCATTATTTAGTAATGTACCTGCTAGCAGAGGAAGGGTAAGTATTTCAAGGAATCATATGGGCTTTTAACATAAATCTTGTCGAAATTAATGACAATTTTACTGTTAAATCTTTTCAAAACATGGCAGTATGGAAGCTTAAGTGTCCAATTCCCATGGAAAAGCTTACCTTTTCTCTTAGTTGTTTTCTAGTTTTGTTTCTGTAGGCAGGAAGCCTTTTCCTGAACTGTAATTGAAGCCATTACTTAGACAGTATTTTGTATTGATTATCCTGTCACAAAGCAAGAGGATAAAATGAGGATGTGACCATGCTCTACAAAGAGCATGAATTTGTGGGATCTGAATTCAGGATGATATGCCAACAAAGGATGTTCAGCATTCAGTTCTGAACCTTACCTCTGTGAACATGTCCAAGTTAAAAATCTTAGCAGAAGTAAATCGTACATGAAAAGCATTAAAGCTAATTTGAGAGTGAGCAGACTAAATCTGCTAGCAATCTAAGCATATAGCCTGTGAAAAAAATGTTTCTTTTCAAGAGATCTGATGGAAATACTTTTTTTTTTAATTAGTTGTAAGTATTAACAAGTTTAATCACATGAAATCAATTTAAACCAGAGTCTAATTAGGCAGTCTACCATCTTGGTGAAAGCACAGACTGGCTGCTTAGTGTGCGAGGCCCCAAAGGATGGAACAGTAGGGACACTGCAGGGGAGGCTGTGCATGCATGCAGTGTTCATGCTGCACCTCCTAGGCTATTGCAGTCAGCAGGCTTGCAGCATAATACTCGGCAAACCCACAACGGAGTCCGAAGGTGCTCTCCAGGGCGTGCCTGATGCTATACGCTAAACAGCTTTCCTTGCAGTCAAGGGTTCCAGACTAACTGTCCACAGGCTGGCTGTAGGCAGTCGTCCAGCTGGACAGCAAATGCACCACAGTATGCATTGCGCTAATGGAGGTTCTTGTTCTTGCTCATGAACTGTTGTGTACACATAGGCATTTCACTACCCTAATGGATTTTATTCCCATATCACTTGCCTGCTCCATCTAGGCCCATCTTGGGCTCCTTTGCCCTAAACTCATCCTCACAAGGAAGAGAAGAGAGAAAAAAGAAGCATACAGATGGATCAGAGAAGCAGAAACTATAACCGTCTGAAAGATAAAGCCAAGAACTTCAACAGAAATATTCAAAAAACAAAGTGCCCTGCGAGTACTTAAGTGATTCACTGTTTTAAAGGGGTCTTCATGTGGATTATAACAAGGATATTTACATTTAGATTTATACTGGCTGCTTATCTTGAACGGCTCAGGCTTTAACAAAGCAAAAATCTATTTGTTAGCCTTAAGCCTTCAAATATAACTCAACTGGGCTAATATGAGGCACTGGAAGTAGTCTTTCCATTATTTATTTAGGTAGTTTATTTAGAGTATCTAACTGTAAACTTCAGTATACATCGAAGTGGAAATAATTTCTGTTTTACTACTCAACCAGCAGTTGACGCCAGTACCTCTTTTTCTCCTCAACTCTTTGTTATGAAAGTGAATTTAGAGCAAAGAGACACCAACACATAGCTGAACAATTTTCTGTCTCAAAGGACTTTGAGACATGAGTGGGAGAACCCAGTTTTCCAGACTGACTATCAAATGGCCTGCTAACTGTACCATGTGGCCAGCTAGGACACTAGTTGTCTCCCAGAAGATACTGACCTTTCCTTGGCAATTAAAATTGAACCATTGTGCAATACATAAAAAATCATTCATCTAGAGTATTAATCAAAATGTCATTTAATTGTATATTTGATTCATGTGCTTTCTTACAGTTAGCATTATCAATTTGCTCTCGTTAGTTAAAGCATGTATTTAATCCTGTAGACTGCTCTGGTATTACTTATCGACTAAGTCTCAATTTGCAAATTGCAATATATACATATATACACACACACACATATGTAGCCCATATATTTGGCACTTAGAGCAGAACAACCTGTGAAAATTATATAGTTTTCTGCTCATTTTTCTAAGGAAGCAAATCAAAAGTACCAGACATTAATGCCCCACATATTATAAGTCTGCCTTCTAAATAGCAATGCTCTTTTAGGGAACAAAAGGTGAATTTCCATAGTCAGAATCTCTCCCATCTTGTTCATCAGGGAGGAAAGGACAGAAAGGTTCACATGGTTGAGGCTCTCGGATGAGCTGGCTAAATTCCATTAAGCACTGCTAGTTCCATTAAGCACTGTTAGCCTCTGTAGTCCAAAAATATGTGAAGTAAACCAGAAGCCAGGCCTCAAACAACTCATCAGTATGAAGGAAAAAAGATACAGAAATAAAGGTTCTTATACCACACTAAGCATCAGCTAAATTCCTCTGGAGTATGGCAGAAGTTTTAATCAGGACTAATGCTTATACATAGACCTCACACCAGCTGGGCTTCTAAATTTCTTTTTTTCTGTGAGGTAGAACATAAATTGTATCTGAGAGTGGACTAGAAAAAGGCTGTTTAACAGATTCAAGCTATGATTCAGTGCAAGCTCTGGTGTGAGATACTCTGCTACAAACCAAGACAGATACCAGAATCTAGGAGAAAGAGCAAAAGTGAATTTTCACCTTCTAAGACATCAGTGCAAGTCTGCCTAAAGACATTTATCTTAAAAGTGTAAAACCAGCTAAAGCAAATACCTATCAAGCCTGAGTATTTTAGGAAAAGTAAAGTTTCAGATTTACCAGGCAGTCCAGATTAAAGCAGATTCTCTTAATTAATTATCTATATACTTTTGAGTAGCAATACTACTTTTGCACAAGTCTTTTAGCATTAGGCCCCCACAGCAAGAAGGAATACTTGCGTTCTAATCAAAGTGAGTCAGATAAGATGAATTAAGAATCTTTTCAAATTACTGTCATCTGGAAAGGAATTATTTTTTCAGAAAAAGTAATCTCAAAAAGAGGTAAGATAGACTGCTGTCAGTTCTGCAGTAAGGAATGGTCACGGTAATTTCAGAAGTTAGGTTTTTAAATGAATCTTGATTGAACTTGTTTGGTAGCTGGGAGAGGGATGGGGCTGCAGCAGTGGCCTGTGTGAGAAGAATTCACCAGGAGCTGTCTCCATGTTACACAGAGCCAGTTCCAGCTGGCTCCATGATGGACCTGCCGCTGGCCAAAGCTGAGCCTGTCAGCAAAGCTGGTGGTGTCTCTGTCATAACGTGTTTGAGAAAGGGTAAAAAACGCTGTATGGTGGCTGGCAGACAGGAATGAGAATATGTAAGAAAAACAGCCCTGCAGACCCCAAGGTCAGTGAAGAAGGAGGGGGAGGAGATGCTCCAGGCACCGGAGCAGAGATTCCCCTGCAGCCCGTGGGGAAGACCCTGGTGAGGCAGGCTGTCCCCCTGCAGCCCAGGGAGGTCCATGGTGGAGCAGATCTCCACCTGCAGCCCGGGGAGGACCCCACGCCAGAGCAGGTGGATGCCCCTGAAGGAGGCTGTACCCCCGTGGGAAGCCCACGCTGGAGCAGGCTCCTGGCAGGACCTGCGGATCTGTGGAGAGAGGAGCCCACACTGGAGCAGGTTTTCTGGCAGGACTTGTGACCCTGTGGGGGACCCACGCTGGAGCAGTCTGTGCCTGAAGGACTGTACCCTGTGGAAGGGACCCACGCTGGTGCAGTTCGTGAAGAACTGCAGCCCCGTGGGAAGGACTCATGTTGGAGAAGCTCGTGGAGGACTGTCTCCCATGGGAGGAACCCCACACTGGAGCAAGGGAAGAGCGTGAGAAGGAAGGAGTGGCAGAGATGAAGTGTTATGAACTGACCGCAACTCCCATTCCCCATCCCCCTGCCCTGCTCAGTGGGAAGGAGGTGGAGGAGTTGGGATTGAAGTTGAGCCTGGGGAGAAGGGGGTGGGGGAGAAGGTGTTTTTAAGTTTTGTTTCTCACTATCTCTATTTTTAATTGGCAATAAATTAAACTAAATTAATTAATCTGTTTTGTCCGTGATGATAATTGGTGAGTGATCTCCCTGTCCTTATCTCGACAAGGAGATAAGGAGCTTTTTCATCTATTTTCTCCCCCTGTCTTGCTGAGGAGGAGGTGTGAGAGAGTGGCTGGGTAGGCATCTGGCAGGCAGTCAAGGCCAACCCACCACAGAACTATACTGTTCACCCATTTCCAGATGTAAATCCAACAGATACATTGTTATGTAACAGATACAACAGAGGACATATCCACAAGTGTCACACAAAGGACGTTCTCCTTCTACCACTACTACGTGATTTACAGGGCAAATTCTTCAACAAGGGTTTCTCCCCCCCACTTACATACCTCATTTTTGACCAAATCAGTTTGTTTTCCTGCATGATGATCATTCTAGAGTCCTATTGTTATTTACACATGAAAATAAACTTTTAAAAATAAATAATTCTGAATGTGAAATTCAGCCCTGCTGGCAATAGCATCTGCTCTGCAATCACAGTTAGAGGCAATAAATTTTCTTTTGTTGTTTGCTTTTTTTTCCCTGAGATGTGTTCAACTCAAAACCTGACATTTCTAAACCCATGTTCCCTTTTCATCATCTTAGAGAGGCAGTAAACAAGTTTGATTAAAACCAAACTTAAAACATCATGATTTGAGGAAAAGATTTTATTTTAGGGCTAACAAGTTGATAATAAATAAAGGAATATAATAATGTAATAACAGATGTTCTCATGCACTTAACACATACAATAACGGTGGCTTACACTTCTTTTTGGACAAATTGAGAAGAGGTATTTGGCAATATAAGTTTGAATAGTTTAAAGATTATAGAACAAGAAATTCTTTCTGCTGTTTTTACATTTCTTTTATACAAATTCAAATAAATATTAATACATCTATTTTTCCTCTGATTTTCTGTTCACTTTTAACATGCCCGATAACTAAGCCACAGTAATATACAACTGCCAAGAAAGAGTATTTATGAATTATACTTATTAATATTCCTAAAAATGTATCATATTTATGTCACATTGTGCAAGCTCTTTAGGTAAAATTAGATTTTAGGAAAAATTGCAGAAAATTTAAAGTCATTAAAACATATCCAGTGCAAAGGCCAGTCTAGTCCACATATTATGGTACTGTAATGTAAGCCAATATAATTTAAATAATAAAACATGCCTATATGATTCAGAGGAAGCTGAATATGTTTTATGTTTTAAAGATCTGGCATCTAATATGCAGATTCTGCAATATCAGACATTTTACAAATCTTCATGAGATGGCAAAACAATGTTAAGACTTTATAAGTAGTTTTTTTTTTTTTTTTTTTTTTTAGAATAACTCACATTAACAGTACTACAGTGGCCAAAAAAGACAAACTATTATAATAGAAATCAATCTGATTAAAAAATTAAATATTCCAATTAACACTGAAAAAGTGTTTGTAATCATTATTTACAATTCATCAATGATACCAGTGTATAACTTCACACAGTCAAAGTATACCACTTTCCAAGCAAATACCAATTCTTGTATCCCCATTCAAGGATTCAATAGTAGTATGTTGCTTATGTGCAACATATCAGTTTAAGGAAGGAGATCGATCTGTGGTCCAGAGTAATTCTATATATGGCCATTTGGTTTGCAAGCAGCGTTTTACTGGAGTGTCATCGGTCTGTAGCATTGGTTCTTCAAAACCCATAACAACTGCTGTGCCTTCTACATACATGACCTGTCAAAATAAAACCAATTATGTCAGCCTATGTTTGTTTAAAAACTCTAAAAAGAGATTATTGTTTTCACCGGGTTAGGAGAGGATTTGTTATGATACATTGGGGTTTTTTTACTACAAAAATCAAATTCATGAAGTTTTATATACTTTTTTTTTTTAAAAACAAAATGAGGTATGAAATTGAAAAACCCTAATATCTTTGACTCAAGTGCCTGAAAATCCTGATCAGGCCACATTCATTTGACTGTTTACTTCAATAGACAGTAAAGGGCAAAACTGGGGAAAAAAAAAAATCTAGGAAATGCAATGGAAAAATTCTGTGACAACAGATCTTCTATTACTGTTGCAATTGCAAAGTTTGATATTGTTATTTTATAAGGACAGTGTTCCTTAGGCTTAACTTTATGGAATTCATTTTCCATAAAATGGAACTTCTGTTGCAAATCAGCTCTATTCATAAAACAATATTTAAAATGCTATAGGCAGAATCTTCTGAAAACAAAAATTTGTTTAAATTTTCTTGATTATGTAAATATGTTCAATAGTAAAGATAAACACATCTTTGAATGCTTTTGCCTACATTTTGGGGTATGAAACTGCTGGAGATTTCACAGGGGTAATTTTAAAGACCTAACTCCAAGCTATTCCAAAGACTGAACATACACATTTTCTCAAAGAGTCTTCTTACTTTAAGTAATTTTTGTTCCCTATGTCTATTAATGTCTTATACCCTTCTACTGTAAATGCTAATTCAGGAACTAACTTAGAAGCAGTCATGGGTATATCATATATACCCCTCCTTCCAAGAAAGCTAAAAATTAAACAGGTCATTTTCATCCCCCACTAAATGGTTCCAAAAAATACTGATTTTTGATGCAAGTCTGGACTACTAAAATATTTCACTAAAAATTCCAAACACCTCAATTTAGATGTAGGGTTACTTATAGAAGTTGCAGTTTGTGTTACATCTCCATTGTATAAGCATGAGAAGTGAGAAGTGCTCTACTCAAAATGCATAGCTTAAGAGATGCAGTCTAGCCAACTGATCCAGTATAGTAGCTAAAATACGATCAGGAACACAAAGCAGTCTCCAATTCCAAATATATCATTTTGGAAGAAAATTATCAAAATGATAGTTTTGTAAAAAGTCTGTTTCAAGTTAAAGTACTTTGCCTGTAACTATTGTCAGTTTTGCATACTAATCATTATTAGAGCCAGACTTATGTTTCTTAAATCTTACCTTTTCGTTATAGTTAGATTGCTTCAGTCCATTGTAATGGTAAACGGTGAATGACTCTGAAACCCTAGAGTCCTAGTAGAAAGAAGACAGTTAATTTCTTGTGACATACACATCACGCCTTGACAGCCTCTTCTCTTTACAACTAGACAGATGCATTTAAACAGGAAGACCCAAGGAAATTGTAAAAAAGTACAATTTCTTTTAGGTGACATCAACTTGAAGATTTTGTTCATTTTACCTTTCTCATCAGAAATAAAAAAAAAAGATATCAGTAAATTGATGGGTAACGCCCCCAAGAGCAAGTAATAATTTTCTGTGTTCATCTGGACATTTTGAACTACAACTTCTGCACTGACCATGTAGAAACTGTCCTAATTTTTAAAGTCAGACATCTTATGTAGTAGACATATTTGTGTGTATTTATGACTGTTAGGATGCTACAAAGTTAAATATTTCCTAAGGACCAGATCCAATCTCCAACCCTCCATTTGAGAGCTAAAAAGTAATTTATACCCACACCTGCCTAACTATAAACTAATTGTGAAGACACCTGTTCAGCCGAGGCCTAACAGCAGATGTACTGCAGTTGTCAACCTTTACCATTCCAGGTGTTTAAATGCTTTAGTCCTAAAAGGACTGAAAAGCTTTGCATTTCACTGAGTCAGGAAACACAAATCAGGTGTAATATCATCTCTTTTATGGCTACTGGACCAGGGTCCAAACAAAAGCTTATCTCTTTTTTAAGTACATGAAGGTAAAGGCTGGAGTGAGAAGAAATCTGCTCAGGTTACAGTACATCCATCAGATTATGAAAAGCCCTCATTCATTTTTCTCCTCTCAAATGATTCAAAAACCTTATCTCTGTATGGGTCTCTCACAGCAACCCAGGCTATTCAGTGGAGGGAATGTGGTGAAAAGAAAGGTAAGCAGTAACTCTACTTACAGAAGTTGCTTCGCAGACATAAATAAAATCAAGCTTTGCTGGGAAGTAAAGAGTACACTTAACTCTTTTCTGTGAGGAAGGTATGCTCACACTGAAAGAAAGGTAAGTGCTGCTTTCCAGTTCCTGTCCCATGGATGTTGGGGATTTTTGTGCAGTAATTGTCTCCCAAAAAAAGGGCTACCAGGGAATTCAGGAATCCCCCTCTCCAGGTGACTGCCCTAAGCACTAAAGAGTCAGGCTTGCTCTCTCAGGCTGAATGATCTTTGAATATTTCTCTTCTAAGCCAACAGCTTTGAAAAGGAAAGCTGAGATACCTTGCTGCTTTTGAGGTGGAGTTTAGTACTTTCCAGGAGAGTAAGAACAGGGGTTTGAATATTCTCAGCAAAGAAGGATCTCTTGAGCACTAGCTATGCATTCAAATATTGTATAAAGGGGAACATCAACAATTCCAACCATCACTGGCATCTGCTATTTCCTCACAGTATTTTAAACACAGACATTCATTTCTGCAGAGTTTCACTTCCAGAAAAGAATTCTGAACGAGGTGTCAATACAGGTAAGGGCTCCTGCTATGTCATTCACAGAGCACAGACAGATTGGACAACCTATCCATGCCCTCAGCATTCATTAACTGATACTGGCAGGTCCCAGTCCAAAATGTGCTGATTGTTCAGAGTGCACCCTTAAGGCAGTAACACTTCCCACGTTTTGTGCTGGAGCCAGCAAAAGTTCAACAGCACAGGCAAAACTGAGTGGTGGGGAATCATGTGCAGCAGGGAATTAGTACTTGACGGACAGGCATTGAATGACATGAGGGCTCCAACTTTACAGCAGGTAAAGAGTTCCTCCACCAACTCTCTAGGTGACTAAGGCAGCGATCTGCCCATGATTCCACTATGCTCCCTTCTCCTACTGCCCTTCTTCAGTCAGTGATGCCCTTCAGCAATGGGCAACAGAGGCAGCAGCCCCATATGATGGCTGTTTTCTCCTCCAGCTACCTATGGCCCACAGTACTGGACAGTTTAGGCACAGCCAGTTATGGAGGATGTGCTTTGGCTTTCTGAACTTCATTCTAAGCATCTGGGGCCTAAAATCAAGCAGTGGAGTATTCCAGATTTGCAAGTGTAATATAATTGTAAGAAGAAAGATTAAATTATATCAATTGTATAGGTATTTCCACTTCTGGATATACAAATGAAAGGAAGAAGAAACAGCTGGCAAATACACAATGCAGATGTAATTATGTAAATCCAGAGAAAATGAACACTTTAACTCCTCCTTTTTCCTCTAGATGATCAATCATCTCTGAATGATATATTCAGTCACTACCATCTTTTGCAGTGCAGTTCTAGGGTCTTCTGAATGACCAGATCTTTTAATGGTACAGAATACTACACCCAAACAGTGCTGCACAACCTTTAACAAAAAAAGTCTTGCTGAAGGCATTTAAAAAATACTAGTTTCACATTTCCTTGGTTGTAAAAATTAAGCCATATAGTTTCAATGACATGTTAAGCTGCAAAAGCCTCCAAAGAAGTACTCCTCTCAGCCATTCTCTTGCCTCCACCAGCCTATCTTTCTGTCCCTGGGGAAACTCTCTCTCTTCTGCCAATAAAAGCATTTGTATGGCCATGGAACAAGCCTCCACATACCAACAAAGAGAGCTCTCACCCAACCAGTTCCCTGTTCTGGTTTACGACATATCTGTACAAAGAGGCTCCTGGTGGCAGGAGGGAGGCAGCATGAGGGCACAAAAATGTGACCCAGGGCAAAGGAAGAAGAGGACAGCAGTGCTACGTTAACACATGCTTCTCAGCGGTGGTGCTATCTTAATGAATATATGGAAGAGATTGAGAGTTTGAAAGTAATTTTCCATTACCCTGGTAGATACTGACTTCAACATATGCTAAACATAACTCTCTCATGACTTTTTGTTAAACTGTCAAAATTTTACATTATTAGAGATATACATAAAAATAGTTTTAAATATGTTTGTAACCTTTTCCCATTTGCTAGCAATTACAGCAGACATTTGTAATATTGATAAAAACAGTATGTTCATTTATTCTCAGAAAAACCAAACTCAGATGAACTTTCTGTGTAGGGAATCAGTTCAATTTCGTATGCAAAATGTTTATATATTTCCTGCAGGTTAGAACTTGTCACTACAATGGAGTTTCCTTTCAGTGTAAAGCTGACAAAATCATGGAGACCTTATGCAAAATGGAAGTCTACAGTTTGTTGTGTAATACAAGAAGTTATTTGCAGGTCAGCTGTGTTGAATGCAATACTGATTATTAAAAATAGCTCTGTGATAGCGATAGAAGTGTTAATAAATCTCAAAGTCAAGCAGAATAGACAATGCTCTGCAGCAATAAAGCTATATTGATTACCTGCTCAGGGAAAAATTCTTGCAGAAAGGGACCCAGTAATATGATGCCCAGTCCTTCTGGGTCTAATTTGGTCTTCATGAGGTTTACACTATGACAAAAACATTGAATATAAAAGTATGAGTAAGACTTTTTTATTCTTGCATGACTAAGTTATGCTGTGCTACCACAGTACTGGCTGCCAAGTATAGCAATACTATTCTATTTTTAATCGTAAGTGACAACTGCACCAGAATGGCATGCAAGCTGCCAAAACACAGTTATTTTTAAATAAAATTAATCTGTTATTTTAAATTAAATAAGTGATAATTCTGAAGGACCACCATATTTGGTAAAATAATTTGGAACCCATATAATCTAAAACCAGGTTTACAGCCCAAAAGGCGTTTTGCTGTCTTGTAAGCATTCTTGAACCTAGATACGTAAACCAGTCATCTTTTAAATACAGCTTTGTAACTGCCAAACAACCTGTTTTTAAATGGAGATTTGAAAAGCCTCCAAGATTTCTACGTGCACTGAAATAAAATTAACAGATAGATTTCTTGTTTACATCATGTCCTTGATATCAAAGAAGCCAAAACCAATAAATAATGAAAATATTAACAGTACTAATCTGAAAGCCTTACTGCATGAATATGGTATAATTTCAAGTCACTACAAATGAATGTCAATTACAACATTATATTTCTATTTAAGAAATACATTTCTACAGGCATCAGATCGCTTAAACATTTAGTTGCATCTACCTATCCTTTTGCCTAAGTTACAAGTTGTACCATATACAAGAAACTCCTCATTGGATCAAACCAACAGAGCACCTTGCCCTGTATCCTGTTTCTGACATTGGTCAGTAGTGGATGCTTACGATAGAGTACAACAGGGCAAACATACAGTGATATCCTTAGTTTACCCTCCCCATTTCCAGCTGTCTGCTGCTCAAAGACATCTTCAGTGAGAGGCAGTATCTAAAACACAAAGATATATATTTTTTCTTTCCATGCATGTGCCTAATTGGCTTTGAGCCCATATACACTTGTGGTATTTAATAAACTCCACTCACAAAATTAAAATTAAACAATGGATTCTGGGAATAAGTATCTCCTTCTGTTTTGAACCTGTCACCTGATAATTCAGTTTGATGATGCTTCATTTTTGTATTGTGAGAAGCAATTAACAATCATTCCCTATTCATTATGAAACTCCTGGTTTTAGAAACCTCTCTTACATGTCAATGTTTGTCTCTCTTTTCCAGGTTGAACAGTCCTAACCTACAATGTTCTTTTTTAAGATGGAGTGAAACATCATGCATTTATACAATGGCTAATTCTTAGAAATCCCTCTCCATATTTCCATCTATCACCAATTATCATTTTAAATCTAAGATCTGTTCTCTGAATGGTAGTATCTAGTTCACAGCCCAACAATGTGTATGTAAAATCAGGATTGTTTTATCCCCTGTGCAATCAATCTACATTTACTGTATTGAGACTTCTCTGTTACCCTATCTTCCAGTAACTTCTGCTGCTCTTCCACCTAATTTTTTAGTATCTTGAATACTTTTTTATCAGCGGCAAACTATCATATTAATCCCTACCTTCAAATCCTCACCGGTGCCATGACAAACTTCACAGACCTAATACAAATTCCTGTAAAATTCCTCTAACGATCTCTCTTCATTAAGAAAAATGACATTTTTACCCTTTGGATCAGTTATTTATCTACAGGAAAACCTTCCTTCTTATCCCATGTTTACACATTAAACATTTACATGTGAATTCTCACCAGTTTGGCTTTCAAATCTTTTTCTAAGTACTGTTGTCCATTTGTCACCTTCTCATTCTGGTTCTGTCTGGTACCAGAAGAGTTTACAGTGGTATGTAACCTAAAATCGTTCAGCAATTTCATTCTGATGTTTCTTCAGAATTTGGGGTTTTTTACTTATCTTGACACTTCAGACTCTTAGTTACTCTAACCACCCATAAAAAGGCTTAAGTGTGGAAGCCTCCCTGTAATCTTCCCCAGTGAAGATGAAGAAGAATTCACTACACTTTTCTTACTGACTTTGAATACTTTTTCATATTGGGGATCACCTATCAGAACTACAGACCTCTTGCAAATCTCCTGGTTCTGATGGGCTTAAAAAAAATATTATTAGCTTTTATTTTATAAATTTGCAGATTAGCCTTCAGAAGATTTTAACTCTGCTTTATTTTGTATTTACATTTAATGTTCCATAAATGTAGATTCTTCCTTATTTTTTTCATGTAGGCATTACATTTGCCTTTCAGAAGACAGTCTGAGCTTCTCACAGCTGCCTCTTCTAGCACCTAGGCCTTTAACCACCTAGGTCTCTTTCATCAGGGGCTGCAGGCAGACGGTGTCTTTCTAAGGTCTTTTTGATTATTGTTGCATGTAAGCATTTTATCCTTCCGGCTACCACTTACGTGTCTTCATTTTGAAGTAGCTTCCTTTCTTGGTGCTAACATAGTACTAGTAGTAAATTATTTAGCTGCTTTTTGTTTCTGCCTCAGTACACACAGAATACGTTATGCAATTCTTAAGAAAGTGGCTCTGTTAAGGCCCTTGGAAGAGTAATTTTAAAATTCGTAAAACTGAATTTGATATTCTATAAACTATGTTAATTTAATATCTTAAAAAAAAAAGAAATTTCACTACTCAAGTGAAACTACAACTGAAGATTTGCAAGATACTGGACTTTAATCCTTCTATTGGTTGTTCTTACTGCTCTCAAAATACAAAATTTAAGATATTTCAGTAGCTGTCTGAAACGTGCTCAAATTCTTGAAATACCGTAACAGAGTTGTAAAAATATTGTGCTTGTAAATGGAACAAATGCAGATTTAAGTAAAGATAATTTTGAAAATGCACTTAAAATTAAGTAATAAAATTAAAGCAAGGTATATGCTCACTAATGAAATACAAGAACTGTTTAAAAATGCAGAGCCATACTAAGTTTTTAAGTATGGACAGTGTACAAAGTTAAATCAATTAAGCAGGAGGGGAGATTTAATAAAATTCGATTGCTGTGTTTCAACTGAGACTTCTTCATTCAGCAAATAGCTAACACTGTTCAATGTTACTGATATTACAGCAGAGCTACCAAAACAAGTGTGAGTACATGCTTCAGTCACTTCAGTGCGAAGTCTAGTGTCTTAACTGAAGAGGTTATGAATGTTGGGGTGATGATACCAATGGTCTTTGTACTGTTATGGCTGAGAAGTGTGTGGGGACAAAAGCCTCCAGCACTGGTCAAATAGACCAATAGGATAAAATATTTTAAACCAGCTAAACCTAGATTAACAGATGTACTCAAATTGGTGCCCTAAAAAGTATCAGATGGTTTTTATAAACAAATGGACAAAACAAACGAGAGAGCTGGGTTCTTGGATGTATTTACTAAAAGACTAGAAAATTTTACTAAAATCACATGCAATGGCATTCAGTACTGGAATGGCTAATCCACCTTTTTAATTCACGTCTGCGCTACAAAGTTTTCCTCTCTATAATTCTTAAACTCTAAGCAGGTCTGATTGTTAGTCATCTTGAGATTCTGAGAAGCTTAAAGCCTTGGATTAGATGATCACAAAGAATTTCCATTTAGTTCTTGAACTAAAAAATGTAAATAGTACACTTGGAAGCAATGCCTTTAATTTTACTTAAAAACAAACAAGCAAGCAAGCCTGTATGGAATTTGAAATGTGTTATTTATACTTGTGTTGCACATTAAATAGATGGGACATCTAGAATTCAAAACAGACTAGGTCCTCAAGACAGTAATATTAGACATTTTTATTTAAGAGGAGATGATTCAAGACTGAATATTCCATGGTTTGATCATGGCTATTCAATATAGCAGGCCTCCTGACTGGCTCTTCCTACATCAATTTATATCTGATGTGCTACACACAATAAAATAGGCCAGGGCTATGCCACAAACACCCTGAAGGCCAAACAGTCAAATGGAAAAACTGCTGAGTGCAGAAAGAGGTTTTTTGCAATTTATTGAGGCAGCAGAACAAAAAGGCCAAAAGAAAGCTTCAGACCTATTAAACTAAGGCTTTTTTTCTTTCCGTCCCTTTAAAAAAATCTTTTGCAGATTTCACCACTTACTGACATAATATGAATGCTAGCCTTTTTGTCTCGTATTTTCTTTGGTTTTAGTTTCCTGGGTGTCTTTTGATTTCAATTTTCACTCCTATTCTCCACAGAGAACACCTCAGTAAACTTTGTTGCACCTTGTAATATTTGAAAGGACAGAAAATGGCATCAATCAAATTTCAGATGGCTGTGGTAAGTAAACTTGCAGTCTCCACAGTCTTTCTACAGGAACAATCAATTTAGACCCCAATAAACTAGACCATATATTTACAAAAGACCAGAACCATCTTTTGGAGATGTAAAGACCTTCAAGCACATAGCTGTCCTTCCTGGGTTAAGCATTTAGTGGCAAAACGTGGCAAACTTTGACAGCAAAGGTTAACTGCTGCCACTGAATATTAGTCCTGTCTGTCCACATAAGATCTAAAATAAATTACCTTTTTCATTTGATAGTTTTAACTCTAATCCTAGAAATCGAGGTGTCATTTCTGAAAACAAATGCCAATTATAAACACTACAAGGTACTGAGTGTGGGTGGAAACAAAAGTATAACTGAAGCAGTTTCAGCTTCAAGCTCTGTAGACAGATCCGGTGGTAATCCAATGCTAATCTGCCTCTGAATACCTTGATTGTTTGGCTTTTTTGTCACACAGTTTCACCCTCATTAACATACAGAAATATATTCACAACTATCTCCTCAATATATAGTCATGCAGTAGGTCCGAGGGTTTTTTTGGCTGCTAGTTATCACTACAAAAGTTAGAAACATTTTCTCCCATTTAATTTAAAGCTGACTTAAACACTTCAAAATAACATTCTGTACCCAGAATGCAAGCTAGAAAAAAATCCAGAAAAAACCCTAAATTGTAATTGATATGTGGTTAATTGAATCCAGAAAAAAACCCCTAAATTATAATTAATATGTGGTTAATTGATACTTTTGTAGCATTTAAATTTTATTATACTTACTATTCAGGATCTGAAACAAGGTCCAGAGCCTTCATTACATCTTCTAGCAGAGTGTCAGGTATAAAACCATTATCTGAGGAAGAAGCAAAGCTTCTCATTAGCAAAAGATACCAAATGCTTTCCAGGAGTACAAATTTTACTCAAAAATACAAATATTGCATGTCTCTAAAATTTGCAAACAAATGGTGAGGTTCTAGAAGGAACATAGTTTTCAAACACTTCTCTCCCACTTTAAAAAATGAGGAGTGTAATACAGAAACTGTGGGTTTATCATTCATGCACTTAGAAGCTTAATACTCGCTAAGAATTCAATCTCTTTATAGCAATCTCCATCTCTACTAGATACCTTGGGATAATAACTGTACAGTTTTTCCCTTTTGATTAGTTAAAATAGTACCTGAATGTTAGACATCCTCTGTTTTCCAAAACATAAGAAAATTTTCTGTGTATGCCACATACATTCAAGAACAAAATTTCATGAAGAATGCAATCATAGTGGATCATTTATTTTATGAAAATGTAATATAAGAGAAATCAAATTACATTTAAGCTTTATGTTAATTACAAAGAACATTACAAGGTTGAAAAGCTTATGCTCTAAGAACTTTACTTCCTATTGTGCAATGTTGTACTCAACTTCCCTTACTACAGAATTCTCAGAAAATTTCTTCATGTCACTTGTAGATTGACTACTGTATTGAAAATTTCTTGTCTTAAGTATTTAATTCCTCTCTTAATCAGCTCAGGTATAAACAGCATATTACCCTGGCATGGAATTTGAAATGGATTTGAAAGTGCAGTATGTGGAACAAATTTTAGAAAATAATGGTCCTATTTTTGAAGAGATACCCTACACAATGAAGTATTCATTACTGTTTGGATTTTGTCTCTACTGAGCGAGTACATTTCAATTAAAAACTCTTATTGCAGCAGAAGTACAGCCCTTACCCTCAGGGTCATATGTCTGGAAAACCCTTCTAGCTTGTTCTGAAGGCGCTTCAGGAGCAACAAGGGCCATATCCTTAGGGAAAAAAAAAAGAAAAAAAGAAAGAAAAGAAAAAAAGAAAACTTTCAGAATATTCTTCATTCAGATACAGATTACTAAGGAAATATTTAGCCATACTATACAGTGTTGGACCTTATATTAATGAAAATTTAAATACAACAAAAGAAAAAAATTAAGGTAATTTGGCAATGATAGCAAAGCGATCAAGAAATGTGTTAAAGATTATTCCACAAACTTCTAGAAAAATTTTATATAAGTCTTTTCATGCAGATGTTGTGGCACAAAAGCTAATTGGAGACTACATGTATTATGTGGAGATTTATAGTATCATTCTTTATATCTGAAAACACACATATATGTACCAGTGAAATTTATTGAGTGTACTGTGCATACATTGAAACATATAAAAATTATTTAGATAGAAAGCTGTCATAGAATGTTTTGAAGTCCATTTCACAGACTGGCAGAGCATAAATTTGTTAGTTGCATGAGAAAGTATGATTTCAACAGTAGCTATTGTAATGCTTTTATTTATCCGTGACTTTTTTCATCTCAAATACAACCATGCTTTCCAAAACATATGCAGAGGCACACATCTATGTCCTATTGTAAAACCAGCAAAAATCATAGCCCTCTGGTTTTATGCCAAAAAAATTATTATAACAAAAGTGAAATTTTAAGTTATTCATGAGAAATGAAAGGTGGCATAAAGGGTAAGAAATGCACCTATTCAAGACACCCTTTAGTTTAAAAAGATACAAAGACTTGATGTTCAAATAGAACATGAAACTCCAAAATAGAACTCCAAAAACTGCTCGCTAGGGGTACTTAAAATCCTAAATCTCCTCTTGCAAATTTACAATCACCTATGTTGTTTTTCACATAGAAAGGAAAATGAAAAACTTGCTCAGAGGGAAACACTGCATTTGACAATACCCCCTCTACAGGTTTTCTTCCTGTCGAAGTCAAAATGTACTGTTACCTGCTGTGCTATCAACAGTAAACACAAACCCCCAGAAATAGCAGCATTAACGTTACTCTGAATAACATTAAACCCTGGGAAACTTGCTTTTGTTCATATTGTATTAAGTAAATTGATTTGTTACAAATCAAAAAGTTACCTTAAACTGATTTATAAAGTATACATAACCTTTTTTCTTTTTATTTCCAGTTCAGCTCAACTTTGCTTTCTGAAGATGACTTAGATTTTCTTGAAAGAGAAAATCATGACAACATCCTCTCATTATACCTGTATGCGCTAACAGTGAACTTCAGTCTAAACTATATAAATCTGTAGTACTTCATCTGAGGTAAGGCACAGAAAAAAAATCAGAAAATGTAGAATTAAAAGATGCCTAATGACCTACTGTTCTTTTAACAGATTAAGAGAAATGCTTCAGGGAAAGAACAGAAGCAAATCATACATTTGACCAGAATTCCACTCTCACCCAGTTTCTCCTAAGAGCTGACTCCAAATCAGTCAAGGATTTTAAGTATACACCTAATGGCATCCAGCATATACTTAAAAACTTTCCTGAATGAAAGCCAACTGCCTAGGACACACCAACAGGGATAACATGGAACACAACATACACTTAAAATTAACAGGCAACAGCTTTACTTTGAACAGATGAATGATGCAGCTATTACTGGCATAAGGTGCATGCAATGGAGATTACAGAGCTCCCCTCATTTCCATGTACAGGAGAGACAAAAGTTTGGTATTATACAGGATATTAGACAAAAAGTTAGGAGATATCTGCCCTGTCTTCCAAGGCTCTAGATCACCAGCCCATTATATACTTTCACTCTTAAGGGCTACTCCATTGCCCCTTGAGCACAATGCAAACGTCTACATTACAAAGTGATGCAGTGCATGGAGGGATGGACTGGGGTTCAGTTTGCTGTGATGTATTAAGGGGTATCCACATTGCATCTTTACTGGCAATGAAGTTTGTGCCAAACGTCACTCCCAGAAGCACACCATGCAGAAGCAGAGCCATTTGCTGGAAGCCCTTGTGTCCACACTGCAGGCAAAGCACTCTGAAAAGCCTCCTAGTGTGCAACTTCAAGTGTTGGCTCCACCAGGAGAGAAAATGCTTTCAGCACAGCTGTAGGACACTTAATTGCATGCAGCAGGATTCCAAGTCTAGAGGCAATGCAAATTTGCACCAAAAAGCAGCTCTCCAACATGCTAAGTCACCAATATAGGTGGATCTGGTGAATCACATCTGCTAGAATTCTCCTAGTTCCTGAGATGCAATAGATTTATCAGGACTAAATTACTTCTGGCTCCAGCCTACTGCCTCTCTTGCAGCGCAAGAGCCACCTTTCACTGTGACTGGACTGCAGAGCCCATCTTTAGGTCAGAAGCAGGCTTGCCTGCAGGTAACCTCCTGTACTATGTGAATTCTCCAATCATCCTGTACCCAAGAGCTCCAAGTGAGAAAGCGTACAAAAGAAACTAATTTGAGAGAAGTCCCTTTGTCCTTCTAGTCTCTCCTAGTGAGAACAACTTGTTAATTGCTTGCTTAATATACTGGAAATATAAACCCTACATTTTTATATTAATTCAGTATCATAACAATGTAATTTTAAGGATGTACAAATATAACTAATTTGGAACAAAACCACTATTTAACAAAAAATATTCCAATGATTTTATAAATGAATCGTAACTAGTAGAATACTTACAGAAAATCAATACTTTAGCAGTGTATCTTCATGTTTACGTATGTTCTAAACTTTTTTTAAAGTACTTTGCAGATAAAGAGACCATACCGCTTTAATAACATCTACAGCTCAACACAATTAGTTTCATGATGACAAATGATGTATGAAGTTGTGCAGTTGTTGAGTATATGCTCTATTATAATGGGTAACACTTATGTGATCATATAAGGTACATACATACACTGTAAAATTTGATAATATGTGACCAACTTTTAAATAATTTGGAATACTCCAAAATTGGAAAAGTTTCATTTGGGGGGGGGGTCAGTATTACAAAACATACTAAGTAGGAGTAGATTTCACTATCAGTGAATTACAGTAAACTATTGCAAATAGGTCTCAGTTTAAAATCAAAGATGCTATGGCATATAGAACTTATTAACAACACAATGATCAGTGATTTCAATACTCAGGATTTAACTCTAAAGAGGGGATATTTTTATGGTAGATTCTTATTAACGAATTGGAAGCTCATGGAGCCAATGTAACAAGAGAGAACTCTTAAAATTTCTGTGATATGGAAGGACATAACCAAAGTCACTTCCAACTGCACAGACTTATTATTTCAAATGCAAACTACATAGCTCTACTTTGGTTTACGAGTATGCAGTTCTTTCCATAAAATCTTAATGTAATCCAAGAATAAAGACTTGGATCACTTGTGTGGTCCTCCACCCCCCCAAATTATCTTGTTAATGTAGTATTTTCCAGTTTCATGTGACGCAAAACAGATTTTTTAAAATAAATCTCCTGCAACTACCAACAAATATTTTTTTGATAGTCCAGTTGCAAATAGTGTGTATTCCTGTTGGCATTTTAATTTTCCAGGTCCTTAGTTATTTCAGTGCATGTGTACATGGGAAGGACTTAGAGAATAAGTCACTGAATGCATTACTCAATAGTGAAAATTCTCCATGTCTTTCAATTGAACTTTTAAATACGGTAAAGCCTCCCAGTTATTACATGTTAACACTTTTTATTCATTAAATGTGATTTACTGATGCTCTAAGCAAGTCATTTCACAAGGAAACTTAAAAAAGTTTCCTGCCTTGGAGAGATGACCAAAAAATCCACCCCTCTTACTTTCAAAATAATTCTAACTTTTCACTGAAACTGTTGTCCTATAAATAGTTAAAAAAGAAAGACTTTAATCCTGTATATACAAATCCAAGCATTCTCTAACATCATTCATTTCCAGTATCCAGAAAACTTTAAAAGTTCAACTAGTCCATATATTTGTATCTAGGGAAAAAATAAAGTAAAATACCTCCTTCAGGCAGCAAAGCTGAAAATGTGACAAAAATCTAACAAAAACATACTTCAGCTGCCCAAGCTGATATTTCATCATATGTGCCAAAATACATCCCCCACCCCAGCCTTATGAATTGTATTTTGATGTATCCCATGCATTGAAAGTTCCATATAAGGGAATCCCATCAACAGTTAATTATAATTGTTTCCAATACTAAGCACAACATGTCCCAAAAATCATGTTTCACTCGTTGGCTCTTGCGATACACAAACAAGTAATTTTATATTACTTTGAAAAGTTATTCTCATCAGTAGTACCAGTTATTTTAAGATCCCATGTTTACCCTCAGAAGCAAAAAACACTCTTCATAAGTTTTAATGAAAACATTCCAGAAGTTTTCATTCTACAAATCAAAAGCAGAAAATAATGGCTAAGCCACACTGAAATTCTGGCTATGAATTTTTACAAAGATCCCACCCTGAAAGACCTGTTGCCCTTGAAAATGAAATCTGTTCACATATGGACTGCTTTACAGTTCTACACTACCAGTGTTGAGGGACATGTGGAAGAATTACGTATTGTAGTACTAACTTCCTTCTTTAAAATTTGCCTAAAGAAAATTTAGAAACACTGATAATTATCAACTATTTAACTTGCTATAATTTAATCAAATCTGCAAGAATGAAGATTATTTAATCCATTCTTATATTACAGAGAAAAGTGTGTATTTTTTCAATGCTATAATCAGTGGCTTTCAAGCCGGCAACTCTTCCAAAATGGTTTCCTAAGAAAACAAGGTTGATGGGATCTCTGAAACCGATTCCCATCTCTCTGGCTTCTGCATCTATTGCCCAATTTCAGTTTTACTTGACAGAGGGAATAGAGTCTCATGAGTCGTTAAAACTGAAGCCAGGTAGGGAGGAAACGTACAGGTTTGCGTTCCCACCAAGAGGGAAGGCAGAACACTGCTGTGAATCGCTGTGTTCGGCAATAAGCAGAGACCATACAAACACCACTGGCACAAGCCCAGAGCTATGACTGCACGCCTGGCTGTTGTTGGGTGGACCATCACAGGAGACAAGTGGTGGGTTACTATAGCAGGTATTTGCACATGTGGGAGAGGGAGAAAGATAGGTGCGAGACAGAGATGGAAAGAGGAAAAAAAAAAAAACCAACAAACATTTAAGGAGACAAGCTGCTGGAAGACAGGCTTCAGATGGTCTGCACTTACATCACATGCTTTGACTTAGAAGCACTTCTATATGTAGTTTTAAATTAACATGATTTGAAGTAGTTGTACTGTTTCACTAACTACCCAGGGGAGCAACCTTAGATTTCTTCAAAGAACATTGCTTTATTAAGGTTCACATCAGTCTTGGGGGCTTTAGAGACGGCAGAACATTTGGTGAGGGTACAGACAGTTCTGACAGATGTTGGGGAGGGAGGTGGCAGGAAGAGACCAGACCAGAAATCCAAAAATCATTTGGTAAAAGCGTAAGTCCAATAAAGAGTAAAACAGTGGACTGACTCAGTAGACTTTTGTTTATCTCTTTACTCAACTGAAGTGGATATTTGAAAATTATTGCAGTTGACATGGAAGGAAGAGATTGCCAGGCAAACTAAGATGAAACTTTGATCCACTAGGAGGGTGGAAAAGAGTCTGTTACACATTCCTATCATTTATGCTGGAGAGGAACAGAAGTCCCTATCCAATGACAGCCATCCACAATCCAGCGTTGTGAAGATTTTTGAGTATGGAGGGATCAGATAGTTTAATCACTGTTCCTGGTCCAGCTGTAATGCTGGGGACTCTGGTGAACGTACTGAGCTCCTGATAACAAAACTGTCATAACCATGTCAAACCCACTGGGGTCCTGTTCTGTTTTACTCCGAGTGGGACTCAAGGGACAAGTTAAACTGGGCGAAATACAACATCTGTCTCTTCAACACATGCCATCAGAAACACAACCAAGAAAGAAGTGGCAGTTTTTAACAGTATGGGAAGTAAAAAGATAAAACTCAGAACAATCCTAATACTGTAAGACTACCCAAGCAACACCTGATGCATGGTGTAGAGGCAAGAACGTCAGTCACTTAATCTCACAGTGGAGTTGGTTCAAAAAGAAATTTGATTTTAAATGTCAGTAAGGTTCTTTTGGAGATTATCTTTTGAAGAGAAAAGACACTTCATACAATCCTACTGATGTACTATGTAACTGTACCATTATCACTTGGGTGCACAGGTCTTTTGCATGTGATCAGAATGCATTTCAAAATGGATAGTGCTCTAAAATAAGAATGTGAAGCTTTAGTTCCTCCTGTGGCTGTAATCCATTTGCAACAAATCTCTAGAGCCATAAAAGCCATATCCAGTGTCAGTACCCCAGAGGACAGAGAGACACAGAGGTTTCTTCTTCAAATGGTGAAGGGATCCTGCTACTGAAGCCAGAACTGATGAAATGCTCTTTGCAGCCTGAGAAATAACCACCCACTTAACTGAGGGAGAACAGACTGAATGCAGCTTTATTTGGAAGCAAGGAGCAGAAGTGTCATGTGTCCTAAAGGTGTCAGATACTGTTTTACTTGCAGAGACTGGCTAGGAAGTGAACCAAAGAATAAAATTTAACATGGACTACATCCCTAGAGAAGTAAAAATAGGTTCAAAGTCTTGCAGTGATATAAAATTTAGTTGTTGGTTCTCACTGAGATTGAGAAAATCAAATAGAACCTGAGCATTGCTTGAAATAAAATAAAAGCTTTCCTGTGGGTCCTCCTAGGAGCTAATTATCAAATCAAGGAAAGAGGGAGAGTCCTTAAGATCTGAAATAGGAGGCTGTTATTACCATCATACAAAGAACTGAACAGATATGGAAAGGCCACAGATCTTGTTTCCTCTTAGGCACCACTGAAGAGATGTTGAGATTGCTGAGGTATGCAGTTACTGGTTCTAAAAATACTCACCAACATAGCATCTACTGCCAATTTAGGCAGACTATTGTGAAGGGTCCCTGAAAAGGGACAGAGTTGGAGAATTATACTGTGGCAATAAAGCAAATCAAATCCTAGAGCACTTACCTGTAAAGTCCATACTAAAGCGTTTGATGTTATTTGACATAAATGTAGTTTAGGATGCATGCCAGCCCCAAGATAGCAGAGTTCTTATCACACGTCAGAAAATAAAATACAGGCCTTGTAATTCAGACTAGCAGAAGATGACACAGTTTACCTGAAAGTGTTCATTAAGGGGTAGAGGTGGTGGAGAAACATTCATGGTAAGCAATTTGTTTCAACAAGGTGGTTAAAGGGAAGCAAACTGGCTGTAGTTGCAGTCTGCCTTGTGAATAAGAGTGAAAGGATTGCATTTACTCTACAGTACCTGCAGTACCTTGCTGGTACTGCAAACAGAAGAGAGTTCTCAATAGGGCAGAATGAAAACCTACATATGGACTACTGTTCAAATCCTTTTTCACCTTCACCCATACTACCCAGACAGAAAAGGGACCCTACTTGATCCAAGGGCGGGGTGAGGCTGTGGAGGCACAGCAAATACAAACCAAAGAGCAAGAATTAATAACAGGAATCTACAGTGAGCACACTGTCAGCCTATCCATCTGGAAAGCAGGGCTTTTAACATGCACTCAACTAAGTTATGGAAACCACAATATATGCTGCATTCCTGTGGGAAAGGGTGGTTTAATGAGACAGCCAACAAAAAAAGCCACAGCACTGCAGTTTCTCAAAAATAAGAGAAACTCAAACTACATTGAATACATGTTTAACAGTTACATTGCCACAGATGTTGGTGTTTTAGTTCAAAACATTACAAGAAGGCAACAATTCACTCGTTGACATGTTAAAAAAAAAAAAAAAAAAAAAAGAGCTTCTTCACCATGTCCCCTGCTTTGAAAGACAGATTACAAGAGATTACTGTAAACCAATAAAGACTAGGTATATAGTCTTTTTGTTTTTAATTCACAATTACTAACTTGTTTTACTCATCATCACAGAATAAAGTCTTCATTTTGAAAGCAAAAATACATTACTGGAATTATAGACCAGGAGTCAGCAAATTGGAGTTTACTGGAATTCTTCTCTAATTCTTATCTAATTACTAAATTACATGTACCCTCCAGTCACAAGTTTAATCCAAAAGGGCAGCTTTTCAAATTATCTTTTGTCTGCTATATTTGGATACTTTTTTTTTTTTTTTGAGGACAGAGTACAGTGCTATACAAACGCCAAACTTTACTCCTAAGAGGAAACAAACTGTAAGTGAGCAAATTCCAACTTCCAAAAACTTCACAATATAACTCACTCAAGATGAATGGTAGCTTCTATTATCATGCTACTTTTTTTCTACTCAAAAAAATTAACATCTGTGTTAAACACTATTTCTATATCTAATACTATTTCAGCCTATAGACATGAAGTGTTTGCTATACAACCCGTGGTGAGCATTAACATACTAACTCTATTAGGCAATTACAATAAGGAGGTGGGAAATGAACAAGTATGACAGAAACATTTGATAGCAGAGTTCAAAGCCAGCGAAGATGTACTGCAGAAATTAAAATCTTCCTATATACAGTTCTCACAGTACTGAAAGCTGCACTTAATGTTGGAAAATAGCTTCAAGTGTTCAGTTTCCCACTTAAACCATGTAATTCTCTCTTGGGATGATGAAAACCCTCTGGTTTGCTTCAATCAGCACAATGAAATGTTTTTGAAAATGGACCAGATTAATTATTTTATAACTTACATATGACAAAAGTGTTTCTAAAAGACAATTACTAGCCTGGTTACTTATTTTAACAGTAATATCTTATGGTTTTACATGTGAAATGTATGAGCTCTATGAAGTAATTAAGAAAATGATATATTAATAATGCCATGTAATTCACTTCTATTTTGTACTGATAAATAGTATTTTAGGGAATCTTTATACATACATATGTTAATACATGTATAGAGGAAATACTAAATATTCACGAACTCTACACATTTTCACAGTATCACCTTTTATGTTCATATGTGAATTTGGTATTTCAGGTAGCTAATTCCAGTATTAGCAGAATAAAGCAATTAGGTTCTATGAAAAACAGTATGTTTATTCCTTTAATTAATACAAAACTTGTGATATTTTTCTCCTTAAGGCTGTATTTCACAGTAAAGCCCATCTCACACCACCCCAATTACATTGGTTTTCTTAACGATGCATATGCAGTCACTGAACTTTTTTTTCTAAGTACATCCACATTGTCTCAGTATTTCCATACCAAAGTTTTTTTAACTTATTCAAGTCTTAGACTGACAACGTTGGCACTCCTCTGTAACACAAAACAGTTATTTTTAAAGTACATATATAAATGTATATGCATACAAAGATTCCCAAAACTATCAATTGGTAGACCAAAATGGCCTTGGACTCCCTATAATACAAATTAAAATAAGAAAATATATTAATATATTTCACACCCTTATGTAAAACAAACCAACACTGGAAAAAATGCACTTAAATACTGAAATGAGGTTACTTCAGTTTTAGAAACAAACAAATATATTATTCAGACAGCTAATCAAATGTGACTTCTGATGTTACTTAAGGGGAGAAATAAAGATAGAAAATTAAGGTAATGTCTTAAATTTCACTAAATGTGCTTCATCTCTGCTAGGAAGAGTTAAAAGCTTCCTCCACCATAGACAGTCCCTGCTTCCCCTTTTTTTGTGTTTTTTTCCTCCTTCCACATTTAGGCTTTCAATTCATTCATTCACATATCCTAACCTCAAAGTAGAGCTGCCTTGTCAAAAGAGGTTAAAGATGTTACTCTGTACACAACAAAGTTGCTATCAGTATGAAGAGAGACAATAAAGGGATGAAAAACTCATTTTTGAGTGCTTCGCAAAAAGTGGTTAGAAATGGATTGCTAAGGGTATTTGTGATTTGTACAGGATGAAATCAGATGCTGTATATGGATTCTCTCTAATGTTCCCAGGGGTTCAACAGCTGCCACATGCATTAAGGTTCTCTGGATCAAAGAACAGCTAAAACACAAACTGATTTCAGCCAGGTTCCTGCCATTTATAAAATTACCTGAAGTCTCCTGGAAACATATAGATTCTCTATACAAATTCAGTCTGTCATGTCACCCATTTATTAGGCAGTTGGGGAGTTTTGCAAAAAGGAGAGTTTGGCATAAAGTTTCATTACAGGACTACAACAGTTACTATTTTAAAGAATATTTTTTATTATTGAAGCATATGTTGTCATGTTGGCAGTCTCATTTAGTGTTTCTAGTTCCTGCATCTTTCCCAGTAGGGTTTGGGAACATGGGAATAAAGCAGGCTGAACAGAGAATAAAAAAAATCTCATCTTCCACTTCCCAAGGATACATGGTGCCCTGCTCAGAAAGAACATCTGGTCTTCAGAGGTTTGGGGGGAAAAAATGCAGAAAGACAGCAAATGGCCACAAAATAATTTCCTTGCTGTTTAGCCCAAGAACACTTCACTTTAAAATACCTTTAATACGCATTCAATAACTGTATTTAAAACTCTCTATTTCATAAACTTTGTGATACATTTATGACTTCAGGACCTTTTTCTTTTTCAGGAAGAAAAATTCTAAGGGGAAGAAAGAATCTGAGGAGTCAGTCTAGAACATGTATTTATAACAGGTGAGCACAGATTAGCAGCCACTCGTATAGATTCATTTTCTGAAACAGAAGAACAATGGGTATACCACCAGTTCATACGCTAATTCTGGAACTGCCATTTGGTCATGTAGTGAATACTAGATTTCCAATAAAATAATATTCCCAATATCATTATCTAGAAACAATTTCTGCAGTTTGTAGGCTGTAATTAGAAGATAGAATAAAATAAAAAGGAAGGTGGCTTGTAGAGCGAAGAATGGATGGCGTGAGCCTGGCACTATCACAGTTTATGATTTCTACCTATTACCCCATATAAGGAGACATGGAATATGGGGCAAAGTTGTTCATTCTACTTACCTATCATGTCTCTTCATTGTGATACTACAAGCATAAATTCCTTATTTTGGAAGACAGTGGGTTAGATTTCAGGACTCTTAAAAAAATTCTGTGTGGAAATGACTCAATAAAATTTCTCTTTTAAAATTCCATTTCTGGAATGATTCCATGAAGATAACACTGACTATGAATATACTATTTTCTGGCCCAAATTGATTTATTTACTGACCTGCCTTGGTTTAGAAACTTTGACAATCATGCATATATACTTACTGAATAAAGCATAGAAACTGAACTCAGCTTTTTTCCCCCTCCATGTGCTGAGGCTGCATCTTATGATGAACAGCATCTTTTACCTTTGCCTTATCTCCTTCATAAATACACAGTCATGCCAAAGGCCTGATGTGAACACAAGCACACCATTGCATTTACATTGCATACATTTCCTTTCTGGAAAGGAGTATTCTACTGCATGAAGCTAACATCCTTCTTTTCATTCTTCACTTGATGCCAGATTAACTATTAAGAAACCTAGTATTTTCTTCCTAATTGTTTGCATACTATTCAAGGATTGGTAAACCAGAAGGAAATGAAAGCACACTAAATTTATCAAAGTTAAAGCTTTTGGGCTAAGACTTTAGAAGGTCTTTAAGGGAATAAAAGAGAAGTTTATGCCCCTCCCCTCCATCTACTCACAAATACTGAATGAACTACAAATTGGTTAGGGTGTAATAATACCTGCTCCACTATGAAGAGGCCTCAAATAAAAAGGGCAGTAGTATTATTTTGGGGAAATTTGAAAAATATCCAAATACATGCAGAAAGCTAAAGTGTAAAATAATTTTGAGCACTAAAAAGCCAAGTTATAAACATGCAAATGAGAAAAGGGCTTTTGAAGCAGAGTTGTGCTTTTCAGGCCAAGTTCTACTGTGAGCTAACCATTAACGCATACACAACTTGGAAGCCATCAGACACTGGAAGGATTCTAAGTTGTGCTGTATAACATTCAGTAGAAATGACCCAAAAGAAGGAAGGGGTCTGTAAATCAATTATGCAAAGATATAGATATAAACAATACCTAATTTCAGAACATTACCATCATACTGGAATAGCTGCAAACATAGCATGTGCCAAATGCAGAATCAAGAAAGCAACTGGTAAATGTCAAAGCATTAAGTGAGGCGGATATGCTTTGTGACCAGCAGGAAAAAAAAAAAATAGTAATGCAACATACAAGAGCACATTACATTAAAAAAGGTGTGTTTAAAAAAACTTCAGGTCAGTACTCACTGGATGGCTGTATCCTATTGCATTGCTATCTGAGCAATAGCATAAACAATACTTCACTATTTAACATAGCTGAAAACAGAATAATTGTGGCAGAATTGAGTAGGACTTGTACCTGGAAAGGCCAGGGCACCTGACTAGCAGAAGCAGCAAATGATGGAGTAAAAAGCCATCAGCACTTAGTTTTTCACTTGATTTGGAATTAGGAATAACATTTTTTTTATGCAACACATTTCTGTAAATATCCATGTGATTGATATTTTAAAATTGCAATACTATTAAAAACTCTATCAATTTATTCATCATATTTAACAATGAGCCAGGATGCCTATTCCTCCAAATTTGAAAAACAGAATATCTACCCGTCATGTGATGACTCGGGCCCAATGTCTTCGCTATTGTATCAAATATAGCTGGAACCAACATTGGTTTCACACCTAAAAGGGATACAGAATGATACAATGATGTTCTTAGCCTTTGTTTCTATGCAGTATGTTGACTTTCAGAATTTACTTGATACAGTGACTTATAAAATTGCATTTAGCAATGTCTTTGATGCGTTTACTATTTGCAAGCCACTCTGCATATACTAAGAAAAAGAAAGAAAAAACTAAAATATGTTTCTTTAAAAATCAGCCTTTCATTTGATAGGCTAACATACATACCAACTAGATGTTGCTCATACCCTCCTTCCTGAAACAGGAGGCTATAATTCCTTCTAGATGTTAGTAAGTACTCTTATAGGGTAGGACCCAACCCATTACCTTCCAGTCCCCAGTTTCAGTTTATATATGAAAGTCATTCATTCTAATACGAGGAAAAGGAAAAAATACTCCTCAGGACTGCTCTGCCTACAAATGGACAGTAAATGACCCACCATGCTGCTTTGTGCATTTTTCACAACAGGTGCTTTACACATTCACAATCTATTCCACTAAAAATATAGCTAACTTTCAGAAACAATGTATAATTTAAGTTATAGTCAAAATATTGTTTCATGGAAATGACCGTACATTAGTCTCAAATATGTTCCCACAGCCTACTGCTAATCTTTAAAAATCAGACAAAAGTTTCTTAACCAACTGAAATGCAAACTCAGCAAACGGAAAGTAACAGAGTATACACTTTGAAAGTAACTAGCAAGTTGGAAAAGTGAATAAATATATGACTACTAGAATCACTTTTCTTCCTAATTGTATTTAAAATAGACTTGAAATGATTAAGGAATACAATTTTTCTACAAATGGTCAATGTGATCTTCATGGTCATTACTTAAGTGTATTTTCTTTCTAAGTTTTCCAATTCAGAAGTGCTCCTACAATATATTAAATTGAGAGCTTAGCAGTTCTTGGGAAATTCCTTCATTTTTCATTTGTGGATCTAGAAAAGGTTCTCTTCCTTGTGCTGGCTTTCTTTCCTTCCTTCTTTCATTCCTCCTTCCTTCCTTCATTTCAAAGGGCATCTCATGCAACAAGTGGTAGTGTTTTATTTTCAATTTTTAGATCTTAATTTTGCTGGATCAAAAGTTCCTATTGGAGCTGCTAGAACTACTCCCCACAACCCATTTTACAAGTTTTCATCTAGGCTTGGAAACCAGATGCAAAGAGTCAGTACAAAATCATTCTCTCATTTACCTCAGCACAAAACAGTATCAAAATGTGTAACATTCCAGGAGAAAGAATTCAGTGACACAAAAATTGAAACAACTCAAACACACACATGAAAAGTTATATTATCTAAGCAGCTGTACTCTCAACTACTTCATATATAAAAACTCAACCTCCCCCTCTGAAAGAAAACAGATGGACAAGAAGTCTTTTCCCAAAAGGAAGTAATTTGCTTATTTGCTTAGGGGCATATACAATTACATTTCATGGTCGATATCAGCCAACCATGAACAATGTCCTTAAATGATCATTCTGAAAGCTGTATATAATGGGATGAATGTCAAAAATTTTCTAAAACTTTAGAGAACATATAAATATGACTAAATGGCTGAAATTAGTCAGAGTGTTGGGGTAAACACAGTGAATACAATTATTTTAGGATGGTAAATCCCAAATAATTGATTAGATTAACATTCAGAGTCTTATGTCTCTCAATTTAATGACCTCTACATTACAATTTCTATGTCTCAATTTTAAGAACAAATAATGCAAAACCTCATGACTGAGTTACCTCTTCGTGATCTGAGCACTAAGTCCTCATAATTGCTACTCATTATTATGGGACATACAGCTCTTCTGAGAAGAGCAATACAAGCATTACAGGACCTTAACCTAGATGTTCTCACTTCAGAGTTTTTGCCACAAACTGTCAAAATGCCTACCACTGCCCAAAGATTCATTTCTCCAGTGTTCAAAAGACATCAACTTCTTTACCACCCAACCTCAGAAACTGGAAGACCACCAGAATGCTCTTTAATACTTTTCACATGCAATTTCCTCAACATGTATGGGTATATTATTGTACTCCAGTCTTGATAAAAGTCAATCATGTGATCTTAGATCCTACGGTTATGACTTTCTCTTCCTAGCTCAACATTTTTAGTTACTGTACTAGGCTAGAAAAATAAAATCTGTATAGCTGGATCTCCACTTCAAGGCCTCTTTGTAACTGTGTGGCAGGGACTCAAACCACACTCCATCCTTCTAAAAATACCTGAAAGACCCCAAAATCCTGAGTAACCAGAGTCCCACCTGACTCAGGAAGATGGAGTGATGATCCTGTATCACCAACCCCAAAACCAGAAAATTCAAGTCAGGTCCACTAAAATCCTGAAAACTTTAGTACAGTCTCTTGACTCTCTTTGATTTAGCATGTAATAATGTATGTCATAATCACAGCGTTTCCAGTCTACCGCACTAGAATATGATTTGGCCTCTGCAACATCTATTACTGGATTTCTTATGGCACAATGATGTATGAGCCCTAACTGTCTAGCTCTGCAGATCAGCCCCACTTGCCAATGACAGACATGTACACCTCAATCTTCCCGCTCAATATTTCTGTTATCCTCTGAATATCTCTGCTCTTCTTGGAAGTCCAGAGTTCTCCAAGACACTTTGCAGGACTGAAAGGATGTCAGGGACATGGCAAAACCTAAATTAGTTCTTTAACTCTTGGACTGGAGGGGGTATACTTTGGTTTCTCCACTATTTAAAAATTCTTTTAGTACAGTTGAAGTACAGACCATCAAAAACCAAGAGGAGACAGAGAGATTCAATTTTTCTTTGCAGCTATCACAGCTGACTGCTCATTCCAACAATGTGGGAAACAGGAAAATAAAAGGAGACAGAAATGTTTCTCCTGACCAAAGCCAAAAATTGTATGATGGCTGAAGTTTCTCATTAAAGCTACCTCCACTTAAAGCCAAAACTACGTTTCTAATGAAAGGAAAAAAAAAAAAAAAAAGAAAGAGAGAGAAATAGAAATACAGACACTTCATAAATGACAGTACTCCAGGCTTGTTATCTTTAGAGAAAATAGAGCCACCATAACTTGGGTAAATTGATGTCATGAACTTATTTCATTAAAAACAAATATGCCACCATACACTGTTGTATCACATATAAAGTCTCTTACTACAATGAAAGGTTTAGACAAAATCTAGAAGCTACTTGGATAAATCCTGGTGTGAAAGTCACTTACATGAACAACAAAAGCACAAGTTTTCCCATAGAATGCCTCCCAAACAAACAATAAACAAAGAAACTGCCCAGAAGTGCCTGTTTATAGAGAGAAACACACATCTGTAGTAGGAAAAAATTAATCTGGAAGTAAAATTGGAGCAGATCCACAAAGGGCAGAATAAGGTTTCATAGTTATGGCTCTGTGATCTCGCAAAGCTAGAACAGGGTAGATACCTTACAGAAGAATTTTATTTTGAGGTGCCCCCTGCCAACTATGAGACCTCAAAGTTGGCTTTTCTGCTAGGAAACTTATTTGGACAAAGCAACCCTTATGAACTACTGCGTTACTCAGAACAATTTAAATTCATTTAGCAATAGCATTTACACTATGAAGCTTAAACCAATCAGTAGAGTAACTTCAATGCTCTTCGGGGGCCCACAGATCCCACAGGAAACACCCTGCTCTAACATTCATTTTAAAGGGGTCTCTTCCCTCAGAAAAGAGCTCTTAAATTAACAGCTAATAGAAATACTTGAAGATTCACTGCTGATTTAGCCAGGTCAGAGCTATTGTCAAGAACAGAGCAGCATTTGTCTCCCTGCTCTTAATCAGCACACAGAAAATTTAAACCTACTTTAGCCCAGAAGTTATTTCTGCAGTTGCCTCACACATCTATATTCTTTCTATTAGATATCCAGACTGTCCCAACCAGAATGAATTCCACTTACTCACAGAAACTAAAGACTCTGAAACCACACACTCTTTAACCATTTCCTGAAGTGGAATTCTTCAAAATCCAATTTTGATTTCTTCTCTAATGAAGAAAGACTTTTTCAAAATTTGATTACCTGCATTCACCAGTCATGGGAGAAAAAAAAACAGAAGGAAGTGTGTAGATATTTTTCACTACCTTCCCAAAGTAGAAAAGTTCCTAAGTTAAAGGATAAGTACAATTTATTTGGATATACATAGGTTACTTTTGCAGATACCAGAGTTGTTGACACATACTAGTAATGGTTGAATTTTTACACATGCACCTTATTTTCTTTCACGGCCATTGACATTCTCTGTTGGTGTTCTGAGATTAAATGCTGTACCCAGTAACACCCTCCCTTAGCCCAGTTCTGGTAAACACCACTGACCCAAATTCAGGATCTCCTATAGCAGTGTCAGTGTTTGCTCAGGTGTCCCTCTGTTGAACTTTGATGAAAAAGATTGTTTAGGAAGAGAAGTGAATGTTCTTTCTTCTGAGAGACAATACTATCAAGGATGCTGAAGAAAGGCCCTGAGAATATTTAGAACAGGTTACAGTGATCAAAGTTAGAAAAATAAATAAATGTAATCTGAAACCGTAAGTACAGTCCCAACACAGCAGAACAGGCACACTTTCCTTGAAAAACAGTAATTTGTAACTTATTCAGATGTCTCAGCCAGGACTTTCCTCTGCTTATCTGATTCTTCAAGACTATGAATGCTACAATGCTGTAGCTGAACATGGATAGTCGATTCTGTTGTGGCCTGTGTGCTCCAAGACAAGGGAACAGACTAAGGGAGTTTCTGAAAAACTTACACAGCTCCAAAGTCTCCCCATGGATGGTTTCAATCACCTGAAGTCACCAGACAGACACTCATTCCATGCTGTGTTTTTACTTCCAAAGAGTCTGAATTCAAAATTACAGACCTTGTGAATTTGCATGTCAGCAGATAGTATTTAGAAAGCAGCTATTAATCTGCTGTTGTGTTTCCTATTGTTTGCACTGAAACATTTTCTTGTTATATTTCAGGTAACATTTCAATCTGTTGGTATTCTTTTATACAGTGTCTGACCGCACTTTGACATTCCTTAAAGTTCTGAATAGTCTCAGCTTGTCATAACTTCCTACATTATGAGTATCATAAAAATAACAAAGAACTGACCATATAGCATTTGATCCAAAGCATCACAGCCTTATCCATACATTAAGTAAGTTAGAGCTGCCCCACTTCTCACTCTCTCTTTTCCCTACATTAAAAAAAAAAATAAAATAAACAAACCCCCAAACAAACCATAACTTTAAAGTTGATTTTTAGAGGACATTTACAGTACTGTCTATTTGCCTTAGCACCATCTGACAGAGCATGCAGGGATACTTAGTGTGTCAGATGAAAGCCTCCTTGTTTGTTTTTGTTGGCCTGAGGCCATTTGGAAGTTTTCTTATTCACTGAAAGGAAGGGAGGGCAGGGAGAGGCAGAAATGATGGCTGCTTGGATTTAGTTGCCTGTGAAGAACCTACATACTCACTTTTCAGGGAAGATCTACCTTGTTGCAAATGCAGAGTCTATGAACACTAGGAGTAATAGCCACCCTTACTTCTTCAGTAAATGCTAAATTTGGATTGCTGAGCATTAAGCAACTTTCTGGCCTTAAACACACACAGTTGTAATTGAAAGAAAAAAATATGCTGGTACTAATTATGGTTCCCTGCTAACATTTGTCCGCCCTCCCAACAATTCACAACAAGTTTTTTCAGCTCTGTTATGATACATGTAAGTATCAGTTCTGAAGAACTAACTATTTAGGTAATACAGATGTTTGTATGTCCTTTCCAACTTCATTACATACTCATCTGCAGACCAAGCTGTACTATTTTTGCTCAATACAGTCTACCTTAGAAATTAAAATATGGAAGATGTCAGGTGAAGCTTCATTTCAGATGTTTCCAGATTCTATTTTCTTTCATCTAGAAAGAACACTTCCACTGAAGTGGATGATAGTGGATCAAAATATTGTGATGAGTATTCTCATGTTTCCATGTTTTGTATAGAAGACTATCTACTGCATTTCAACTTGTTGTGTCTGCATGGTTGCCTCTGAAACATCTAAATGTAAATAACTGTTTGGCTGGCGACAGCTCAGCTAAGTCCCAGGAAGAAAAACTACTGATACTCTCTTCAATAAAATGTGCTTCCATCAAAATTGCTGGTTCAAGGAAGAAATTATTTCTTCAAGTTATTTCTTTCTACCTCCAATTCCTTGTAGTAAAATGAGATTGATAACATTGCCATACATACCAAATGAGTTTTGACAATCAAGATGTGGAGATAAAGTCCATGCAGACAGAATAAAATTTCTATTATTTTAGTAATGGGGCAAACTGCTGACCCACTGGTAGACTTTTGATAAAACTAGGAATTGACTCAGGTGTCACTGTTTAAGGCTATTTCATGCAGCAGCAGTTACAAGAGAATTTAAGGCAAATTACATGCTTTAGTTCATTTTTTTATTTTCACTTTAAGCTGTGAGTGTGATCTTCAGTCCAAAGATGCTGTGCTGCATTTTGCCCAGTCATTAAAATCCACTGAAAATGTGGAAAGTTTTAGAATGGCAGCTATGGACAGATTTATTTATTTTAGAAAGTATGACTGAAAAACATTTCTCTGAAAGTCACAGCTACAGCAGAATGGTCCACATTTAGAGTAATGCAAATATATTCTGGCAGACAGCAATACGTGTCTATAGTATTTAATTCAAAATGTTCTGAGATGGAAAAGCAAGGTGGATGATCATTCATTCCACAGTTAAGAGAACAATGTTTATAGCTGTACTCCACATCAAATGTAAAAATCTGAGTGTAGCACCTGAGTACTAAAGAACAGCAGCCAACTTTCTTTGAGTAAGGTGGTATGCAGAATTTGAGTAAACCCTTTTACTCGTTGAACCTCCATGCTCAAGAAAAGTCCTCAAAATAGCAATGAAAATTCTGTCCCGTTCCCTAATTTCCCCATGCTGCTTGTCCATAGTGACAGTAGCCTAGGAAGGTTGGCTTTTTCTATGTTTCTAGGCCCAATTACTCAGCTAATTACAAAAGTGACTACTATTCTGCTTAAAAATTGCCTAATATTCTTCTATTTAAACATAGGTGTTTAGGCTCCCGTAAATCATATGCAGCTTGAAAGAATTAAAGCTGTATTTGTTTTTTTCAAACTTAATCTGCACTGCTTTTGGCTCCACAGTCCATTTTCCTCTTTCCATTCAGAAGATTTCTTTCTCATATAGTCAAACTCATTCTCAAGCTAGAAGTTACATCCTCAGTATCAAGCACAATCTAGACAACTCCACACACTACTTTAACAACTTGTTGACTAACCATTGGCAATGAATTCAAGCTTCTTCCTGTAGTTTTTGGCATGTAGTTTCAATTGATAAAATAATGGATTGCCGACATGATTCATATTTCCACTGTAGCTGACATCTCTGCTGCACCTGAAATGCTCAGCAACCTTTACTTTAGAAAGGGTGAGGTCAGACATTCAAAGTCAAGGACTCTCAGAACTTTTACACACCTTCAGCTCCAGCTTCTTTTCATCAAAAAAATTTCTAGGAAATTATTTGCCAAGCCCATGTTGCTTCCTTTTCCTGCTTTTTAGTTCCTAAGGTATTAATCACAAGGTGAAGCCTTCCACAGCCTAAGCGGAGTTCAGTGAAGAAAGAGGAACAAGGCTGTATCGGAGGCACCAGATGTTAATGCCCAGTTACTTTAAACCCAGCAAACAGCCCTCAACTTCCTAAAAGAAGAGCATTAGAAATGGATTTCTACCTGGAAAAGATCACTGTAGACAAAAAACATTAGAAGGTGTAATAGCATTCTGGACAGGTACACTTGACTTGTATAATGGAGTGATTATGCCTATTTGCATTGGACTGCTCTCTATACGACAAAGTACTGACTTGAATGGTATAATTCAGAAAAATTGTGCATAAAATTTCAAAATTGAAATAAAAAAAACTTTACTAGGAAAGACTGGGGAGAGAGTAAGGCAGAAGACAAACATTCAAAGGAAGGTAACAATTTTTCTATTACCATGGAGTAGGGAAGAAAGAGCATTTATCAGGCACAGGGGATTCAGGGAAGTTCTACTATAGCATTTGCATCAGAATCTGCAAAAAAATATTCAATGTGCAACACAGACTAATTAATTTAAAGGATTTTTGAATTTAAGTTTGAAGGTAAAGAAATACTGCTACACATAAACTTGCAATGTATTGTGGGGGTTTGTTTGTTTTTTTTTATAAGAAAAACCTTAGGTTTTGTGTCCTTTTTTTAAAGATTAGGTCATTTTCCTTAAGGAAATTCAACAGCTCAAGAAATTACGGCTTTAACTTTGTCATATGTTCTAGTACTTATTTTCAAAATGTATACCTAAAATATTCATTCATTTGTGAGATATTAAGTACAGGAAAGTTCATTCCTAATAAGTACTAATAGATGTACTAGTAAGTACTACTTAAAGTTTCAATAAATATTTTTAATCAGAAAGAAGTGTTCTACAGAAATAAAAAAATATAAGGAAAACAACTTACAATCTTCAACTAAAGAAACAGAAACTGTCTCCTCAGAAAACTTGGTCTAAGATTTTAAACTGAAAACTCCTCTCAAAAGCATTTTGTATGTTTCACAGATTACAGTACATATCTGGTAGAATAAATATAAGGAATTATCTTAACAGTCCTGATATCTGTTTTTTATCTAGAACAACAAACTATGGTTACAGATTAAAAATTGTGAAAGTATTGTCAGGGAGCTAAAAGGTACCTACACATAACTATTTCCTTTTTATATCTCTCTTGCACTATAGAAATTTAAGACAGTACTTATTCCAATTACGGTATTCTAACACATACCCTCCCCCAGCCCAATAAATTAAGCTAGAACCGAAAGACTTGTCTAAAATTTATAAGATATCATTAAACCATGTGAAAAACTGCCTTCGAGGGAAGGCTTAATTAAAAGGTTTGGTGACTACATTTTTACATTAAAGCCACATGAAACTCACATTGTAGCAAGATCTGAACTTTGAATTTATGTGGTGTTTATCTGCCTGAGGTTACCAAAAATTACATCTAACATACCTTGGCAAAAAAGACTGTGAGGTGTGTTTCACTGCCAAGTATCCAAATGGGAAATTTTGGAGATTTCAAATAGGAGCCAACCTAAAAAGGTATAACAAAATCAGAAACACAAAGCAAACCCAGAAAACTCATCTAGTTAGTGATGAATTTAATGACAATTCAGTTAGTGGAGTCCCAACTGCTCTGAAAACTAATATAATACGTTCAATAAAATGACAAAAAACCATGTAAAATACTTGGATTCTAATTTTGATCACTGATTCCTGTTTGACTTGGAAAACAACATAGCTTGTGATAATTAACTGATATAAGACATCAGTGAGATTGTAGTATCAACAATATCCCTTACTTCAAACCAGGAGACATGCTGCAAACACTGCACATGAATAAGTACTCCTATGCTTAACAATACTATAATCAAATGCTAAATGAGGTAGAAATCCACTTAACTTATTAGCTGGTTTGGGATGAATCAATTCAGAACTGGCATATATTTAATAAATGAAGGGACAGTTAGTTATAGTCAATACACCAATGTACTGCAAACTACATAATTCTTTTTAATCTTGAGCTACATTAAAGGAATTCAATAGATTGAAAAGAAAGCAAGGAACAACCAAAAAGCCTTGTGAAATTGAGTATTAATGCTGTTTCAAGAGCAGTATTTGTAAAGCACAAAATTTCTCAAATAAAAACTTTAAATCAAGAAATTCTGTGTCACAACACGAAGAAACAATATGGATTAGGTTGCATTTCAGTTACTTTCAGATGTTCACAGACAGTAACTTTTAGGTCTTCAATATATTATATCTAGAATACATTTACTTAGTAGTAGTTTTACCATTTTTACTTATGGCTATTTGTTTTAAATGGAAGACAGTGATAGCATAAAAAGAGAACAATAAAACTGCAATATGCACAATAGCAAGCCACTTTGGGACTTCACAGTTTTATAACCATCTACATAACTTGCATTAAGCATTATTTTAGTAAAAACATAAGCTTCTAACTAGCTATATTAAATTGGTGCAGTAAAGTTCTAATGTAAATAGCATCAAACAACATTTACTCAATAAGATGCATATAAGAATTTTATCATGTATCTGATTTAATATGGTATTATCCTCAGGTTCAATTTGAACATACTTTGAAAGTTCTTTAATATCTCCAATTGTACACAGTGAAGCTTTCAGTAATACTGTCAAAGAAGCCCACAACACCTTAATGAAAGAAAAAATTTTAAATTATGTAGATGTGGTGGGTTGACCCTAGCTGGACACCAGGCGCTCACCAAAGCCGCTCTGTCACTGCCCCTCCTCAGCTGGACAGGGGAGAGAAGATGTAATGAAAGGCTCGTGAGTCGAGCTAAGGACAGGAAGAGATCACTCAACCAATTACTGTCACGGACAAAACAGACTGACTTGGGGAAATTAGTTTAGTTCATTACCAATCAAATCCGAGTAGGATCATGAGAAATAAAACCAAATCTTAAAACACCTTCCGCCCACCCCTCACTTCTTCCCAGGCTCAACTCCACTCCCGATTTTCTCTACGTCTCCCCCCTCCAGCGGTGCAGGGGGACGGGGAATGGGAGTTGCCGTCAGTTCATCACACGTTTCTGCCCCTCCTTCCTCCTCAGGGGCAGGACTCCTCACACTCTTCTGCTCCAGCGTGAGGTCCCCGCCACAGGAGACAGTCCTCCAAGAACTTCTCCAATGTGGGTCCTTCCCACGGGCTGCAGTTCTTCACAAACTGCTCCAGTGTGGGTCCCTTCCATGGGGTGCAGTCCTTCAGGAACAGAGTGCTGCAGCATGGGTCCCCCACAGGGTCACAAGTCCTGCCAGAAAACCTGCTCCAGCGTGGGCTCCTCTCTCCACAGGGCCGCAGGTCCTACCAGGAGCCTGCTCCAGTGTGGGCTTCCCACGGAGTCACAGCCTCCTTTGGGAACCCACCTGCTCTGGCGTGGGGTCCTCCACGGGCTGCAGGTGGAGATCTGCTCCACCGTGGACCTCCCTGGGCTGCAGGGGGACAGCCTGCCTCACCAGGGTCTTCACCACGGGCTGCAGGGGAATCTCTGCTCTGGTGCCTGGAGCACCTCCTCCCCCTCCTTCTTCACTGACCTTGGGGTCTGCAGGGCTGTTTTTATTACATGTTCTCACTCCTCTCTAGTGGCTGCAGTTTCTATTGTGCAATTTTTTTCCCTTCTGAAATAGGTTATCCCAGAGGCACTACCATTCTTGCTGATGCGCTCGGCCTTGGCCAGCGGTGGGCACTGGCTGTTAGACACAGGGGAAGCTTCCAGCAGCTTCTCACAGAAGCCGCCCCTGTAGCCCCCCCCGCTACCAAAACCTTGCCATGCAAACCCAATACAGTAGAAAACAGCTTACCTTACAATATCTCAGAGACTCCATCAATGTCAAAAAGCCTACTGTTGCCTGTTTATGTATACCAAGAAGTTCTGTTCAAAACAAAACAGAAAATTTTTTCAAGAAAAATCTGCGAAGCCTCTTTTAAGCCATTTTTTTACTTTCAAAATTGGTCAAGTAACAACAGTTTTAAAAGTCATGCAGTTTTAACAACAATGACAAATCATCAAGGTATAGTCAAAAAACAATAGCCAACCTTCTGCCTTTGAAATCTGTGGGTCATGTCCTCAGTGGGTGTACTTTAGCATACTACCCCTGAACTCAAGGTTTAATAATTTCCCTCTCTATAAAATAAGAAGAGCCAAAGGGATAGTTTAAAAGTTTGCTGTTCATAGCTTCTTTTCAAAAGTTGTTGGATTTAGTAGATGAAGCACTTGTAACTTACACCAAAAGTATTCTCAGAAAAATATAAGAAAAAACCAGCTATCTTGAAGGAAGGAAAACAGTATATATGCATATATGTATTTTTCTTTCCTTCCTCCCTTCCCCCCCTTTTTTTTTTAGAGTTCCCTGGCCATATTTCTTTTAATCATTTCACATTCTAAATAATAAAACATAATTTTGCCAATAATAGTTTCGTTACTAGGAAAGAAAGCATTCACTCAGTTTGATTTTCTGTACTGACTTCCACTTAATGTATCATACAGCTCTCAAACACACAGAGTTGTCAGGAACAACTGAAATATTTATGTACTACTGATTGGAAGAACACTTACAGAGCCTTATTTGAGGCTCTCTAATAAAGAATGAGAAAGTACTTAAAAATTCAAGCTTAGAAACTAGTTATAATCATAAGGATTTGAAGAAGCTCTGGGCTTACATATACATCTTCTCAACAGTGCAAGTACTATCTACTTGGAAGAGCTCTGCTAGGTCCCCAAACATTGCCTAAACAAAGAGCAGCACATACCTGATCCTGCAAATATACATGGGAACATACACCATGATCAATTTAACAAGCCCTGTATTTCCTTTTTTCAGAGAACATTGACTTTTATATTTGAAAGTTCCCTCTAAAACACTAAGTCTTAACTATATTTTTTTAACATTGATCATTCATGTACAACAGCATATAACTATAATGTCTTTATCCACGGGCTAAAGCTTCAGGACCATAGCAAGTGAAAGAAACAGTTCTAAATTTAAAACATTTCTGGCTTCCAGAAATCAACTCTGCATTTCATTGTAACTCACAGCACTAGGCATGGTATGCCATGCTCCCTTCACCAACTTTCAAGTTTACCTCACTGAATTTTGCAACAGCGCAGAACAGTTATTATAGTAATGGTTTAACTTTTTCCTCTAATGTTAAGCAAAAAAACCCCCAACTCCAAAAAACCAAACCCAAAAAACTTACAAACACTAGCTTGTTCACTACCTTTGTGGCCTGGAAGTAGAACTCCTTCCTTAGAGTTGTCAGCTATACATATTAAAAGGCTGTCTTTGCAGTGCAGTGTTCTTTGATCTGAAACTGTGCTTTCAAGGATTATCTTCAAACCTGCCTGGAATTAAAACATTTGGGGGTGCATAGATAATACTTTGCAGAACCCCATTATCTCAGTGACTTATAGCTGTGTTGCTATAAATTGCCATACGCTGAGACAATTCATCTTTTCTTTGATCTGAGGGCAAGAGAGCTAGCCCAATTCAAAAAACTAGTGAAGAATCCTCCAAACTAGGGAACAGCTGTTGTTCAGAAATAGCACATTTATATGTGCAATGAAGGGAAACAAATGGCAGAAGTAAGCAATAGTACATTAAAGAAATAATTTTAACACATCACATGTATTTCTTAAAAATCATTAACAAAAATCAATGTAAAGTTCGGTCTGCTAAACAAAGGCTTCAGATTTAGAAGCTGATGCTTGGAACAGAATAGTAAAGTAACATATAAATAATACTTACTATTCAGAAAATTATTCAGAAAAAAAATCAGATTATTAAGTATTTTATTCCCCTGACAGATAACTAGATGAGAACTCTGATTGATAACTAGAGAGAGCTGGGATCCTGGCTACAACAGTAGCCACAGAGTGTGAATATCCTGAATAGCTAGTAGTCAAGCTACACTGATTGTGTATCTGAAAGCTATTAGGTTAACTTTAGCCTGTAGTCACTGTGTACCACTGCCTCCTTCAGAATTAGTCAACAGAGAAGACAGACACAAAAGCAAAAATCACTCACAGATGACTTACAAGGAAACAAACGGACACTAGCTGGCCTAAATCAAAGTTCATCCCCGTGAATATCCTCACCCCCCAGGAAGAAAAAAACACCCCTGGAAGAGATCTGATAACACGAAAGATCATCTAAGAAAATCAGTATGTATGCCTCTGGTCTGAGAGTTAGTTTCTCCTTTTTTGAAAAGCACTTTTGCAAAGTATTCAAATTTCTAAAAAGGGAGAAAACTGGAGCGTTTAAAAAACAAACCAGGCCCAGACTAAGGATGGTTTTTAAACATAAGGACAGTTAACAACCATATCAGAATACCGCCACCTAGTGACAACATGAAACACCACGAATTCTTGGCGCTACTTGGAAAATGCAATTACAGCATTATTTGTATTCATACTAAATTACTACACTTCACGTAAGAATGACAGTCTTTAAAAAAGGCAGCAACAAAAAAAATCTACCTCCCTGTATCTTCCTACTGTGGATTGCTGTGGCAAAACAAGAGATTAGAATAAGAAGAAAGGTTTAAAGGGGAATACGTACATAGTCAAAGAAGAGGGATCATTTCACTGGTATTTGTACCAGTGGTGGCCAAGAACAATTCCAGTTAATAACTCCTACCCTATTTGGAAAATATGCAATACTGTAAGAGTCAGAGCTCTGAGTATAATCTGCAAACTACCTGGTAATTCCTCAAGTTTGTAATTCAGTATGTTCTTTGTCACTGATAAAATCACTGACAGTACCTTTAAAAGGGTTTTAAAATAATTTTAAAGATTTACTTATTAATTAAAAATTGCTTATCTAAACAGTTGAATAAGATGTAAATGGCTTTACATAACTTCTGAATAAAACCGTAAGGCAAGTGCCATTTTGAAAATTCAATTTAGTAAATGTGTTTACTTATGATAACAGCATCACCTATCTAGCACTTTTCCTGTTCCTGCATTGCGGCTGAATCTTCTCACTGTTGCTTCATTGCTGCACCTGCAAATACGCCATGAACCACATCCATCTACTGCTTTCTGCAGTTCCTTAGCACCTTTCCCCCATGCTCAGGGATACCTTTCCACGCCCCAGTTTCGGAACTTCACCTACTGATTACACCTAATCACAGAAGCACCCGAAATCTCTTTCCATTATGTTTACACATGGAAAAATCAAGCAGCACTGGCAATCAACTCTGTACAGTACTAGTGTCAAACCTTCCAACTTGTAGTCACTTGACCAGAGGAATTTAAGACAAGTGAGCAGTAACCAAACCAGAAAAACATACATAAAGCCAACTTCAGAAAATAGTCAGCAAACACATTCAGTTCTTGTTATTTTGACACCTGCAGCCCTTCTACATGAGAAACTCATCGCATTGGCAGAAAGGAAGCTGAAGGCTACAGCCAAAGAGAGTCAAAATGCAGGAGAAATGATTGAAGGAGAAAAGATGACAAAAAGGATTGACAGATAAAGGAAACGTGACAATGTATCCAAAATTCAGTCTTGCCTAAGAAGCTGTGAACAGTACAGGCTTGTAGACTATACAAATTACTTTGTAACAGATACTGATTACAGAATGAAGACAGTGAATAAGCTGGTTTTGACTATAATTATCGCGAAGACTTGAAGAAAATGGAAGGCTGCCGACAGCAGCCAAATCCAATTATTTGACTGGTGAAAAACTAACAGGACACATAATACCAGATTCTTAAGATGTACTAAAGATTATTTTCCGCTCCTCCTCTCCCCCCAAGGAGAGACAGATGTTCCTATGGGAGTTCTGGTTCTGGATTTTTAGGGCAGAATTTACTGAGAACCTAAATGTGGATTATCACTGTGTGCAAAGAGAGTTCAGTATTCCCAGAAAAGAAGAAAATCCAACTTGGATAACTAATGAATAAGGTCTACCAGAAAGATAATCTGAAAGACAAATGACAGAATTAACTGCAAGATTTCAAAAAAAGATATATTAAATTGCAGAACAGCAAATTATCCCAATGTAAAGGAAAGCTGCAAGAACAATTCAGATTCCTTGATCACAATCTAACAATTCAGATTGATAAATCATAATTTAAAAATCAGAGAAAATTAAAATAATGAAGAGAACATACAGATAAAACTAGGAAGGTTAATTACAACAAATTTCAATTAGAAAGAAGGGGCATAAATGACAAAAACATTCTATACATGCAGCATGAATCAGGGTAGGAATTGACGGATAAAACACAAAATTAAATGATACAAAGAAAATACAAGTATTCAAAGCCATCTTTGCTTTAATTCACAAAAAGGTAAATGATGTTGTATACCCGATATTAACAATGAGATAATGGTGTCAGCTGTAAAAAAAAGAACAAAATTGGCTAAAAATCTGTGAATAAGACAGATGTGTTCAAGTTTGCAGATCCTAATGAAATTCATTATGTAACACTTAAGTAGCTAGACAAAATAAGTCTCTGAACCATTAATGATTACCTTACGTATCAAAGATAAAGGAGGTGTCAGGAAACTAGAAAAGGGAAAACAGGGTACCAAACCTAACAAAACCAACAACAAAAGCTAGAGGAAAAACCCAGGAGAAAAGATGACTTTAACCTCCAAAGGGTCTTGAAACAAATTAGTAATCAATTTGCATGCACTAGAAAGGACAAAAAAAAAAAATAATCAAAAAATCATCCAATAGAGGCTCATCAATAATAGACTACAATAATTGAATCTAGATGCCCTGATAAAAAGTCTACCAAATAGGGGTGAGAAGAGTTAGATACAATAGCCAAACGACATTCTGAGAAGTCTGATGCTGAAGTACAGCCTGTATAGAATCACAATCAAGTGGAAGGTTAAAAAGCCTCAAAGGAGATTAAACTACTTGTTCATTTTCAAACCAGAGCATTTTGAATCAGGTCTTGAACCTCAGTTCAAGTCAGTATTTGCAGTGATTATTTAGATGATGGAAAATCCTTGTAGAAAACGTGCTGATGAACCTGAGATAGACTTTGCAGCAGTGGGAGAGAGGATGTGAACACTTTCAGAATTCATAGTGCTCCTGCTTTCAGATCATCTTCTCTACGATGAAATGCAAAAATCACAAAAGCCCCCTAATCACCTTGGTGGCCCTCTACTGGGTTCACTCTGCTATGTCAATGTCTTTCCTGTACTGGGGAGCCCAGAACTGGACACACCACTCCAGAGGTGGTCCCATAAGTGCCATATAGAGGGAAAGAAGCATCACTTCCCTCCACCTGCTGGCTATCCACCTCCTAATGTAGCCCAAGATGCAGCTGGCCTTCTTTGTCAGAAGGCCACACTGATTATTTGTGCAACTTGCTGCCCACAAGGACCTCAGGTCCTTTTCTACAAATCTGCTTCCTAGCCAGTCAGTGCTGCCCTGTGCTATTGCATGGGCTTATTCCAGCCCAGATGGAGGACTTTGGTGAATTTCATGAGATTCCTATCAGTCCACTTCTGATGTGGCTGCTCTGAATAGTGGCCCTGTCTTCAGTGTATTGACCAACCTTCCCAACTTGCAGAGACTGCACTCCCTTCCATCATCCAGGTCATCAGGTACCTTATAGTTTCACCCTGTAGTTGACAATCCTGTATTCACTGATAATTAACATCAACAATTTTTGTGCAAGTATGTTTTATTTCCATTTGAGGTCTGCTTAAATCCAAGGACAGTAAACAAGGAGACTACCAAAACAGGAATAGAGCATATTCCAAATCTGTAGGTCAGCATCTTAGAGTGCATAAAAATTATGAACAAGCATAAACTAGAAACAACTTACTCATTCCTGAACATTCTCTGTCTCCATCCCACACATTAGAAACAGCATGCCCCGTCAACAGGAGGTTAATCAAACTTTGGCTACATAACAGAAAGAAATAAACTATTAACAGGAACTTACAATTTATTTCTGAAAAAGCGGTTATCTCTAACAAATGAAAAAATTATTCTATTACGCAAACAGCTAAGCAGACATTCTCTATGTTCCTTTAATTAGTATGTATTTGTAATTCAGCGACGCTAATATGATCTCTACTCTTTCAACCAACTTGATATAAAAATGTAGCACTGAATTTGAGAATTATTCCTTTGAAAATTCAGCAATAACAGAAGCATGTCCTCAGAACTGATGCACTAAATCAAGTAAGCAGTGACAAAGACGCACTATGTTAAGTGTTGCTTTTAGCTACTATAAAGTTGCAATTGGATCTTTGTCATAATGTCAATAATTTCCTAAAAGAATGATCAGTTACAGAAACAAAAAATTAGCCCACTAATCTATTTTATGTGGTAACAACCATATTTTGCAGCTTACCTTCCATGACCGTAAACAGGATCTATCAATGGCTCAGTTGCATCTTCAATTTCATTTTTGATGTTTTCAATACCCTGCAGAAAAATTACAAACATTTTTGCTCTCTTAAGGAATGAATTGCAACATTTATAACAACAGAATGCAATAGTAAAACATTAGGTTGATATTTTTAGATTAATTGATACCTAAACACGCTTCTTTCTCTTGATAAGAGATATTAGGGATATACAAGGAAGGATGTTTCCAAAATCTGTAATATTCACAGATCAGAAGGAAAAAAAAAAAAAAAAAAAAAAAAAAAAAAGACTGAGTTTTTCAAGTTTTTATCCTGGAAACGTACTGCAACATGAATGAAGACACCGTTCTATCCATTCATCTACACTTTACTTAGTTTAATAGTTTAGTGTTCACCTTTTACAGAAAAAGGCTTACATGATCAAACTTTCTCTTAACGAAGAAACAAAACACACAGACACAAAAAACCATCAAACAACCCACAAACCTTTGTCAGTATTACAGAATACAGGAAGAGCAATACTCCAAATCTGTTTGTCCACACTGAATATTGATCCCAAACTGCATCCTTCAGTTCAGGGAAGCTTTTGAATGCTTGTTTGCTAAATAGAAAAAAAACCAACAGAAAAGGAGACTGTATTTAGATGAAGCATTAGAATAGTGTCACAAAGACGAAACAAGAACTACTAATACCTAACATGAATATGTCCAAGTAAAAGCAGAGTAAATCTGGTATTATATACAGAATGACACAGCAGCTCTTGTTGAGTTATTGTAACTGCCATAGAGTCATCAGTATTTACCCATCAGAAGAATATAAATAATTTTGGAGCAATGTGCAAAAATAAACAGTTTTTATATGCAAACACTAACTACTAAAGTTACATACCCTTCTGAAAGAGCTGAGTGGCTTGAACCAATAATTCTACAAAATACTGTTACTGAAATTGCAAATAGACTGTATGTCACCAAAATAATGTTTGCATTATAGAGTGTTCTGAAAGACAGTCAGTCCACGAACAGTGGAGGAAAAAAACCTTCCACTTAACCAGGTAAGACTATCTTTCAGGCTTTCAAAGTCATTATTACATTTCCCATGAGAATTTGATTTTGTTAGACTCTAGCTTTGGAAAAAGCAAACTGTTCAAAACCATGAGTGGTACACTAACATTTGGGAGATTAGCTAGTTGTATAATAGGGTTGCTGCCTGGATGATAAGGTAACACCAGGTGATCACGTTTAGAAAGAAAAAAAGTAAAATAAAACCAGAGAAAATGAAGAGATCCATCAAGATTCCAGTGCAGTAATACACTTTCTATTTCTTGGGATATTTAGAGCTAAATACTGCTTTTCAGAACATGAACATTAGTTTTTATTAAGTAATTCAAACTACATCACACTCTCTGCTTATCTTACACAAACTTAGGTGTATTACTTTCTTTTTGATTTCTTGCACACTTTTAGTAAGTCTTGTTTAAAACAGAAACAAACATCTGCAAAAATATATCCACAGATGGGTTTACTCTGGCTAACACTTGTGATTTTTAAACCACCTTTCATTATCAACAGACTATACATGGCATACAAGGTATGCAAGGCAAAGTCAGTTCTGAAATCCATCACTCAATTTGCTTGAAAGGCATATGCCAGAGCACTGATTTCCAGTGACAAAGACTGAAAAAAACTGAAGTGGGTACCACAAGTCCAAAGATCACGGGGGTGAGTGGGAGGGAGGGGGAGGGCAGGAAATTAGTGTTTTGATCAGATAAGGTTACAAAGATTTTATATTCTCCTCTTTCTTCTTTCCTCATATGACAATGGGTTTAAAGAAAAAAAACCACTATAATTACTAATTATATAATAAGCAGTAGTTATTTCAGTTCTTATTAGCAACATTTTCCATCTCAAGTGTTTTTTGAAATTCTGTTGCTCTTTTTTTCCTCTTTGGGGATTTCTTTGTACAATGATTACTACTCTGCATTGTGAAAATAAAAGGCTGTTATGTTTAAAGATAAACTCAATAGAACTGTAAACTGCATATTTACACCCTGAAAAGAGAACAGTGTTCAAAGTATGAAACAAAAATCAGTCTTGTATATGAAACGTTTTTATAAATGTTTCTTACATTGTCTCAAATCAGGTAAAATACTAGATGACAATTTTTTCTCAGTATAGATATCAAGTATTTCAGGTAGAATCACCTGTGAAGACTATGTATAAATATTGATGATTAACATCTTTAACTTAAATATGAATCTTAATTAGCTGTGTTCATATACTTGAAATGCACAAGTTATTTGGCCAATTTAGCACATTACATTGCTCCAGTTTTATTTTAAAGCCTGATGCTTATGGTCAAAATGATATTCCATTTTAAATGGTAAAATGCAAAGAAAAACCACCAAAACTTCCAAACCAAAACTTGAAATCCAAGTTTAACCTGATGCATAACACACACAAAGTTCCTCAAGATACCCCTTTCAGGGCTGTGAATATTAGCGTAACTTCAAAATATTGTATTTTAAATGTTCCAACATATTACTTACTGAATTAATGCATGAAATCGCTCAAAGCCAAGCTCTTCGACAGCCAAGGCAGCTATACACAAGAGACACTTTTCAGCACTACACATGGCAAAAAATATGACACAAGATACACACAGCAAGCTAGTATACTTTTAAGCCTTAATTATATTTTTAATTTTTAATCCGCCCTTGACATTTAAGTTTTTTAACTGGTTAGTATAAACTAACTTACCACAACATTAAGATTCCACCATACAAATTAGTAAGAACATTTCTATTTGGATTAATCAATTTATTAAAAGCACAGGGCCACTGGAGTGTGTAGCCTTGAAAATATTTGTCAAATACTAAGCTGTTGATTTTGTACAAAACATGGCTGTCACAAAGTCATCAAGCATATGCATACTATAGGTATAATTTTGCAGGTCAACAGAAGTATTATTTCCTAGAGCAAGCATGATTATTTGGATCATTTTATCAATGTAGGTAAGCTGTATTTTTTCTTCAAATATACATTTCTGTTACTGAAATTTTGAGGGGTTTTTTTTCCCTTTTAATGCTTATTTATTACAAACAAATGAGTAGAATTATTCTACATAGTGTTACATGTCCTGTTTTTAAATAAATTTTCATTGTTTTCTTTTAATAATGGATAAATAGCCTTTCAAATAAGCGTCGTGTCCAAGACAGAAAAAAAATACAGCATTAGTGTCTTCCCAAGTTCAACACAGGCTTTATACCTTTGCTCCCCTCACAACATTTCCAAACTGAGATGAAATAAACTTTTAAAATCAAATTTTCTTTTACCAACAGGAAGTTATACTCACCAGTTGTGTAATTATCAAATTCTATAGGCATTCAAATATTAAGACTGTAGCAGTCTTTAGTGCCCTCTATGTCTATAAACACTTTATCTTCCTGCTAGTAGAATAATATACAAAACAGATAGATCTGCTTTTTTATAAAGGCCACAGTGCTGAATATTTAAATAATGTCTGATTATCTAGCTACTGAATTTAACTGCATGCAATTCATTAAAGACCTGAAGCCATTAGGGCTAATACTACTGATCAATCCTTCCCACAAGAATTCCAGAAAGGGCTTTTTATGCCCATTATGATTGTATCTTAAAAGATGCACTTAATTTGCCTATGTGCAAATACAACTTATTCTCCAGCAATAGAACGCTTTCATTTTCTACTTCAGAAATAAGGCAGCAGTAGGGTTAAGAGTGTTAGGTTTTGCCTTTGAAAAACTACAAGGAATTGCTAAAATTAGGTTACCAAGAGCAAAACTAGACTTGAGAAAATGTATTTTTAAGCCATTTTTAAAAATATGAAACAATGAATCTAAAATGCAGAAAATGCTACAGGAACTAACACTGCTCCACGAACAGATGCTTTTGTAAGCAGAAAGTTAGAGGGACTAAATCATATAAAGCAATCTTTGAACCTGGGAACTTGCACTACTACAGCCAACGCATGGCCAACAACAAGTCACTTGTATACACCACAAAAGCAGATGAAAAAATGCTACTGCATTCAGTAAGTGTGCTCGAATCCACCTTTTGTTCACACAGCAGGATGATAGGCAGTTTCATTCTGTTACTACTGAACAGAGTGAAATGGTAAGAGAACTACTATTTGAAACAAAGGGAAAGAAGTAGAAATCCTAAAGAGAAGTGTAGCTATACATAACTCAAGGCTAAATAAAGACAGTGCTTAGTGGAGAGGAAAAGAATGAACAGCAATAGAACGTGAGCTGTATGAGAAATACAATTGTATAGAAACTCTTTAAAATGATACTGTCATGCTGTGTCTAATCATATTTCATGGGTTTATTATAAATATATTCCCTTAATCAACTCCCAAATATCAGTAGCCTGCCACATGGAATTGTACCTGTAATACTCCCCCACACACATAACTCATCTCTTCAAGTCCTACCAACTATGACAATGCCTGTTTCTATTTTTATTGATTACAGCAACCAAGCAAGAAATAAATTTTTTCCTTCACACTAGCAGTAACAGAACTCTGCATTAGTAACAATACCTTCTTTCCACATCTTTGTCCCAAGCCTAACCAGGCAAGAAGCTGGTCTATAGTTAGACAGTAGGACAGAAAGGGAAAAAAACCCCCACCACCTAACAAATGTATCTTAAATCAGGAACTGTACTGCATTATACATATAAGGTAAAATACTGTTTGAACTGTAGAGTACATACAAGAGGTACATTCAGTGTCTAGCAGGGAACATAGAATATGAACAATGAAAGAGATTAACGTTGCTCATGACAAAAGCACACTGTTCATGGTAAATGTAACCTGCTCTTCATAAGCACATTCTATGGTATTAAGGACAAGTCAGGCAGAACTTGTAGACTTAGTACAGAAATATGAAAAATGTAGATATATAATAGAATGGATTAGTTCATTAAATGTCAGTGTTGAGAGTAATTATTAATTGAATGTCTCTTTAAAAAGACTTTCTGCTGAACATTATATTTATAGAGTTAAAAGTTCTTCAGAATAAGGCCATATATTAATAAACAGGACAGTAAAAGCCTATTGATAACTAGGTTCTGCTTCACTTCTTCAAAGGAAACTTCATGATATGAGCAAGAGCTTCAGAGACAACTGGAAAACCCGCAGAAATTAGAAGTTTCAGAGTTACAACTGCCTTATTATCATATTGCAAAGGAAGATTCTCTTTTTTATTTAAAAAAAACCTCAACAAAACACAGAAGCTGTAGATACTGCTGTCTGTATAATACTTTTTCTTAATAAAAAACCCCTGCTCACTTTGGAACTCTTACGTGGTGACCTTCTGTTTTTTCAATTAAGTAACATTTTAATTATTTTTGTTTAAGCCTTCTAAAGCACATGGAGCATTTTATAGAAGCAGATGAAGATGGTTTGTAACATAAAGAGCTCCAGCACTACTAATTGCTATAGCTAGCTGCGCACGTATGTATCTACTTGTACAATTCTTACTTTGTAGTTATGTCACAAACTGCCGAATAACATATTCCTTCCATCAAAAGATGGCACCTTTATAAGCATGTTCTCATGTGAAGAGTTTTTCATACTTCTTAAGGGACACATTGGGAACAAAAACTAAAAGAAAAAGAAGCTTATCTTTTAACACGTTAGATATCTCCTATTAAAAGATTAATAAATACACATCTCAATGATCATGTGTGCACAGACAAACTTTCCATGTCACTGGCTCTGCAGCAGTTAGATATGACTGGATGCCATATCTTAGTGCAACAGATGTTCGCTAGATCCTTGATGTCAGTAACTAATGAAGGAATCAAGACATTTGCAAAAACCATGTAACTGAAAAATTCTAATCTACAAAAAAGTTCTGTTAATCTACTAGAAGGTAATTTGATTAAGCTGTTTTGGTGCTGCATAGAGTCTAACAAAGGGAAAAAGCCTATTTCTCCATAACAGGGGATCCAGTATGTTTTACAACAGATAAAGCTTTGCAGAACTTCCTACAAAAGCTCTTCTCAAATAAAGCAACAAGCGACAAATTAAAATATTCCTCCAGTGTTAGGAAGCATATAGATTTTTCCAAATTAAAGACATATCAAGTCCCAATAAATTACAAAATAAAATTGAAAAGATTATGGAAATTGCTCAAATTCAAGAGAAACACGTATGTTAGAACTCCAGTGATGGACAGCATATTCCTTTCAACAAAAAGGATCAATGCCTCTAATTACAACAGACAAAAATCCGTCTGTTGCTAATGGGATCACAAAGGCGAAACCCCCATCTGTGTCATAATAAAAAGCAGTGGCACCTCAAAAACAATGTAATACTTCACTAAGTGATGGGTAATTTAGTATAGAAATACATCTTACAAGGTTGTTCCTCTTGACGACTAGATTCTGCAGGACTTTCAGAAATACTAGCAGTTTCTTCAGTTGTTTTTCCTCTTATCCACGTTGCCAGAGAGTACGACTCAGAATTATCAGAGCAAGCCATTTCCAAAATATCACATAATGTATGACAGAGAAGGTTCTTCTGCTCCTCTTCTGAAAGATCAGAAACCTACATGAGCTCAATTGTTGCTAATCAGTGTTTTATATAAGCTACTAGTATCTTTTTTATACATTAATGTTATCTAAAGAATTGAATTTATTACTTTTACCTTATTAATTATTAATGTTAATTGCCGTTTCACTATACTGGACCAAAGAATTATAAAGTTGTCTTCAGAAAATGTTTTTTAATATGATTTCTAATCCATTCCCTTTCCTAATAATAGATTTCAATCAAATATTTATAGAACACAGAAATACTATGGACAGGCAGAGACATCACAAATGGAAGTTGAGACACACATAGCATACATACTGTATGGCTCATAAAATGGCATGGGAGCACATTTAAACAAAGTGTAAAATATTTTAAATTCTTTGTACTAGGACATGCTTTACAAATAACTAAAACAGAAAAAAATAAAGAGAAAAAAAGAGGTCACAGTACCTGGACAGTCTCTCCAAGTAGACTTTTCACTGGTAAAAAGCCTCTTCAAAAGGAATGCCTTTGTTACCAAAGCATAAAATAATATTAAAATACAACACAACACCAACTTTTCCATTATGTCACAAGCTCTATACCAAAGCATTTTTGCATGTTATTAGAAGGGTTCCAAGCTGCTCATCATTCAGTAAGAGACCCTGAGCCTGCATTGCTTACTGATTTTTCCCATTCAAACTAACTACAAATGTGGTCTCACAACTACATTCAACATTATTGAGTTTGAACCTCAAGTACGCTTCAAATACACAAAGTGCGTATTTACATAAACACCTCCAGACTTACAGGACTGCAGTAATGGAGGCACAAGTATTTTTGTAATGTAACTGATGAGTAGTACAAGACAACTCTAGTCACTCAGACAAACCCCTTTAGTAGTTAAAAAGCCCATCTCTTTTAACCATTGCAAGTCATAATTTGCAGATCAGGTTAAAGAAAATCTATGCATCTCATATCCCTGGTTTGCTTTCCATCAACACTAATGTTAGGATTTAAAAAAAAAAAAAAAAAAAAAAAAGATATGCTCTAAGTTACAGAGAAGGAACAATGAAAGAACAAATTTTGGGAAGCAGACTCTTGGTGTTTCTAATTACTCTATTAGATGCCGTTTCAGGTATTTGCAGCACCTTAAAAATAGCTGCTTCAACTTTCACTTCTTCCCTGACAGACTCACCCTGTTCTCCCCATCACAGATCTTTCACACACCTTTTTTAGTAATTCACAGCAGCAGTAGGCACTGCAAGATCTGTCTGATCCCTTCTTCCTTCCCTAGCTGGAACTCAGCTCACTTTTAAACATGCTTTAACTACTTAATTTCAATGAAATTGAACTACATATAAATCTGGAAGAACACTGTCTACAAGAACATTCGATACGGTAAAGACTTGGCACTGCCTTTAAGGAGCCGGCTGGTCCTATTCTTTACTCTCTCCACTCTCCCCCAAATAAAAGACTTGTATTTCTAACATCAGAGACTAGACACTACAGCTGGTTTTAAGACCACAGAACTAGACAGAGCCATGTTACAGAGTGCAATTCATAATAGAATATTTTTCTATTGATTGTTTACAACCTAAACAAGTGGTGCTCCTTCCTGTGCTAGAAGTCTTTTCATTGGACCAGCGTCTAGAGTGTCCTGAAGTAACCAAGCAGAGGTTTTACGACTACCACATCACACACACATCAGATGCAAACAGTTCCACAACGTCAGTTGTCTGACCCAGATACCTTCCAGTTCATCACCAGATTAATTCTGCTACATGACTTCAGTATGTCCCCTCTCAGTGGAAAAGGCCTCAACTCAGACCTAGACATACCTGCAGAATTTGATCTGTGTGTAAAAGTCGAGAGCAGGTTACCAGAAAAAGTAATCTGGCCCATGACTCAATGTCTGCCTGTCTCTACAGGATGCTCCTAAGAGAACGAAGAGCAGTCACAGATTAGACAAACTGATCTAGCAAAATGGATCCAGCCTACAGGTCATTATCTAGACAGCAGTGAGAACTGCCGCAGAAACAGCATCTCAAAGAGTATGCAAAGAGTAGCCTATAAAATACAGTGGAGTAAGAATACAAAAAATCACAATCACAGTTGGTTGAGCATATCAGAAGCACAAGTGAAATCCTAAGCACTTATCCAGAATAAAATATATTCACCTGATGTACTTCAATTATTCTGCTAACTAGGACTTTGAAAGTATAACATTTCTCCTTTTCTTACATAGCAAACCTTGTTAAGTTTGAAAATCGGTTACTTCAAATATTTCTAATACAGTTTGCTAAAGCAGCCATTGTGACACAGCTATTACCCTTCTAATGGACAGGAAATTTGAGAGATGAGAAAGGATTAGGATTACATTTATATCTGATCTTTTACTTTTCTCCTTTATCCTGCATTCCCCACCTTAAAGTTACCTCTGCTCAGATCAACCTGCTACACTTCCTCAAACAAATCCCCTTCTGCAAAATTATAGTTCAAAATTAGCCCATCTAGGCCTTTTTCCTGAGTTTTTTGTCTCCTCCACACTGTAATTATGAAATCAAAATACAACTGTGCGGCGGGTTGACCCTGGCTGAATGCCAGGTGCCCACCAAAGCTGCTCTATCACTCCCCCTCCTCAGCTGGACAGGGGAGAGAAAATATAACAAAGGGCTTGTGGGTCGAGATAAGGACAGGAGAGATCACTCACCAATTACCGTCATGGGCAAAACAGACTCAGCTTGGGGAAAATTAACTCAATTTATTACCGATCAACCAAAGTAGGGTAATGAGAAATAAAACCAAATCTCAGAACACCTTTCCTCCACCCCTCCCTTCTTCCCAGGCACAACGTCACTCCCGGATTCTCTACCTACCCGCCCCAGCGGCACAGAGGGACGGGGAATGGGGTTTACGCTCAGTTCATCACACATTATTTCTGCCACTTCCTCCTCCTCAGGGGCAAGACTCATCACACTCTTCCCCTGCTCCAGCGTGGGGTCCCTCCCACGGGAGACAGTCCTCCAGGAACTTCTCCAATGTGGGTCCTTCCCATGGGCTGTGGTTCTTCACAAACTGCTCCAGCACGGGTCCCTTTCACGGTGTGCAGTCCTTCAGGAGCACACTGCTCCAGCGTGGGTCCCCCACAGGGTCACAAGTCCTGCCAAAAAACCTGCTCCAGCGTGGGCTCCTCTCTCCACAGGGCCGCAGGTCCTACCAGGAGCCTGCTCCAGCGTGGGCTTCCCATGGGGGCACAGCCTCCTTTGGGAACCCACCTGCTCTGGCGTGGGGTCCTCCCCGGGCTGCAGGTGGAGATCTGCTCCACCGTGGACCTCCCTGGGCTGCAGGGGGACAGCCTGCCTCACCAGGGTCTTCACCACGGGCTGCAGGGGAATCTCTGCTCCGGCGCCTGCAGCATCTCCTCCCCCTCCTTCTTCACTGACCTTGGGGTCTTGCAGGGCTGTTTTTCTTACATATTCTCACTCCTCTCTCCGGCTGCCATTTCTGTCTATCCCAGCAACTATTTTTTCCCTTCCTAAAAATGTTATCACAGAGGTGTTACCACTATCGCTGATTGGCTCGGCCTTGGCTGGCGGCGGGTCCGTCTCAGAGCCGGCTGGCATGGGCTCTGTCGGACACAGGGGAAGCTTCCAGCAGCTTCTCACTGAAGTCACCCCTGTAACCTCCGCCCACTACCAAAACCTTGCCACACAAAGCCAATACAAACCGATCTGCAATTTTTTTTAATATTTATTTTAGTTCCACATATATAGAAAAGAGAACGAATTTTGGGCTTAATAATTTTAAACCATTCCTATAATAAATGCATCTTACCTGTACAGGTGCAATCACTGCACAAGGGCCACCTTCAAATTGTTCTAATGCAGTCGATTCAGATTCACTAAAGACAAATCCTGTCAAATCAAAAAAGACTGTATTTAGTGAAATATGCAAACAAGCACATGTTTATATATACTCTTTCCCTAACAGAAATAACATCTGATGTATTCACCTTTAAAGGTTAGATAAGTTTTCAGGACTTTTTTCCCCTGATAATGCAACAGAATGTGGTTAAACCATCTGAAGAAAAAAAGCCATGAATACAGGTGAAAGCACAGAAATTAATTCTTTATCTCAGCAATGAAATCATGACCACAAAGGGCCAACAGCTAAGGTTTAAATAAAAGGATTTTTAACAGTAAAACTGTCACTAGAGCACATGCTGCTGCATACTTAAACAATAGTTTTTATTACGGTTTATTTCTTATAAATAAATTAAAATTTGTTTGTAAGTGATAATATTTTGTCTTACATATGTAAAAAAAAAAAATAATCTTTGGACCTTCACTGAACATGCATAACACATTTGTATTCCCTATGAAGGGCACAGTATGCCTCCCACTGATCTTATTTTTGGCCTATCCATGCTTCCTGTTAAGACTAAAAAATGCTGAGTAACTCAAACATTCACTTATAACCACTGAAGCAAGCCTCTTAATGGTATTTTGTCACAGAAGATACACTATCTTTACTGAGATGCAAGATCACCTATTTTCCCCCTCCATCTTTAATGCATTTGTATTTCAGAATTATCTTACAGTAACATAACAGAGCAAACACTGGAGCAATTACTGCAAAATTGTTTGTTGCCATCTTGCCCCTAAACTTGTCTTCAAGATATGGTGATTCATAGCTTGCATTTCTCATAGATAAATGCATATACATGGACAATTACCTTGATGAAGCTGACACATGGCAACTTACAGTGAGTGATATTTTGCATTATTCTTTTAAGTGCTGATAAGATTTATGCTGAAGTGACTCTAGTTCAATGTAATCTAGAAACCATGCAACTGTAGTCAGCAACTAAACAGCAAGCACAAGCAAGTGGGGGCAGGGAGAAAGGGGATACACATGCATATTTTTGCAGTAGGGTCAGTCTCGGCAGAAAGAACATTCAATGCTTTTTTCCCCAAATTTCTCCTTTTCCCCATTCTGTGTCATTACACTCTGCCATATCAAAAGCATCCCTAACCCCTGGATGTGCATTTGAACTGGTGAAATGCATCCCCCCAGTGCAGACTTCCCCACTACTGCATGACAGCTACACCATCCCAAGTGGCACAAGAAAGGACTACTGCATGTTCTGTAGGCCATATTTCATGACAGAAATTATAGTTGTTGAACAACAATGTGAATTTTTTTTATAAGATGGATCAAAGTAGCCATAGTTCTTAAAAAAATGGCATTTCCCGTGTATCTGAGAGAAGGCTGCAGGTTTTTTTAACTGAATGTGCAGATGTGCATTACAAAGATGTATTTTATATCCAAAACCCAGATGCATGTCAAGCCTATATACTTCGATCAGGCATCACCTAATGTAACAATGAAGCTCTATTAATCCATACTTCAACCAAAGTTTGCATTAGTGTCATTTCACTCCCCTGTTAACATGCCCTTACAAGAAATATCACCAGTCCTTTAAACTTTCTGCATTAGTCTGTGCAGGCTTATCATATTAAAAGGTAAGTCTTCCTCTACTTTCAAGCATTATTGCATGCCAGCTAAACACACTGCAACAATACATTTTTTTAGTTGTTTTAATGATTTAGCCACTGCAGAAAAACAACATACTTGGATGTGGTACTATTAAACCACAGTTAAGAAATCTTGAATTTGTTTCACGTTCTTCAGGCTTCTTAGAGAAAGCATGAACTGTCTCAGCTTAACCCTGCCCTATTTTTCAAAATTGCTTCCTAAAAATAAAGAAAATCAAGTGTGATACACCAGACTGAATACACATGTGAGATAGACAATGCAAAATTGGTATTACACAGAATTTGACAGAATACAACCACAGGAAAAAACCACATATAATACCTAAAGGAACACTTCATTTCTTTTAACCTAAATGCTGCTTAATGCTTAATGAACATCAAGGTTCTAAAAGCTGTTAAGCAAAAAAATGGGCTCCAGCGATTTTGGTCTTGCTCTCTTTTTAAAAACTTCTACAAAATCTGAAGACAGCTCAGGTAAAATTTCAGAAACCAGCAGTTTCAAGTCCAGCTGGGTTCAAGTCTACCTCAGCCTGCAGTTGCACCTACTTACCTTTCTTGCCCTCCACAATAATCACATCTTAGGCAATCTCTATAAACACCCATCAACCCCACGCTCTTCCTTATGATTCATAGGAATGGCCTGGCCACCCTTTAAGCTACCAATGAAGACTAGCATCTCTGATCCAGATTAATTTCTACTTACTCTCACTCTTAACTAGTCATATCTACCATACAGCTCTTTTCACTCAAGATAAAATTTCAAGAGCAAAACAGATGTAATGCAGCCAAAATAATCTTTTTTTTTAATTAATCTGCCTACCTTTTACCCATGAGTATAATTATCCTCATTTACCTATAAGAAACATAAAACAGTATCATTATCATTCATCTTCCTTGTCATTTATAAACCTATTAAATGCTCCATTGACCCCATTTGTTCAACATCACTACTGCCCTAATCTTTCTGGGTGGGGAAGTAGATCTAGATTCCTGTTGGTAATCAGTGTATTGCCCAGTATTTTGAGTTATGGTGACTATGATATTCCCAAATCTGTCTTTATATCCTTTGTCCGCTATTAATCACTTAACACAAGTTTTATTCTCCTTATTTCCCCAAAACTTAGCATTTACCAAGGCCCATGTTTCTTTTCTTACACCTAATTCTTATGTCTTCTACATACAGTTTGCCAAAATGAACGTATGACTTAGTTACCCACCCTTGTCTTTCATCTAATATGCCATATCATGGTCCAAAGCAGTACAAACCCCATTCATTCTTCTATTACGACCACCCCACTGCTTTCCTGCATCATTTTATTATTTGCCTATTTCTAAAAAATAGATTTTTTTGCATCCAAGACACTCTAGATATTAGTAACACTGTCATTTTACAAAGGATGCTGTACACCTTCAGTGATTTCACTCTGTGCAAGAACCAATTCTTGATGAATGAGAGACAAGGGGAATAGCTAAAGAGCATGCAACATTAACCACATCAGAAAAAAACCAACTTGCTCTATCTCTGATCCAATCTAGCTACAAAGATGCTGCACTATTCAATTTTCTGACCTGTTCTCTGCTGAGCTGGCCTCTCACCATGGAACTGTATTTCTTTTTCTCTTTTGGGATATAAGAACTGTTTCACAGAAACACTAGAATAATCCATTATTACCCAAGTACAAGGTTTACAATACATCTTAATGTTTCATCCTTTCTCTAGAGCTGGGTGTAGAATGATAGATACATTTTGCCTATGGCTTTGTGTTTTCAAAGTGTATTTTTATAGTAAAATGCAATTTCTGAAATTTTTGTGGGAAATTTTCTTGAGCACTCCTCAAGACCTTTTATTTTCTTTAAGCCTGTCAGCCTTATCCAGAGTAAAGAATGGACTCACTAGCATCATATCCTTTCTTAAAGTAAGGACAATGCCTTTTCAGATCAGCAGCAAAGAGTTTTAGACTTCACTGATTATTTAGATAATTGTGTTACAGGCCATTTAAAATTCTTACTGCTCTATGTATATTCCAACTACATTAGCCACCATGCCCATTAGCCAGAAAATACAATCTTCTTAACAACTTATGTGTTCACACCCCATTTTTTCCCCACAGTGAACGGTATCTTCTATTCTCCTTCCAGTTTAACAGTGCTGAAAGGGCTGTTACTTACACATAAATGACACAGGTAGTCCCTCTGTAAAGGGAGGGACTTTAATATCTGTAAAGACAGTATTGCTACCCCAAAACCAATATGCCAGTCCAAGGGAGGAAAGGAGAAAAAAGTCTACCAGTATAAAATTGAGAACAGAAATTCATCCTTAGAGAAGGCTGTTAGGTAGCTCTTCTCGGCAGTGTGTCCCTGCTGTTTTTTCCAAAAGCTACTGTCGTCTCACATTTAATAGTAGTACAGCTTGTGTTAGCAAGAAAGACCACTTCCTACTGGCAGAATTAGCAATATCTACTTAAACTGAAGCAACATCTTCTACTTAAACAGAAGCTCTAAGTCGGTAGTCATCAGTACTTCTTTGTTTGAAAATCTCAGTAATTTTTCCGCACAAGGTGCAAATTCCTGGCAGCAGGTTTGGCTTCTAACTTCTGACTTAATTTTTACAGATGCCTTAAAAGTGGTCCACAGACCATGACTTTACTTTGCTAAGTGTGACTGGCATTGATAAAGCAGAAGCTTCAAAAGCAGTTCCACCGGAAGATTTGAAGAGGTAATACTTACAGCAGACAAGCAGCAACAAGTAGGCAAAGGTGGGCCAATAGGCCTAACCACTTCCTCCAGCTGTTTGCACAACTGACACTTGTCTATACCCTAACTGTGAATATTAAATGAAAAATGCTTTGCTGTCTTCCTGATTAACTGTTTGCACTGAGTAATAGGGAACTCAAAGAGATGGAAAGCACACAAATGCAAATATTCTATAAATCATAGTCATCAAAACATAAAAAAATTTGCATAGATACCAATGACTATTTCTCTCCCATCACCCAAATGAACTAAACTTTATTAAATTAAACTCAGAGGAATACTTTTCAAATTGCTACTTCTATTTAAGACTTTGAAGAGTCACAAGTGTATTCCTTTTGCTCAAAATGTATCTGCTGGTCTGGTAAAAATATTATTTCCTCATAACCCTGCCTTGTTCTTGGTCTAACAATATTACAGCTCCAATAACTTAGAAACAACACTATAGGATCTTGCTCCTCCACAAAGGATGTAATAAAAAGCAATCTGTTTAGATGTACTAGAGCAGAAACAGAGTTCCAGGCATGTAAAAAAAGGAAACCTGGAAAGAAAAGGGGAGAATGAAAAGTGAAGTTGTCAATCTAGTCACCCAGCTCTCAACCTGGAAGCTTGAAGGTGATCCAGATAAAACAGACCTTTTTACATTGTACATTATACAAATATACATGAACTGTAGTATTAATACCTTCAAGCTATGCTTTTGAAGTTATTTCTTTTGAAAAGACTGTTCCATATCTTTCTTTCCAAAGACCAGTGAGAAAACAGCTTAGGTAATAATAAAAGGATGCTGCGCTCAAACCTGCCAGACATTCATGGTTGTGTAGACCTGATGCCACATGCCATAGGGCTGATCGGAAAAGCAGCTTTATGAATGGAATATGTCTTTTGGATCAATGAAGAAAATCACTCCTAACATGGGTATGTTTCTTTAGGGTTCAGTCCTCCTCCTAACTCCTTCCCAAGTCATCATATCTATGCCGGGAAACATCGAAATGCAGATCAAGCCTTACACTACATTCCTCTGTGTCCACTTTGAGGATTCTGGCAAAAGGGATTTAAGAGGTTCAAACTACAAATTCTGCTGCAATCATAAAGAAAAAGATTTCTATAAAAAAAACAACAGAAAAAAACCCACACCAACTGCAACAGCTTTGCAGCCATGCCTTTGTTAAGTCAGGAATCAAAACGATATATTTAAAGTTGCCAGTGCAGCAAACTTGGGGAATTACTGTCTCTAACTTCAAACAGCATATCCACATTAGCTAGGTCAGTTCTGTTAACTGCTTGCAGATTAGTCTGTCTTCAGTTTTGACCAAACAAATATGATGCTTAACAAGTTTGGTGCACGATGAGGATTCCTGGAACACTGCTATCTTTACTGAGAAACTGACTGGTTTGAGTTTTAACATTCCTCAACACCCTCTCTACTTTTCTTTCCAAATGTAAATTATAGTTCTCAACTTCCAAAGGGTTCGAGAAAGGATCAGACAATATTCATAAAGTATCTGAAATAAATACCAGTGTTGGCACTACACTCCAAAAAAAAAATGAAAAAAAACCCCAAACCATGAAAAAACCCCAACACCAAACTAGTTGTTTGATACTTTCTGCACATATGATGGGAAATAAGGGTCTATCTTTTAAACTTTGAGGTCTTTGGAAATCATAGAGCTTGATTTTTATGTGTGGGGTTTTTTTTGTTTTGTTTTTTTTTTTTTTAATCTTGATGAGTCAGTGTTGACAAGACTCCTTTGCAGTAGGTAAATGGTGTAGAACTTTTTCAACAAAATAGAAACTGAAAGTTGGGTAAATGTGTTATGCTGCTATACAACATAAGGGGCTGAGACTGACTTTTTTCATTCCCAGCACAAGACCTCCAAACAATACACTAACTTACTGTCATGTGTTTTTACTACACAAAATTGATTATATTAAAGAGAATATAGAGAAGGGAACAGATATACTACACAGTACAGTTACAGGACTTTCCCTAAAGACAGATAGGAAATAACAGCTCATTCCCAGGAGCCACCAAGAACACGAGAGGTCTTTTCCATTAATCTTTCACAGGTTCACAAGTGTGGGGCATTATAACATACATTTCAATAGATTTTGAAACTGCTAAAATTTCATATACAATCAATCTTTAAAATGTCAGTTTGGGTAATCTAACATTACAGGTTAAAGAATTACTAAAGCTTTTTAACACCACTTCTTTTTTCTGCCATCGCAAAAACCCTTGTACTGAAACAGCAACACTCTACTAAAAGAGATATTTCAGAAAGTAATTATATTTCAATAAAAATAATCAATTCACTAGGAAAAGTAATGGCTTTACTAGGCCAGCTTAAATTCTAGAAATCACAAGGAATTTGGCATTTTTTCCTCAAATATTTCTCACTGAATTATATGAGCACAGATAAACCTAGGGAAAAATACACAAGAATCTGGTAATGCTGTCCTGGTAGTCTCCCCTGGTAGTCACAGGGGAGAAGCTGTGCAGCTCCCAAATCAACATCACACATGCACCTACTAGAAACTACGCAGATGACAAAACTCACGTTAAAAAAGAGCAAGGAATGGAGAACACTAAGAACATCCTTTTGTTTCAGCCAAATTTACCCTGAGACCTGAACACTTTAGAATTTATTTATTTTTTTAAATCTATAAATTCCACTATCATTTGTGAATTTTCTCCAGGAATTAGGGGTGGTTTTATTTTGACCTTCATAGCCATTACTAGAATTCTTCAAAGCCCATAGTACGTTATAGAGAAGGCTATTATTCCCTTCTTTCAGCCAGGAGAGGTACACAGACTGATTTCTTGCATATCATTTTTATCGGTAAGTCTCTGTACTACACCTTGCGATTGCAGCTCTGAAAGAATACCAGAAAGTCTCCATCAAGAAGAAACTATGTGTAGGTTGCATAATTTAAATATGGAAAAAAACCCATCTTACAAATACCCCAAGTGCCATGGTTACACCTGCTTCAATCACCAAAGAACCAGTTTAAAAAAAAAATCTGTGGGTCTCTGTCCCAAGCCTGTCCCCACTTTTTCTAAGTCTATCTGTGACTCCCACGTTCATCACAAAAAAAAAAAAAAAAGGGGGGGGAAAAAAAGGGCAACTTATGTCGACGTTTCCGCGAGCTATGTAAAATAATGGCAGGAGGTGCTGTTGAAATACATTTAAGAAATACGTTTCCTCCTCTACTCCTCTTTTAAGTCCCTTTGAAGATTTGTGGCAAAAGACGACCAAGCTGCAAAAAACGTTATTTAGCGTGAAAGTGCTGCATCATTTTTCCCGTGGGCCACCCGCGGAGCTGCCGGCGATCCAGAACACGAACGCGAACGACCAGCGCTGTCCCCATCCGCAGAGGCGCGGAGCGGCCCCGGCGCCGGCCCCGGCCCCTGGGAGCGGCGCCTCCCTCCCCTCTCGGACCCTCGGACACGGACGGACAGGCGCCCCGGAGCCCCGCGGGGGCGGCGGGGAGAGCTGTGGGTGTGTCCCAGCAGGTGGGCCGAGAGCGGCGGGGCGGGCCGAGGGCCGAGGACGGGCCCCTAGGGGAGCGGGGAGCAGGAGGGCCGGGCGGGCTCCGCGGCGGGGGAAGGGCCGGGCGGGGAGCGGGGCCGGGGCACGGCGCACGCAGGTACCTTGCGCCCAGCGGCAGAAGATGGTGTCGGCCAGCCCGCGGGGCCCGGCCTTCTTGCCCCACACCAGGTGGACAAGCTCCTGGCCCGCCTCGGACATGACGGGGGCGGCGGCGGCCCTGAGGCCGGGCGAGCGAGGCGTCTCCCGGCGGCGGAGGCGGCTGAGGCAGCCGCTGCCCCTGCGCAGGGGAGGGGCCGGGCCGGGCCGGGCCGGGCCGCGGCGGCCGGGCGGGAGGGAGGGAGGGAGGGCGGGGCCGGGCGGGGCGCTGGCGCGGGGGGCGGAGCCTCGCCGGGAGCCGCGCATGCTTGGCGGGCCACCCCCCCCCCTTTTTTTTTTTTTTTTTTCTTTCCGCTTCCCCAGCAGGCCTCGGTGCTTCCGGGGGCACCGGAAGCAGGGCGGTGGGAGGCCGGGCCGGGCCGGGCCGGGCCGGGCCGGGCCGGCAGAGAGCGATGAGTTCCGCGCCGGTTAGCAGCGAACCCAGGCGGCAGCCCGCACTGTCAGCCGCCCGGGCGTGAGGACGGTACCGTCAGCCACACAGCTCGCCTTGGCCTTCTGGGGCTTGGCCCTGCCGCTGCCGGTTTTGGGTTCTGCTCGGTGCGGGCTGGCCCAGGCGCTTTTTTTTAAACGCTGGGCGGAACGGAGTGAGTTTGGTGAGGAGATAGTGGCATCAGAGAAGATGGCCTTTTAAGGCTTGACGTGAAGCAGACAGGAGTCGGTGTAAAGGCTCCTAATCTTGCATGCGGGCTGGATGTACCAAGAGGTCTCAGGAATTCGTAACCACACCAATATAAGCGTTTAGAGACCTTCCTTTACGTATTTGTTGTACAGTGTCTTGTGGAAGCGCTAACCTAACGTATAGGTAAAATGTAGTGCCTGCATAGATACGTGAAATATTTTTACTGTTTCAGAAGCAGGTCTCTTACCTGGCAGTACCTGTATTTAGGCAATGGTTTGAAATGAAGAGTGGAAGGTAGCTGTACGATTTTCTTGAACGATTTAGGAGTGGTGTTAGATGGGCATCCCATGAACTTGAAAAGATTCAGATTTGGAAAATAAATTCTGTTTATCTAATTTAGTTACAATTTTCTTTCTAGTAGAGATGCTAGAAATAAAGACCAGGTATTTTCATAAAAGATAATTGCCATTTTTTTCTGAAAGATAATTGCCATTCGAATGGGAATTCTTCGTGAAGGTTTTGTGATCAGTGTTGTGCACAAGATTAACATAGACTTTATTAAACAAAATACTTCAGAAGGGTGGTAACCATTACCACTGACAAAACTGGATTAAGGATGTTCTCTTAGAGAAAAGTGTTTCAATCTAAAAGTTTCTAGGTGAAACTGTATTGCGTATGCCACTTAGAATTCTTCATGTGGCGTACAGATGAAATTGAGCTGTACTATTGTGCGCACCCACTTCATCACACACTTACTGCTTTTATGGAGATTGAGCACATATTGAGACTGTTATATGTACAATCTTTCTGATTAAGTATGAAAATAGCCAATATCAGGGTGTTTGTAAGCTTTCTGTCATGTCATACCACAAATTGATCAGAAGATGGTGTGGTTGTATTTCTGATTTTTAAGCCTTTTCAAATACTTGCACAAATAAGCATTTTCTGAATAATTACTGACAAGCCATCAATTTCCTTCAGTACTGATTAAGAGAATGGATTCTGGATTTGCATAATGGACAATTTTTGATTTTTTAGCATAGAGAAAGAGTAACTCCAAACAAGTAGAAAGAATTTAATTAGAATTAAAGGTATCATAACACAAAATCATGTTCTGTACATACCATAATGTTAAAGGATTTTCAAATCATGGGTTTCTCTAGGTTTGCTTTATTAACAGCTCAGAGTTGGGCCACCACCGCAGTGAATGGCAAAAGATAACTCAAAAATGCCTTCTCTATATATACGATTTTCCAAAACAATATGCAATTGATAATTTGTCAAAAGGAGTTCTAGGTGTTCTTGCACGAACTCTCAGTTCTCTATTCTCCAGTGGTGTCAAAAGCCCAATACATTTTCCTGTTTCAACTGATTCTTACTGTCTTGTTCCGGTTCTTCTGAAGTTAGTGGTCGTAGGCAGAAGGTCTCTGGTCACCACAGTCACTTATCTTCTTACACATCAAAGATCACCTTTGAATTTCTGAAAATCACTCAGGTTATTCTATTAATTCATCTTACTCTGAAGTTAATCACTTACTCTTAGGTCTAAGATGTACGATCCTTCTGTTGATTCAGCTTGACTGCGTTTTAAGCCAGCCATGGCGAAGGCTACACATGGGACAAATAAGCAGCTTATGCTATTGTTTTATAAGCACCTGCATTCATTAATCACATCTAAAGCAATCTCTAAGCATTAGTTATATGTCTGATATGAATAGTCTTAGAAACAACGAGGCTTAAGGCCTAGTTGCCTTTACACATAATAAAGGCCATCATGTTGTTAGTTCTTGTGTGTTTTGAATCAATTGTGAACTAAAATGCAATTTTTCTTGTAGTACTTTGAGTTTAATACTCAGTATAGCACACTTGAAATTGTAAACATCCCATAAGCAGGAGGAAAATATCAAAGTATATATATTTTAAAGTGTATTTCAGAGAAGTATATATACCAAAATGGTGTGACGGTGCAAGCATAAGTCAGTTAGCTCAACAAAGTTCAGACTATCCATTGACAGGAAGGCTTTATGAGGAGGAGGAAAGAAATGCAAATTTTAGCCCATCTCTTCAAGCTGCTGGGCTTGTTCTGAGGAAGCAAACTTACGTTGTCATGGATGCTTGGGGTGCAATCCAAAAAACAATTCAGTGCAGAAGTGGAGAATTGAGGGGAGAATACACTGTAAAACAAGGATGCTGAATCTACAACTGGACAATGGCTGCTGCTGTATGGGATGTCACCACCCAGAGGCACCAAAAGGCTGGAAAATCTCCTCCTCCACTTCCCTCTCTGGTGAATTGTATCATCATTTGGGCATTGTCGAAAGGAAGTTAATTAGAATGAGAGTGTCCTTTGATCTCATGGGTGCAAACAGGTATTCACACTGAAACAGATGTAAGGAAAAGTTCAACACAACCTCAGGAATTGTGAACCAGAAGAGGTGCTACAGTTTAATGCACTTTAAATAAGCGCAACAGGTTTACTTTCTCATCGTAGAGTGGAAGAATGCTTATCAGCTGCGCATCTGTGATTATAGACGCACAGTTGAGCTAGCAGCTAATACTCCTGTAAGGTCACAATATCAAGTTAAATTGAATCTATATTTCTAACCTGAGTCAGAATGACAAATAGTGACATTTTGCTGTAGTAGCAGTTTTGTTGTGTAGCAGTGACAGTGAGGTTTTAGGCTGATGCCCTGTGTTGTGTAAATATTATTTCACTTTTAAAATGTCTTGCCAGCTACTGACTGTTGTATACCTCTGGTATTGCTAGTTTGCTCCATATAATTTGAACACAGATATGAGAAAATGTCTTCAGAGTTACTCACTATACTGACAAAAGCAAAGACAGTAATGATTTGGGTCAAATCACTTTACATCTTGATTTGGTTGGCATACAGCACATGGAGTTCAATATAGACAAATAAAAATTAATGAATCTGGGAACAAAGGAGCAATTTGGGGCATATGTGGAACAATCTACCATGTGCTGGTTTGGAAAAGCATTGGGAAATTATTTTGGAAATACCACTGAAATCATGTGCCTCACTAATGCAAATGGTAAAAGGCAAACCGTATAGTCAGCTGTAGCAAACAACACTGAATATGAGCGAATGAGACTATGGATGTCATCAATTATGACTTTTGATCTCTCACTGACCATCTTTTAAGTTTTGGGCATTCATAAGCTATTAACATGTTGCATATGCATACCAAAGAATTGGACAGGAATATACGTGTGTGAGTTTGTGTAGGTAGTTGGGTTGCAGTTAGTGAGGAGGAAACTAAAAAGGAGGATTAGGAGAAAAGCATACGAGAAAACTGGTATTTTGGAATTGGGAATGTACTGGGACTTGCGTTTTTTTTTCAGGTTGCTGCTTTTGTTCACTAACGGAGAAACTAAGAGCTCAGTCAGGTCTAATATGAGGATGATTTATATATACTGTATTTCAGAAACAATGTATGTGGATTGGAGTCTGAACGAAGAGTGTGCATATCACACTAATAAATGGAAATAGTAGTTTCTAAATTATGAAACAATGGTGTTTAAATCTTGTTTCTGTGGACTCTGGGATGTACTATTATAAAGTCAGGGTTTCATGGAAGATGAATGAAACAGCAAACTTCTCTGCATATTGGGTCTTTACATCCTTAAAATGTTGAGAGATATGCCAATCAAGAAAGATTAAAAATCACTGCTCTACAGCATTTTTTGGATGTATTCTAAGTAGTATGTACAGATGTGAACTACTTTTTCAAATAGTTTCTATTAAATGGAAGTGTTTTTTCCTTTTTTTTTAATGTTGGACTGCCATCATGTGGTTGGTTTGGTGACATAACGTGCACTTTTAAAAATACCTGCAAGTTTTCTTTTTTCCTCTTAAATATTACGCACTATTCACTTATTTTTTTCTTTGTGAAATGCTGTTACTTCCCTCTGCAGACTGGTTTGGTGGTTTTGGTTTTTTAGGAAAACATAGCAACTACCATTTTCTCCCTTCTAGTCTCTAATCCAAACTCACTTTGTTTAGCTTGATGCTGTTGATTTCAGTATGTAACATCTTAGAACAGTTCTCCAATACACAGAAGGAGAAGCTAAAGAACATAAGCATATACTCTATATGTGTGCAGCCCCTCTTGGTTTACTTCATGTGCTTTTTAAGGATTAAACCTATTTATGAACATTTTTTGATTAATTGAGTGTTTATGGGCTTACTGCTATGAACCATTAACAGACAGCAATAGAAGTTACGGACATTGTACATTTTTGCCAAACAATGCCAAAACAGTGCCAAACACAAATCTCAGTAAAGTTCATCTGCACTGAAATAGCTTTGTCTTGTCTTTAAAAATGCATTGTCTGGCTTGGATGGTAGGAAAAACAAGTATATTAATAAATGCCAAGCTACTTAGTGCATACAGCTCCAAAGGGAATCACAGTGGTGGTGTATAACTGAATTGATCTGACATTAGTGAGGAGGTAGAATTGAGTATTACAATTAAAGTTTTCTACAGTTCCCTTTTCTGTTTACTCCCTTCTTTTTATTACCTAACCCCCACCCCCCAACAAAACAAAAACCACACCATCAGGTCTATATAGAAAAAATGTTAAGAAGTTGAAACATTGTGGTGAGCTCGAAAAGGCCATTGAAACAAATCACAGAAGTGTTTAGTTTTCTATCTGTTGTTTGGATACCTAACTTCCTACCGTTGCGAATGTATCTGGACTTTGTTTATAGTGCAACGTGAAGTGTTGCATGCCTATTTGTTCTCAGGATGATTTCTAAGAATGAAATTTGATATAAAAAATCCTACTCAAAATTCCATGTGTCGGTATGTTTGTGTCTGGGGATGTTGCCTGTTTACAAAATGCAGAGTACTCCCTCTGTTGCAGGAGAGGTAAGCTCTGGACTGTGGCTGACATTGATTCTTCCAAGTTGTTCTCAGTTAAGAGGCAAAGATAATTGTAGTAGCAGTGATGACAGAATGGTGGGGGGAGAGAGACACTGATCCCTGTTTTTTGCTTAGGTCTGCCAGTGAGACACTATATGGAAGTGACAAGAACACAATGTCATGCTCATCAACTCAGTGTCCCCATCCTGAATTGGGGTAGCCCTGCAGGGTTTGTTGCCTGGTGAAGGAAAAGGCCCGTCATCCAGGGAATGGGCAGAGTAAGTTGCTTTCTGCCAGCAGGAAGACGGGGAGGGAAATTGGGACACAAAAATGAAATTCTTCAGGTGCCAAGGGACATACTGTGGCCCTGAGACTTGCATAGTTCATTTTTTCTCTCCTTAGGCCTCTGTATTTTGAGAAGAGGATAAAACTTATATTTTGACCTGTGTGTCAGCACCAGATTATCTGAGAAGGTAGACTCCCAAGTCTAAGAAACAGAAAGCCCTGATGTCTCTTATTTTTGCTTTTTAAATGATGTATTAGTGCTAGATTTGAAAAAGTTCTTAGAGGACTGACTCCTACTGAAATTATAGAAAAGAGAAAATGGGTAATTTCTTGGTAGATACTTGCCCTCAGAATCTGTCGATGAGGCCAAACAAGCTGCTGGTTGTCCTGAGCATGTTAATATTTGGGATTGACATCCCTGTGGAATGGGAGGGAATTCCTGGAGAATCACGGCTTTCTGTGACCGCCAATATAGCAAGTTAAAAAAGAGTTCTTTCTTGTGTATATACCATGTATATAGTATCTTAATGCTATAGACAATAGTTTAGTTTTAGGTAAGCTGTTTAAAACTGCTGGAGTTGTAACTCCATCATTCGCAGAAACACCGATGAGTGAATACCCCTATATTCATAGTACAAGCTACATCGGAACGTAGTGATTCTAATCACTGTTGCATTTCATTTAAGATTCATAAGTGTAAGTGTAGAAAAAATGTATGACAGAAAATGGACTATTTTAGAAACAGTCATTTATTCACTTTTTGCAAGTTACCATGGCATTTTCATGTTGTTTAAACATGAGTCTTTTTTTTCTTTCCCAAAGCATACTGAGATTTTCTATTATTTTCAAATAAAATGATCTTACAGAGACAGGTAAAATTTAAACATGCATTATCCTTATATGGTCACCGAGCATATGGCTTACAGCAAACGCCTTTGGATTATGGACTGCAGTTTTTTTGGGAGAAAAAGGAAAAAGATTTGGCATTGTAATCAGCAAGAAAAAGTCTGTAATTATTAAGACTATTAGGGGTAGAATTAAATTGTCAAGTACCAACACAGTGATGCTAATACTATATCTCTGGCATCATTACTTACAAGTGTGTCGGAAAAGCTTAGTGCGACATGAATGGGCTAATAACTTGCTGGGCAGTTGCTACCCTCCAGTTAATTGCAGAATTTACCTAGCAGTGACAATGCAGAGAAGAAGAGATAAAAAGAGCTAGTAACGCAGTTAAATCTTTAAAAGGCATATAGAGTCATCAGGTTTAGTACTGTGAGCTACATTTCAAACTGAGAAGTTATTTGAAACAAAAGACTGAATTATTTGATTTCAGTAAAGTCGAACTGAAATATAGTAATTGTACTGAAATGTTAAAAGAATTAAATATGCATAATTTAGTCAAAATTGGATGGGAAAGTTCCAGTTTTGCAAAAGGACTCGTTTTCTGCAGAAAAGTCCATCAAATTATTTAGATCAGCTTTACTTTTTATCATGGAGAGATTGGGGAAAAGTTAGGTTTACCGGGGAAGTTTTGTTTTGAAGCAGATGATGTGTTGGAAGGATGCAGAATGAAGAGCTTGGTCAGATTGCTGATGGGAGAAAATGAAGATACTCAGAAAGTAGTCTGTACTAAAGGGACAGGAACCTCATTCCCTAAGTGTGGCAATCAAAACCATTTGCCCATTTAAGTGTCTTGCTCTCTAAATTCTTTTTCTTACTTTCTCAGGTTTTCTGTTTCAAATTCCTCCTTTCTAAATGCCTGACACAGTGGTACTCCTCTCTTTGTGTTCTCATCTCCTTTTCATCTACAGTACTTGTGTTTAATGACACTTGCCTTTTGTTTAATCTTCCATCCTTAACCATAGTTTTGTCTCCTTAAGTACTAATATAAATGTAACTGCTTTTTTATTCTTGGAAGGATCTATTTCTTCCTGTATGACATTTTGTCCTTCAGATCTGTTATGAAAATTCATTATTTCATCTCTTTTCACAGAGGTAGGTGAAAATCCCATCGACTTTCATATTGATACCCTTTCCGCAAGAGTCTGTGAGTTCCTTGGGCCTGTGACACATTTGTGTCTGCAATGCATTCTGCAAAAGTATCACAAACTCATGACATTTTAAGAATACATAAGGAAGAACGCAAGGACAAGAGATTCACAGGGAGCAACCATGTTGGGAACAATGATTTTTTCAGAGGAGATGTTGGGCAGTACTGAGAAAAGCACCCATCAGATGAGAAACCTCAGGGAAAGGGAGGTTGTGAGTAAGTTACTGTAACTTCAGAATTGATTTGAGATGCGTCTTTTCTTTCATCAGATGAATTCCTGCTTCCTCTTTATGGAATGTTATCATCACACCAAAATAAGTCATAGGATTTTACACATCATTATAGCTTATATTTAGTTTATTGTATAACCCGTATACACCCAAGCTCGACGTTTTGAAGAATGCAACCAGTGGTTGCTTCAGATCATTGAAATTAACTGGTTTACCATATTTAAATAAAAATTCTTTGGCCACTAGAGGGTGTTGTAGTTCTTAGAATAGCTAGAGTAATGCTACTTTTAACTAAATTCAATGCAAAATAATCCTCGGCACAATCCTGTGGTTAAGAAATTAAGGGTCAGGGAGCTTTGCTGATTTATAGCAGCTGAACATCTGCTTTGGAACACACAAAGTGACAGATTTCAAATTTATGGTTTCCCACAACAACCATGACTTGTCCCTGTTTTACATACTGTTGGCATTTTTACTGACAACTTTTATTCTTTAACATATAAACCGCTTTATTCTTTTTTTTCTTTTAAATTCCTCCACCTACATAATTATCCTGAAATTTTTGTTTGCTTCACATTTTCTTACTTTCTTTATAACAAAAGAATAAAGAGTAATAAAATCTAATATCCTTTCTTCTGTCATTCTAAGTAGCAATTGATAGGCATCAAAGCTTCAAGAGATGACTGTGATCTAGAACTGTCTAGATGAATTAGGAACATACCCTCAATACCACATTCTTCTCTTAGTTAAAAACTGTGTAGATGAATAGAAGCATTTCCTCAATACTACACTCCTCTGTTAAAACAATCTATTCCTCAGATAAAATACTTTGAATGATTCATGGTCCTTGTGGACTGTGGACCATAACTGCAAGTACTAGAAAGGGTTTTCTTTGAAATTTTGCCATTAGGTGGAAAGAAGTAAGTTTCCCTGTTTTGCACAAACTGATTTTATTTTGGGTTTTATGAAACTATCAGTTCCAGAAAGGTCTGAGCCTATTAAGAGGTGGGGTTTTTTCCCTTCTGCCCATTTGAAAGATACTAAATAGCTTCAGGTATTACATGCTCTTAGAAAACTATATGAACTCCTGAAAAGTAAGGCTAAGAAGAAAACTGCTCATTCAGCACAACAGTGGGACTGCTGCTAACACTGCTGTTAATGAAAGATAGTCATCAGATAAATCTAGAGTATTATGGCAACTCCCATCTTAAGATGGCTGGCTGTGGAAAACAGAGGAGACAGTCTGATATTCAAGCATCTTGTTGAGTCACTAGAAACGGTTGAAGTTGAAATGCTTGTTACTAAAGTGTATGAAACTGGTAGTGTCAGAGCCTGTTCTGCAATTTGACATATGGGACATCCTTGCATGGTGTTCTACAAAACTTAGCATTACGTGAAGTGCGTATGGATGAGTTTCAAAATCCATTCGTCTCTACTATCACCTCACCAATTTTTTTGTTTTAAAAATCATCATAAGCGGTTAGTGTTAGTATACTTTCAGCAGGATTACCTATGCACAGAGAAATCCTAGGGCAGCTTTCCTCTCTTTCTTTGATAGCTTCGTTCTGGAGCAGTACAACTGAAAGCGAAACTCAAGAGCTTGTCAGGAGCTGTGAATGTAAGTTTGTGCTATGATGAATCACATGACAACAGAGGAACATTTTTGGCTTGGCACCTTTTTCACATGACATTGAAAAGAAAAATCAATGTGCAGCTTAACGTAGCAAAAATTTCAACAAGCTTTGTGTATTTCAGTGAAGAAATCTGTTCATTTCAGGCAATTAGTGATGAGGATGTATACCCTAAATCTTGTACCTCTGAGCTTCCAGTGTTGTTGCATTTGCATGAGAAGTTGTTACACTGACAGAGCAAATGAAAATCCTGACTCTTCTTTTTTTTTTTTTTTTTTTTTTTTTTTTATTTCAGAGGGTGTTTGCAATTAGCAGAACCCTTGGGTAAAAGAAGTTTCCTCACAAACTTTCAGAAGAAAATACAAAGCCAGCAGTGAGCTGGTTATGACTTCCCAGATTTCTGGATTTTTATTTTTTTTTTTTTCTAGTTTGCACCAGTTGGAAACAGTTGCTGAGCAACTGGTTCCCCTGTACTCTGGCCACTCCTCATCTGTGATGAGCTTTCTTTAGGTTACCTGTATATCCTCTGTGCCATGTCGTCTGGGAGGGACATGTGCGTTCCATTCTGTGATGAGATGACTGGCTGAGCAGATAAGGCGAGAACAGTACACATTGTATACCTTGAATTTAGCAAGGCATTTAACAGTCTACCTAGTATTCCTACAGCCAAACTGGTGAGCTATGGACTGGATAAATAGTAAGGTGGGTGGAAAATTATCTCAACTATTGAGCTCTAAGGGTGGTGATCGCTGGTACAAAGCTCACCTGGCAACTGGTTATGAGTGGCATGCCTCAGGGACTGATGCCAACCATGCTTGTCTTCAGTAACAGCTTGGATGACTGGATAGAGTGCAACCTTTGCAAGTTTGCAGGTTATATGAATTGGGAAGGGTGGACAGTACACTGAGGGCAGGGCTGCTTTTGAGCCAGAAATGACTTGTCAGGAACCTCATGAAACTTACCAAAGGCAAATGGAAGGTCCTCCTCCATCTGGGATGAAATAAGCGTGTGCAACAGCACAGGGTAGCACTGACTGGCTAGGAAGCAGATTTGTAGAAAAACACCTGAGGTCCTTGTGGACAGCAAGGTGCACGAGTCATCAGTGTGGCCTTCTGACAAAGAAGGCCAGCTGCATCTTGGGCTACATTAGGAGGAGGATAGCCAGCAGGTGGAGGGAAGTGATGGTTCTTTCCCTCTATATGGCACTCATGGGACCACCTCTGGAGTGGTGTGTCCAGTTTTGGGCTCCCCAGCACAGAAAAGACGTTGACATAGTGGAGCAAGTGCATCAGAGGGCCATTGAGATGCTTAGGGGGATGGAGCACATGATGTACAAGGAGAGGCTGAGAGATGTGTTTTTTCCATCCTAAGAAGAGAATGCTAATGCAGTGAGGGGAATCTCATTGCTGTCTATGATGACTTAACAGGAGCATGTTGAGAAGACAGAGCTAGACCCTTCTCAGAGGAGCAGAATGGAAGGACAAGAGGCTGTGACCAGAAGTTAGAATGTGGGAAACTCCATCCCAGTGCAAGGGGAAAACCTTTTGCCTTGAGACTGGTCAAACGCTGGAACAGGTTGCCTGGAGAGGTTGTGGAATCTCCATCCTTGGAGATACTTGAAACTTGACTGGCCACTGCCTTCAGCAGCTGGATCTAAATGGACCTACATTGAGTAGGGAGTTGGTGTAAATGTTCTCTGGTGGTTCCTTCCAACCTAAATGATTCTGTCTAAGGAATTCATTACATGGTAGTCATTGAATGCGTGTGGGCTAATGCCAGAGAGATCTATCTCTCTTTATTCATATTTTTAAAGTAGAAGGTACAGGCCAATGGAGTTTCATTTTGCAGGCGGCAATATAAAGATGAAACAACCAAAATAAAGAAGAAATGAGTTATGAATTTTCATTTGTAGAGTATGTTACTTAAGTCTTAGAAGTACATGAACAGTATTATATTTATTCCACCTTCTCTGTGTCTTCTTGATATTTCATTTGATATCTTCTTTTCTCTCATAAGAACTTCCTAGGAATTGCATTCACTTTCTTGTTGCAGATAATCATGTCATGTAATTGTTTGCACACACAGATGGTGATCCATCTGAAACCTGGACTTCTTGCTCCTCCCAATCTAACTGGAGGGCTTTTCTGTAACTTCTGATTCTCCAGCTAATTGTATTAATTGATATTAAGGTTCTGTGTATTCTTACTGCTGAGAGGAGAATACTAGTATTTTTTGAAGGCTTGTCTTCAGTGGAGAGGTAAAGTCATTTTACTGAAGCTAAACTGTCTTGAGTCAGCAACTGTGTACAGAGATAGTATAAGCTATATATTGAGTGCTTTGATTAACAGCTTAGCAGTTTCCTACTTGAATTGAAGTCTCTTGGTGCCTTCCCACCCCATTACTAGCTAGAAAATTAACAGGCTTTGAGATTTCCTCCGTTGACAGTCCAGTATTTCAAAGCTTAAAAAAGAAAGGCTTGTATGTAGGTAGTAATCAGCTACAGGATCATCTTTGTTCCCTCAGGCTAGTGCTCCAGAGAGGAAAAGCACCAAGGCAAAACCAATGTGCAATGTATACTGAAATCTAAAGTCAGATTTCAGGTAGGTTGACTGTTGCGCATTGATAATTGATCTGTTTCTAGCCTTTCTTGGTTTTCTGTCTTGTAATGTTCCCCCACCCCCACAGTTATATATTTCTTGCATCAAATAATTTTATTCAGAAATAAATGGTAGTTATAGAGACATTATAGCCTCACTATGGGATTAAATACACAGACAGTTCTGGGTGAAGACATATAAATCATAACAGTGTACTCCATCAACTTCCATTTTATACCCATAAGATGAGGCATTAAGTACAGTTTTTACCTTGTAAAATGAAGAAAGGGAAACAATAAGAATTTATTGCACCCAATAAACAAAAGGAAAGAAAGGGAATAGAATTCAAGAAATAATGTGCTAACTCAAAACAATCCAGAGATGAATATTAAGTATATATGCTATATATCTAAAGCCATTCAGTGTAATAAATAACATGGAAAAAACATTGTAAATCATAGGACCTAGTTTAGTTTCCATGCATTGTTGTTTTATGTAAGATCAACCAGGTCTTATAGGAAACTACAGAGCCTTTTTTTACAATGCACTCCTTTGAACTGGGTTTGTGTAGGTAAAGACAATGAAGTGATAATGTGCTGAATGTTTCCCATGTTACCAAATATTATCGCTACCTCGCTGTTTGCCTATAGATCTTCCTATAGCTGGGTCTTTTGCTCTCTTTGAACTTCTTAATAGGCATGGTCTGCAGTATTTAATTTCCCTGCTTGACTCTAGGTTTTGATATGTCAAAATTAATATTTTAGATTACTGAACAGAATTAGGATTCAGCACAAAAATTTGTTACTGACTTGTTGGAAACTAGGTCAGGTCTGGAAGCATCATCTCCTGCAGTATGTTTCTGGAGCATTTCTCAACTAAAATTTAAAATTTTTAAAAGTATTTTCAATAAACACCCTACTAGCTTTTTTGCCAGTAAGGTTTTCATAAGCATGAAAAATACATTATCCACTTATATCTAACTGCATGGTAAAGAAATACAGTAGTGCCAACTTACAGAATCTTAAGTCTGAAGAGGCTAAAGTGGGATGGATTTTCAACAAATGGTTTTGAAGGGCTGCCATTTTTCTGTACTTACCTGTGACTTCTCAACAAAACTTTGTGTTATAGAGTGTTTTTCAAGAACCAAAGTGAAACATCTTTCACAGGGGAAAGTTTTTTAAGATTAGGCACCTGGGTCCTATGTATTCACTTTTTGTAACAGTCACCCAAACACCAGTAGTATTTCCCTAGGTAGAAGAAGGGCTCTTTCCTGTCTCAGAATAAATGATATAAAAAGCCTGGGTAGGATGGGGTTGGAAATGTTTTGATGTTGGATGCCAAGTACGTCATAAAAGTCATCTTCAATGCCTGCACAAATTTCTGTTAGTATGAAACTTGGCACGAATGCCAGTGCCAGACCTTCAACCTTGTGTCAGCTTAAGGATCTGGCAGAAATTTGCCAGATGCTCTTCTAGCAGCTCACCTGGAACACTGAAGGCATTAGAAACTCTGCTTCGTCTTTTGAAATATAAATCTCCCTTTCCAAGTATCTCAGTACAGATTCCCAGTATTGAATGCTGTCTTCATCTATGGAGGCTTTGGATACAAATGCTTCCTCAGAATCAGCAACAGTCAAACAATGGGAGAGAGATCTGCTTTATTTCGCATCTAAAGCTAACTGAGAAGCTTTACCAAAATAATCGCCCGCATGATATATTCAGTCCCAACAGTATGTCTAAAAGGAAAAGCTTGGAGATCAGTCACCCAAAACTCATAATCACCCTAAAGTGGTTGATAACTGCCAATATCTGGTTTCAAGCTGGAGAAAGCAATAAGCTATAATGCACTAGATTCTTTAGGTATTTGTGAGTATAAGGTCCACTGAAAAATACATTCCTCATTACACCTCATTTTTCTAAGTTCCTTACTAGGTGTAAGAGAAACAGTTACATAACTGTGAAAGGTAAAAAACTTTATTCTAACTAAAAGGTAGTGAAACTGTTTCATATTGAAGGAGAGAATAGAATGAAGTTGGTCAAAGGAGACCGATTTCATCAAAGAAGAAAGCAGCTGTAAGACTTAAGGTACTTCCAGAACTGGGAAAAGAATGCACAAAACCTGAAAACCTTATTAGCACCTTGTTAGGAGAAAAATAGGTTACTAGTGCAAAGGTAAACTAATTGTAAGTAAAGTAATAATAGTTATGTCAATGTATTCTGTAAATGTTTTTAACTGTATTATTTGTTCTGGAGGTCATGCTTTTTTGCATTTTACCTCAGCCTGGTTTAAGTGTGATTTAAAGTTAACAAGGCATTCCTCAGCCAAGCCTGTAAAGAATGTGTGAAGCAGGGCCATTTGGCATCTTAACAAGTGCCCTAGATGCCCAGCACATTCTCCACAGTGGCTAAAGTTTGCAGACTTGTTCCCTCTGCAGCAAACAGGCAGAGAGCAAGCACCACACATCAGGGGAAGCAGAAGTCTTTTCCAGGGACTGTTGTTGACACTGAAGGGTCTCTGACATGCAATAAGGTACTGCTGTGCGAGCCAAAAGGTAAAGATCATAAGTGTCTCTTTTTATCTCTTTTGTTTAACTTGAATTCCTAAAGAAACAAAACATATGCAATTATTCTTTTGGTCTGTCTGTACATTTTTCATTCCAACTCTCCCTAAAAGCATCATGTGGAACCACTACATGTGCTGAAACAGAGACTGGCTTGTCAGTCACCATGTGTGTGACACCAGCCAGCCATTGCACCTTTGGCTCAGACAAACAGCTGGGATAAAAGCAAGAGCTGTGGCAGGCAAGCTCTGTGAGGGATGTAATACGTAACCTGCTAGGAGAAGAGGGCTTATTAATTCTGTTTTTCATGAAAAAATATTTATGTTGTACAACTCTTGTTATATTTCAGCGTAAAATATTTGTCGTCACAGTTGAAAATACTGATGCAAACAAATAGATTTATTCCTTGTTTTGTAATTAAGTTTAACTACTATATTATAGATACACATACATTTTTGTTTTGAATAACTTTTTAAAAAGATGATGTTCACAGTGGGGTCCTGGCCTAGTCAACTAAGCACTTTTAATAAAATAGAAAGACAACTGGTTTTTTGCTGTTCACAAGTCATATGGTATCTTCCCTAAGAAAGTCGTATGCTTTTTTAAAAATGCATTTTTGATCTGGAAAAATTGGATCTTTTTTCTTTTCTAATCACTGCAGACAATGAAACTTACTTCAAACATGCCTACAATTCTGTCTCTGTTTTGTATAAAGATAATTTGAACAGAAACTTCTTAAATCAGGAGAAGGTAGATGATTTAATTCTGTCACTCGCAGTGCTATAAACCATGTAATGTTATAGTCTAGAACTTTGGTAGATATACAATGCAGAATCTATTTGTCTAGAATAAAGTTAAACTATGGAATAGTTAGTACAATCTGTTTATAAGTTTTCTTACTATTAAAAAGGAAGAAGAAGAACAAAACCAAGATGTTTTGCTATTGCTATTAAAGTGATTAAGTAATTTACAATGCAGAGATCCATTTCCAAACTTAAGCCCTCAAACAAACCCATTGTTTTTGGAAATCGGCATAGTACGTACAGCTCCTGGCTTCGTTCTATTTTGATGAAATGTGTCATTGATAAAAGAGAGTTCAAGCTTCCCTAAACCAATTAAAATGTTTTTGCCTCAGGTGGTAAATAAAAGCACATGATAGAACTAAAGCAGACTGGGAGAGTGGTAATCAGTACAGTAGTTCAGTATTGAACAATATTGAACACTGTAACAATAACACATAATAAATCATTTTGAAAGGTACATTGGATATATTTTTTTCAAGGACAAATAAAGTATACTCACAAGGATCAAAAGGACACCTTAGTTATTTTCATGTTCTATTTTAGAAATTATTGACAGTTCCTTTTTAAAGTAGCTTTAGCTTGCTTGACTGCAAAATATTTATGAGAATACTTTTGGGTGTGCGTCAGTTAGATGTAAATATGTTTTATTGAAAGCTTTTTTTCTTGGAAACATTATACAACTGTAATGTTTCATTTTTAAGAGCATTATCTTGATTTTTATACATTAAATATCTTGATCTTATAAATGAGAGATGTATTCAGCCCACTTATGCTTATATCATGCAAGCCAATGATAGACATCAGCTTGTGTTGTTGCTGTACCATCTTTCCTTTGTGCAACTCATTCAGTAAAAGAAAGAAAAATCATATGTATTAAGAGAAAATTTTACTAAATCCATTACCATATTCCTGGCAATTCCAGCAGACTCAGTGTTGTGGTTTAACCCCAGCCGGCAACTAAGCACCACACAGCCGCTCACTCACTCCCCCCCCGCAGTGGGATGGGGGAGAAAATTGGGAAAAGAAGTAAAACTCCTGGGTTGAGATAAGAACGGTTTAATAGAACAGAAAAGAAGAAACTAATAATGATAACACTAATAAAATGACAACAGTAGTAATAAAAGGATTGGAATGTACAAATGATGCGCAGGGCAATTGCTCACCACCCGCCTACCGACACCCAGCCAGTCCCCGAGCGGCGATTCCCTCCCCCGCTTCCCAGTTCCTAAACTAGATGGTATGGAATACACCGTTGGCCAGTTTGGGTCAGCTGCCCTGTGCCAACTTCTTGTGCCCCTCCAGCTTTCTCGCTGGCTGGGCATCAGAAGCTGAAAAATCCCTGACTTTAGTCTAAACACTACTTAGCAACAACTGAAAACATCAGTGTGTTATCAACATTGTTCACATACTGAACTCAAAACATAGCACCGTACCAGCTACTAGGAAGACAGTTAACTCTATCCCAGCTGAAACCGGGACACTCAGTATTTCATCCAGAAGGATAAACAGGAATCCAAACAGACTGTTCTTTCCATTTTTTCGGTAGGATCCTATGTGAGGGGTCAGTTCGATGCAGTTCATTCACCCAAGACCATGAAAGATAACAGTTAACAAATAGAATGGCAAAGTATGCTGAAAAACAAATAGGGTATGTTTAGAATGGAAATTATTTAAGCAATGAGGCAAAGTAAAATTTACAGTATGACTTTTGTGTTCTGACCTTCTTGAAACCAAACTTTATTTTTTCATTTTGATTAAATTACTTTTGTATTTACATCATGTTCTCAAATATAACTTCCTTTAACTAGATTATGTCCTAATTTGGGATAATTATTGTCCCTTTTCAGTAAGAACTCATCCATTTTTGAGAAATATTTGCATCTTCCGGTGAGGTATAGCCATTTAAGAAAATGACCTTACATTGTTTTCCTTTGAATTGTCAAAATTTCCTTATTTGAATACAAGCATGCTGAAATACTCGGAGACCATAAGCACAAGCCTTTACAGAGCCTAGCTTTACCCCGGTCTCTGCAGTGGGTCTGAGCTCTCCTGTTTTAAGCAAACAAATCTTTTACTTGTTTCAGTAGTTTGCCTAATGACTAAAACTGTGCTTTGCTTCCTTGTAACCACTTCTAGAAGTTCTGCCATTGTATTTCTTTCCCACAGATTGGCAGGGGGAGTGTTGGGATAATAGATTTTTACTGCAATAAACCAAAGCTGACATTCTCTTCTAGAGTTTGTATGTCAGTAAATCATTTTTAGAACTATAAAATTCTAAAATGTACAGGAAACATTATAAGCATCTTCCTGTAAAACTGCAGTTCTCTGGGCATATATGAGTTAATGAATGATTGCAATATCGTATGGTTTTACTTCCAACTTTTTATGAGCTACATTTTTTTCCCCTTTGCCAAAGAAATTTTTGAGCTGAGTTACAGGTGCCAAGGAGGTAATCAAGATCCCCATGATCAGAACTGAGTAACAGGAAAAAGTCTTGCCACTGTATTTGTATAAAATGACCATTATTCATTAGGTGCCACGTTCTAGCTATGCAGTGACTTTATGCTTAACAAAGAGTTCATGCTTTCTGCACCTTCTCAACCTAAGATAAACAAAAAAGAAAGCAGAGTAAGTATCAGGATCAATAGGAGTACTGATTAATCCTTCCAACTTCTTGAAGTTGAAGAAAACCCCAATGGTTGCAAAAATCATGCTGCATGATTATCAACTTCTGTTTACCAGTCTCCATCTTTAAGTCCAGCAGATAGTGTAAAGATGTGTTTAAAATGTTATTATTTGTGTTTGAAACCGGAATTGATTTGAAAAAAGAATATCAGATTTTTCAAACAGAAACATTTGGACAATGAGATTTTTAAGTAAAATGTAAAATACCACGTTGCAGTCAATTCAAGGTCCTTTCATCATAGCGATTTGTGGTCATGACCCAACAGGACCATCACTGGAAACGTTCAGTAGAGGTGACAGCTTAGCCAAGCTGCAGTGAATGGAAGAGCTGGTGAATGTCACCAAGTAAAGGGTGAAAATAAAACTGCTATTTTGGGCTGGAGCAAGGAGAGAGCTGAGTTGTAGTTACCACCCATTTCTTCCTCCCATTACCATCCCCAGGAAAATCTATGATCAATGAGTACCCTGAAAATTGTCTTCTGTAGACTGTTCTGTACAGAAGCTTGTATTTGGCCAGTCTCAGATAACTCATTTCCCACACACTGAAGCAGCCAATAGATTAGACAATCCTGATATGTAAAAGATATATTACATAGGTCATTACATCATCAGAAATTCAGTGTTTGGTCCTGAAAGATCACATTACTATGAATATGAAATGTAGCATGTTATCTTGAATTATACCTAAACAGTTGATTACATTCTTGTATTATGGGATTAAAGGTTCACTGCAAACTGACAAATGATAGTTTGAACAGGCTGCCTCACTTAACATCAGAGCTGTAATCAGCTGAAATTTTTAGTTTTATCTGTGAGTTTTTGACCACTACTATGTTACTTTTTTTTCTGGAACCTATATTGGTTGAGGTAGGTAGAGTCCTATTGCTTTGTGACAGAGAACTGAATAGCATGACAACTAAAATTATTACATAGGCCTTAATAAGAATTCTTGAGTTATTTAATATTATTTAATCAACTTGTGGATTCAAACAATATAATTTAATTCTAATTTATTTTATTTTAATATATTCATACTGCTTTTATTTTATTCTTTAGCTGAATTACTGTCCTGGTTTCAGCCTGGATAGAGTTGATTGCCTTCGTAGTAGCTGGTACAGTGCTATGTTTTGAGTTCAGTATGAGAAGAATGTTGATAACACACTGATGTTTTCAGTTGTTGCTAAGTAATGTTTAGTCTAAAGTCAAGGATTTTTCAGCTTCTCATGCCCAGCCAGCGAGAAAGCTGGAGGGGCACAAGAAATTGGGATGGGACACAGACAGGGCAGCTGACGCAAAGTGGCCAATGGGCTATTCCATACCATGGGACGTCACATCTAGTATAGGAACTGGGGGGTGTGTGGATCACCAATTGGGGATTAACTGGGTATCGATCGGCGGGTGGTGAGCAATCACACTGTGCATAATTTGTATATTCCAATCCTTTTATTATTACTGTTGTCATTTTATTAGTGTTATCATTATCATTATTGGTTTCTTCTTTTATGTTCTATTAAACTGTTCTTATCTCAACCCATGAGTTTTACTTCTTTTCCCGACGGGGGGGGAGTGAGTGAGCAGCTGCGTGGTGCTTAGTTGCTGACTGGGGTTAAACCATGACAATTACAAAATATGGGCTTTTGGAAATACATGGTTTGGATAGTTCTTTTCCAGATGCTAGCTTTATAACTCTGTTAGAATAGGTCTTCTTTGTGATGGTGGACTTGGTGTCCTCTTCGTCAACAGGTGGAAAGTGGAATAGATGAGAAAAGCTCACCCAAAGTGTATTTTATTGGCAGAACTTAGTAGCACTGGACATTAGTGACTGTCTACCTAGTAGAAAACAAGCTACACCTCATCAAAAGCGCCATCAGTTACTCCTTAGAATGCCCTTTCCTGTCACGTCTGAGGATATCCTCCAGAGCTCTCTGACACTGTGTTTGTATTGAGGTTTAGTCTGGTGCAAATATTATCCATGTGTCCATTCATAAGTATGTCACTGTCGAGCTATAAGCAGTGCTATACACAGTGTTTCTATTTAAGAACAAGCTAGAATGGGATAAAAAACCTCTTTCCTGCTGGAAAATTTCCCTTAGGCCAAATGAATTTGACATTTCTTTACTGTCAAAAATTTACCATAAAATGCCAGGCACTCCAGGTCAAAATATAACTGGGATGCTAAAGGTAAATTGTGGAGGACCCCAGATTAGCTAAAAATTTGTTGAAGTTGACATGGAGTTACTTAGTGTGTCAGCATACCCAGAGATCCTGTGGGAAATGTCTTAGATTTGGGTTAAGCTCTCAGTGGGCAGCAGTCTTCATTAAAAGGCAACACACATGCCGGAAATGAAAGTGAAAGTGAGTTTGATTAGCTTTTGCTACTGCTTAGGAAAGCTAAGACCAAATTTTCTCTTTCCCAAAGGACAGTCAAAGTCAAGGACAGTAAATATCCTTTTGAGAAGGGAGTTTGAAGTTTTTGGTGCAGCACTGCACTTTATGGGATATCCTGCTTCTATTATGCATTAGTTGACCTCTCAAAATAAATATTTGCCTTTGCAGGAAGAAAAGAGACACAACAAAAATATAATACACGTCATTTCAAGCTTTAAAAAGTGCAAGATAATACCCTTTCTTTTTTCATTTTTTCAGTACCATAGCTTGGGAACCTGAAAAAGGGATGAAAGTTTCAGTTTTCTGTGCACTGTATTAACAAATATAGAAGAAAATTATTGTCCCAGAGAGTTTACCAGAAAATTGCTATATCATGCAAAATGTGGCAAATGACAGCAAATATGATAGATCCAAGAAACAATGAAGTGAGAATATTTTTGCATGAAGAAAAAAGAATTGTGGATTTATTAAATGATACCTGTATTTTAGCATAAGCCTTAGTGCCTTCTGTATTTCCTTTTTCTTTTTACATCTCTGTTTTCTGTATTGACAATGTAGAAATTGGTCAAGTAATGATCAAGTAATGACAGAGAATCCCCAAATCATAGGACTTAAAGGTCTTGTTCCATTATTCTTATTCTCCAGTGCTTTGTTTGGTCTCATTTTAAAGGAACTCTATGACAGGAAAGGCATTACTGCCTTCCTGTGTCTATTCCAAACCCTTAAGAGCATTAAGGGGTTTCTTATATTGGTTGATATCTTTCCAGACTTTAAACATCTTTGTTCTAGATTATCCTGAGAAACTGTTCTTTATATCCTTCAAATATTTGTGGCCACCCTTTGTAACTTAGAGTCATCATAGAATCATAGAATGGTTTGGGTTGGAAGGGACCTTGAAGAACATCTAGTTGCAACCCCCCCCCACCATGGGCAGGGACACCTTCCACTAGACCAGGATGCTCAAAGCCCCATCCAACCTGGCCTTGAACACTTCCAGGGATGGGGCACCCACAACCTCTCTGGGCAACCTGTTCCAGTGAGTCACCACCCTCATAGTGAAGAACTTCTTCCTTATATCTGATCTAAATATACCGTCTTATATCTGATCTAAATATACCGTCTTTCAGTTTAAAGCCATTACCCCTTGTCCTATCATACATGCCCTTGTAAAATGTCCCTCTCCACCTTTTGTTGTAGGCCCCCTTTAGGTACGGGAAGGCTGCTATAAGGGCTCCCCGGAGCTTTCTCCTCTCTAGGCTGAACAACCCCAATTCTCTCAGCCTGTCCTCACAGGAGAGGCGTTCCACCCCCTGATCATCTTCGTGGCCCTCCTCTGGACTCACTCCAACAGGTCCATGTCCTCCTTATGCTGGGGGCCCCAGCTGAACACAGTACTCCAGGTGGGGTCTCATGAGAGTGGAGGGGGAGAATCACCTCCCTCAACCTGCTGGTCATGCTTCTTTTGATGCAGCCGAGGATACGGTTGGCTTTTTGGGCTGCAAATGCACATTGCCAGGTCATATTGACCTTCTTATCAACCAACACCCCCAAGTCCTTCTCCTCAGGGCTGCTCTCAATCCGTTCTCTGTCCAGCCTGTATTTGTGTTAGGGATTGTCCCGACCCAGGTGTAGGACCTTGCGCTTGGCCTTGTTGAACTTCATGAGGTTCACATGGGCCCACCTCTCAAGACTGTCAAGGTCCCTATGGCATCCCTTCCCTCCAGTGTGTCAACCTTCATGCAAGGTTTGATTTTTCAGACCACTACTAGTGGCCACCAAGCACATGCATGGTGTTTTCCTGTGGGTCCTCTCCAATGAAGCATAAGGAAAAAATGTTGCTGTTTTCTGAGCAGTTACACAAATGTGCAGTCCTAAAAAGGCGTAAAGCTTATGTGAGATTTATTTTACTGTGCCATATTTAATGTGTATTTCTTTCAGTAGCAATCCTAGCTTCTCTGTTGCCAGCGCTCCCTCCAAGCCATTTGCTCTGTCATATACCTCCCTCGCTGCTGTGGCAATAGGTCCGGTAGTGGGGTTCCCCACTGATAAGCCAGGTCAGGAAACTAATAAAGTTTTTAATTATTTTTTTTTAGGTTATTTTTAGGATATCATTTCTCTGTATAGCACCAGCAGGTGATTTGCTATTTCAGATGCTATTCTGGTCTTCCACAAACCATTTTGCACAAAGTGGTTTCTTGCAGCTCATTCCAGCTGTATTTTGTTTACTAAAGACTGGAAAGATAAACAACCTGAATCTTAAAGATTCTCAAGTGCCAAATATATGTACTTGTTAAAGATATTTAGTGTGATTTCCTTCAGTGCTTTGTAGCGTAACTGTTGTTATTTAAGGGTGATGATCTTAATTTTGCTGTGTTTTCCATTTCTATTTGTTACCACTCGTGCTCTTGAAAGACTGAAGGAATATTGCTGCTCTTACCATAACATATACACTTGAGAAAACAGTGAAAAGGCATGTTTGTTAAGCACTCCAACCAGTAACTGAGTATTGATGTGGCTACTTTGGCCATCCTACATACTTACTGATTTTGCATCAAAAGGTAGGAAACCGAAAGTCATTCCCAAAGTGGTATTAAAAGTACACTCTAGTGAGTCCACTCTGGGCACATACAAAATGTCTAAACATAGCTCACTATGTCCAGACCTCGTTGTTGCTCAGAGAGCCATCCCAAGGCTTCACTTTTCTTTGTTAGTGCAAGGTATTGCAGAAAGAGAACTAATAAGGAATGCTCTTGACTATGAAGGCCATAGAATCATAGAATCATAGAATAGTTTGGGTTGGAGGGGACCTTTAAAGGTCATCTAGTGCAACCCTCCCTGCAATGAGCAGGGACATCTTCAACTAGACCAGATTGCTCAGAGCCCCGTCCAACCTGACCTTGAATGTTCCCAGGGATGGGGCATCTACCACCTCTCTGGGCAACCTGTGCCAGTGTTTCACCACCCTCATCGTAAAAAATTTCTTCCTTGTATCTAGTCTAAATCTACCCTCTTTTAGTTTAAAACCATTACCCCTTGTCTTATCGTGACAGGCCCTGCTAGAAAGTTTGCCCCCATCTGTTTTATAAGCCCCCTTTAAGTACTGAAAGGCTGCCATAAGGTCTCCCCAGAGCCTTCTCTTCTCCAGACTGAACAACCCCAACTCTCTCAGCGTGTCCTCATAGGAGAGGTGTTCCATCCCTCTGACCATCTTTGTGGCCCTCCTCGGGACCTGCTCCAACCGGTCCATGTCTTCCCTGTGCTGAGGACCCCAGAGCTGGATGCAGTACTCCAGGTGGGGTCTCATGAGAGCAGAATAGAGGGGCAGAATCACTTCCCTCGACCTGCTGGCCACTCTTCTTTTGACGCAGCCCAGGATACAGTTGGCTTTCTGGGCTGCAAGCACACATTGCCAGCTCATGACCAGCTTTTCATCCACCGGTACCCCCAAGTCCCTCTCCGCAGGGCTGCTCTTAATCCCTTCATCCCCCAGCTTGTATTGATACCAGGGGTTGCCCCGACCCAGGTGCAGGACCTTGCACTTGGCCATGTTGAACCTCATGAGATTCACATGGGCCCACTTCTAGAGCTTGTCCAGGTCTCTCTGGATGGCATCCCATCCCTCAGGTGTGTGAACCTCACCACTCAGCTTGGTATCATCTGCAGACTTCATGAGGGTGCACTCGATTCCACTCTCTTATGTCATTGATTAAGATATTAAACAGTACTTGTTCACTTGATTCTCGTGTTTTACAGAGCAGGACTTGGTATCCCCGAGTTCTGGCACAGGAACAGGGTAGCTCACTGCCATCTTTCTGTTTCCACTCTCCTGTACGTGTCAAATCCCTAGCAGTGTTAGAGCAGCTCAGTCCCTTTGTGGATTTTACTTCTGAAGAAACATATTTCCAACCTGAAATATATAAACCATCCCTATGCTTAGTGAAGAATGGAAAATGACAGTACTGGCTTCATGCTACATAAAGTTTCACATGCTTGTGGAATCTCTCTGCTATCATCTTTACCAAAAACCTATGTTTAAGAGCTGTCCAGGTCGCTCTTTGCTTGTTATTCACTGCTTTATGTGATTGTTATGGTGCTGACATCTTCACTGATCCTGCTGCTCCCCATCCCGATGCTGCATTTGGTTTTGCACTGGCTAGACCTACTTATCTCCCTCTGACTGGACTGCTTACTTGGCACATAGGTGAAGAAGACATATGAACAGTAGTGGAAAGAATACTCCTGTATCTTTTTTTTGACTTGAGCAATTGGTCAATGAGATATTTCTTTTAGGAGAAGTTGTTGAGGGAGTCAGGTGTCTCAGTATCATCCTTTTTATTTACAAAGAGTGCTCAAAATGACAGGAATTATAAGCCTCTTTCAGATAGCAATTGGCGTAACTCTTGCTGGGCTTTTTTTAGGGCTATAATCCAAGTGTTGTTCAGGACATATTGTTGATTTATTGATTCTTTCTCTTCATGTCTTTGGTCTTTCTGCCTCAATTGCACAAAACAGTATTCTGCAAAAATCCCTCCACCTGCATAATTGATGTGCCTTCATTTGTCTGTCATATGTGCTTGCTCCTAAGTTGATGCAACTATTGCTTTACGTTATGTTGTTCCATGAAGGAGTTCAAGGGCATCTTACAACTCTCTTTTTCTGCCTACTAAGAAAGCACTCTAGTGATCAAAGTGGAGCCCTTCCTAGAGCAGATATTAATATAAGTACATAGTGCACAGTAAGGTGCATGGTTGGTGTGATGGGTTTAAATGTTTTAGAGTAACCTAATTTTAACAGAAATATCTGATACAAAACTGATATGGTGCTACAGTTGAAACAAATAGGAATTAATGGACAAATCATGTTAGAGAGGTAAAATAATGTAGCTTTTGTTTTTAAGTGAAAATCCAGTTGGCGGCAGGTCACAAGTGGTATTCCTCAGGGCTCGGCGTTGGGCCCCGTTCTGTTTAATATCTTTATCAATGATCTGGATGAGGGGATTGAGTGCACCCTCAGCAAGTTTGCAGATGACACCAAGTTGGGAGGCAGGGTCGATCTGCTTGAGGGTAGGAAGGCTCTACAGAGAGATCTGGACAGGCTGGATCGATGGGCCGAGGCCAGTTGTACGAAGTTCAACAAGGCCAAGTGCCGGGTCCTGCACTTGGGTCACAGCAACCCCATGCAGCGCTACAGGCTTGGGGAAGAGTGGCTGGAAAGCTGCCCGGCAGAGAAAGACCTGGGGGTGCTGGTTGACAGCCGGCTGAATATGAGCCAGCAGTGTGCCCAGGTGGCCAAGAAGGCCAACGGCATCCTGGCCTGTATCAGAAATAGTGTGGCCAGCAGGAGCAGGGAGGTGAGCGTTCCCCTGTACTGGGCACTGGTGAGGCTGCACCTCGAGTGCTGTGTTCAGTTTTGGGCCCCTCACTACAGGAAAGACATTGAGGTGCTGGAGTGTGTCCAGAGAAGGGCAACCAAGTTGGTGAGGGGTCTGGAGAAGAAGTCTTGAGAGAAGCGGCTGAGGGAACTGGGGTTGTTTAGCCTGGAGAAAAGGAGGCTGAGGGGAGACCTTATCGCTCTCTACAACTACCTGAAAGGAGGTTGTAGCGAGGTGGGTGTCAGTCTATTCTCCCAAGTAACAACCGATAGGACAAGAAGAAATAGCCTCAAGTTCTGCCAGAGGAGGTTTAGATTTGATATTAGGAAAAATTTCTTTACTGAAAGGGTTGTCAGGTATTGGAACAGGCTTCCCAGGGAAGTGGTGGAGTCACAATCCCTGGAGGTATTCAAAAAGCGAGTAGACGGGGTACCCCAGAACATGGTTTAGTGGGCATGGATGATGGTTGGACTCGATGATCTTGAAGGTCTTTTCCAACCTAAATGATTCTATAAGGAGAATAAAGGGAAGAGTCCCATGCCCATAGGAGATCCTAGTGGATATTAGTCCAGATTTACTGAATGGAGAGACTGAGACACTTGGGGTTAAGTGATCTGGAATAATCTCACACATATAAGTTTGTAAGCAGAGTATCATGCTCCTTGTATCTTATCTTATTCAAACTGAGAGGGAATAGGTGAAAAATCAAGTTTATACAATTTGTCAGCTACTAAGCTAATTACTTTATCATGTGGGTTCCAGGCTTTGTGATACAAAAATAACTTTTGTTCATTTTGAGCATTTTGAAGCCATGTGCCTTTGCCATCACCTCTGGTAATTTTTGCTGTTACTGTTTAGTTATGAGTTATATTTTCCAACAATTCATGAGTAAAGTGTCCTTAACTGGCTGAACTTGCTGCATTGCTAAGTGCAAGGGAATGTATGCTCTGAAGCTTTTTTAATGTCATGCAGAAATAAGTATGTCACCTGGGAAAACAAAACTACTCACGTATTATTTCATGGTGGGGTCTTTCTCCCTCAAGTCATACTCTCTTGACAGAAATAACCTGAATTAACTCTGCAATGAAGGCTAATAGCCTGCTTTAATAGAGCCTGTGGCCCTTGAATTTTATTACAGAGCTTTGACTCCTAGACTTTTCTACCTCACTTTTTTCATAGACTAATGTTATTTTTCAGGTGGAAGGGAATAAGAAGAAAAATATTAAATGCTGTTAGGATGTTTTCTTCATCCACTTTTAATTCCGTGCTCCACAAACCTAAGAAACAATAGCAGTATCTCTCTGGCTTTAACCAGTAATTTTGGATCTAAATCCAACTGTCATGGACATAAGCACAGCTCTTTTATTCCTCTGTAGAAAAACATGATAATGAACTTAGCACTGGACACAAGTATCACATACAAGCTCAGTTTATAGAAATGTGCAATAGTTTGAACACAAACAGTAGCAACAAAACACCTAGAAGAAATGGGAGAAACATGGCTATGCCATTTCCCCAAATTAACAGAAATTGACTTTTTTTTATTATGTATGAGGAATGTCAGGCGTATTAAATATCATGATTTTAGAAACAAAGAAAATGGATGAGGTCATCATGTGTGCTTGGTAACGATACTAACACAGAACTATGCTGTTTCCAATTAACAGTGGAGTGATACTGAAATATATTTCATTAATACACAGGTAAAGGGGCTTTACTGCTAATCAGAATGAATTGCTGCATTCAACACAGAGCTGCTACAGGTCTTTAAATTGCTTTTGCCTTGCTGTATGGATATAGCTGAACATAGCTTAATACATTTTTTACATGATGTAATTTTGTCTAGCTCATACAATGTCAGGGTAATAATAATGATATTCTAATATTAATGCAAGCACAAGATATACATATTGATGAATAATGGTCATATGTTTTTGGATCTCCTTGCCAAGTCATATTAAAATGACAAATAATTGCCATTGCTTCAGAGAAATGGTACAGGCTCTGTAGTCAAAAAGCACATTAGGGACACACAGCGTCCATTTGTTATCCTTTGTCAGGAAAACATGGTTCTTTAATGAAAGTGAATGAAAGGACACTGATTGAGGACAGTGACACTAAACCTCTTTCTCAACAGGAGCCATGACATGAGTATTAATAAGCAGATTGAAAGGTTAAGACTTAGCTTTGAAACTCTGGAAGCACAGTAGAATCTGAAATAACTCCCCCCTCATAATATGGGGAAAATCACAGTGTAAAATGCATTGTAAAAGCCTTCTGGCCACAGGAGGGTAACGCGGATGGAAATTGGTTCCCAGACAATTCAGGCAAATGCCATTTAAAATCTTAACCCAAATACATTTTTGTTAAAGTCTTGCTTTTAATTCTGTCTTGATAAATGATCCCTTTCCCTCTCATTATCCCCTCCCTCTTTGCTCCCAGTACTATAAAAATGTTAACAAAATCCATCTGGGCATTTCCCAAGCATTAGTGAGAGTAGTTGAGAAAGTAAGGGCACAAAGATGCAGCCTGAGTAAGTATAAAACAGGAACCTAGAGTGATGCATTTAATAAGAATTCAATGTGTATGTTACTTGGGAGAATGAAGAAATATCAGTGTAAGGAAAAGATTTTTGAGTGCTTAATGCATTATGGTGATCACTTACTAATTACTGAGAACCTAGAGGAGCCAGCTGGGGTCATGGAAGAGTCTGAAACAGGCATTCCCTGATCCTGCTGAGCTCTGTACTTCTGTGTGGTCCCACTGGGGCCAGCAGTGCACGCAAGGGGGCAATGCAAATGTGTGTGTCTCTGGGAGGTGGTGGCTGGGGCTGCTGTGTCTCTCTTGATAAGGTTTTGCCTCTCTGAAACTCTGTATGATCTGCACAAACTCCATATGATCACAATCTCTGACCACCTTTGCAGGTTTATGTTCCTTTTATAGTGCCATTTTTCTATGCACAGAAAATATCTTCCAGGAATTTGATGGGCTTAGTGTTATAGGAAAAAGCCCTGTAATACTAAAATATCATTTTCTCCATGCCAGTAGCAAAGCTGGGTGAAATGCCCAAAGTTTAGAGGTGTTTGAATGCAGAGACTGGTTTTGTTCATTGCAGAGATAAAGTGAGCTGCGATGTTCACAATTAGATTTCCATATATTCAAACAAGGTTAGAAGACTGAGTGTCTCACCTCCTAAAGGTCTGATAATATGGCAAACCATTGCACGCATTGAAGAAATGCATTTAAATACAGATTTAAATGCATTTAAGTGGTTGTAATAATTCCAAATGAGTTTGAAGTATTTGGTTTATCTGTAGGCAAGGTTAATAATAATGTGGGCCAAGTCTACACCAGCAAATTAAGAGGGCCTGGGACTATTTTCTGATGCAGAAGCCAACAGCATGGCACAACGCATGTTCATATTATTAAATGCTTTTAGTCTTCAAACAGGTTGCCTCCATGCCTGCTGCCAACAGAGACTATTTGCCAGCTTGTGGTAACTCCTAAACTGTGCTTAGGAGTTGGCTGAGACAGCTAGTTGAAACAGGGCAAAATTATATTACGTATTTTTCTAATAATTGCATGATAGGGGAGTTCCAGTGTTCACTGGTGCTGTTTTGTTTAATGGTATATCTGTAGGTAACAGACTGGTAACAGACTGATTTCTTCAGTAAACAGTCATTGAATCAATACAAGTTGATGTTATTTTATATTCAATGTAGGGAAACAGTGGAGATTTTAAGGACGAAATGGCCACAGAAGATAATCTAAGAGGACACTGTGAGATGATTCAATTTAAATTAAAGAAAATGTAACAGTAATTTGCATTGATCTGATCAATGGAGAGCAATAGCAACATTTTCTGTCAAGAAAGGGACCACCATCTGTTGGAAATAACAGAGGAAAAAGATAGTATATATGTGTGCGCTGGTGAAATGATGGAAATCCTCAGCTCACTTCTGGGTCTTCTGATCAGCTACGCTGCATAGATGTTGGATCCTGAAGCTTTCTCTTGGACCTGACCATTAATTCCTTCCCAGGGGAAATCCAAGTGTATTTGTTAGCTAGACGGTCTAGTTCACTCCAGGGACTGCTTCTCATATACAGATAGGGAGAGCTTAAACACATGTTTAATTCCCTTTGCCCTGTGTAGCCATCCAGCCCTGTTTCTGCAAACCCACTACCTCTCATATATCACACACGTCCAAACGGTGCCCTTGGTCTGACATTACTCTGGCATACTGCAATTCAGTTTCCCTTTTGTTTTGGGCACTTTAACTGGAAAGCCACAAGAGAATCAGTATTAATTCTTAGGGCCACAGGAGTATCATGCAGGCACCACAGCGGACCCGGATCAAGTGCTATGCAATTTAGACATGGTTGGTTCTCACTAGAAAAAGGACTGCACGTCCCAAGCAGTGCAGGCATGAGTAAGTCTGCACCATTTGTCGCTGTGTCCTCTGCTGTTACCTGTAGTAGGTGCCTTAAGCAATGTGGACGCAGTCTTAGTCAGTCAAAGGGTAGCTCTGAAATTAGGCAGATGCAGGACTGTGAAAAGTAAGCAGACTTAGGATATATCAGGTGAAATGTTTCTAGGAGAGAGGGAAATGTGAATGCCATTTTATAAGGCCCTAGTGAGATCTTATCTGGAGTACTGATAAAATTCTGCTCACTTATCTATAATAAAGCTGAAATCAAGTAGAAACAATTGGAAAGAAAAGTTCCCTGGATGATCAAGGAGCTGGAGATCACAGCAAGGTTTTATTAGTCTTGCAAAAAGTAAGCTGGAAGAGGATGCAATTGCTTTAATTACATCAAAAAGGTGGACACTGAGGAATTGAGAATTGCCTAAACTCAAGGACATTGTTGACTCAAACCAAATGAGTAAACATATATATAAATAAATTTAGGCTAAAACATAAAGAAATATCGCAAACTTTAGGAAAGAGAGCTTGTGAAAATCTTGTGTGTGGGCTGTGCAGACAAGGCACTTGGTTTTTCAGGTGGAGCTTGATGAATGTAGGAAAGGAATTATATGACTTGGTTGTTTAGGTTATCACAGGGCTGATGGTCCAGAGATTGTTGCATGACTATCTATTTCATCTATCCCAAATATTGTAGAAATCTTGTTCATATAAAGCATTACAATGTTACAGTTTGTTAGCTGCTCTTTTAACCTGTAAGAATTTAAATAATTGAAATAATTCTTGAAATAATTCTTGAAATAATTTATTATTTTTACATTGAACAAAGTACCTATGGGATTTCAATGTCTAGCTGTATCAAGCACAGGGTAAAATACAGATACCTGTATCTTAAATGAGAAACTGGACACATACATTCAGAAATGCTTCACTGATGTATTGTGTATTGTGCATTTTCACGTAAATATTGTGTCATGCAATTTGAACTTTGCAAATTTTGAAAATTTAGCCCTTGATAATGTGGGTTGTTTGAATGGAGTATCTGCTGCCTGAGGTTTTTTAAGGTTCTTCTTTTGTTTTGCTTCATTTCTGATCTGTGGTGAGGCTTGTTCTGGCAATGACAGGAGGGACAAATTGTTCATAGATCTTGCGTGCCATTCCTGATACAGTATATTTTCAGTACTGTAGTTCTCATGTGCAGTGTTAGAGGTAGCTGAATGAAGAGACAGAACGCCAATATCTTGGTAAATAATGGACTTATTTTTCTTGCTGATAGTCTGATCTTTCTGGAGCTCCCCCGCAGAATCCCAGGCCCTAATGAGACTGGCCTCCACAATCCAGTAATGGGCTTGCGTTGTGACTAGCTGTATTTTTTCATGGAGGGAGTCAGTTTTGAGGAATTTTAAGAAATCAAAACGGAGGATCTGTGGCTGGTTATATTGTACTGGAATTCATTGCAAAACACTTTTCACTTTATTTTGTACTATAATAGTATATACTTTTACAATTTTCCTTTCAAAACCAAGAGCTATCTTTATGGCTGTGAGGTAAACTAATTCATTGGTGAATTCAATTCAGGAAATATTCTGAGTCTTCAAATAGACAATAGCAGTCATTAAAGACATTCACAATACCGGTTTCATATCAGTTTTATATTTACAGGAATAATACACATACAAAATGTGTATTTAAATGTGTTTTAAAATTTATTGTTATAACAAACAGCATCAAAAATTACTGTCATTGAAAGGAACTAGATAGAAATGTATCCATGATTCCCTTTTCATACATGAGGCATAAAGAATACTCTTTTCCCTAGTTAGGCAGTCAGTTAGGCTTTTAACCAGTGTTTAACAACACCAGCAGTTCCCCTTTGTCCTCATGGCCCTTCATGTAGTCAGTGCCTGCTATTATATTTAACCTAAATAGCAGCCTCATTTGTGATAGTTGTACTCAGCCATTTATTATTCACAGCTTATTAGAGTGGGAGTTAAAGACAGATTGCTGTAGTTTTCCATTTTTCATGGAGGTTAGGCAAAAATATTTCCTAGAGTAACCAACACAGAGTCCCACTACGGGAGATGCCGCCACCTTGTAAACTGTGGGTCCCGTAACCAGACAGCCCTTCTACTTCATCGCAGCTTGGGAAATTCTCCATCAGCTGAAGAGATAACAGCATACGCATACCCATACACTGTTTATCATCTTGGATATCATCTCCAGTGATGACTGTAAAAGTTTATTGCCCCCAAAAAGCAGGAATAGAAAAAGCTATGGGCAGACCCTATCCTTGACTAAGCACTGCTAGTTGCCATTGAATTTTGTGGATGGGCAGTGCTTTGGCCCCAAGGCACCATCTTTATGAATTTTATAACAAATTAGTAACGTCTGTCTTCAGTGGAACTCTGTTACTCCTGCAGCAGAGAGCTAATGAACTTTCCTGTATGATTAGACTTGGAAAGTTTCAATTTGTAAATAGGCAAATAATTAATACTTCCAAAAACTATTTCCCCAATGTTATTTTAATGACTTAATTTTTACACTAATTAGACAATCTGGTTTAAAATTCATATAAAGGTAAGGGTGTTAATGCAAAACGCCAAAATGTCAAAATCAAGACTCAATATACTTGAATACAGAATCATAATATTTTTCTAATCATGTTTTCTAATCAGATTAATCACATAAATTCATTTAAATATCTTTTTTTTTTTTCAGCTCTTCTTATAGGAGAAACTCAGTCAACAGTTCCTGAGTAATGTCCAGCTTCTCAGAGAGATTAAGGTGTCTAAATAGCTTTGAAGTTTGGGGAATAAATGCCTTAGTTTAAATGTGCAAGGAACTGAACAGACTTAATTTTGCCCATGTTTACCTCCATCTGCTTTAATCTTGCCATGTCTGAAATGAGACTGCTTACGTGTGTAAAGTAAAGCCTGTACCTAGATTATATTATTGCCTGAATCAGGATCAGAATCTTGAATATTTACTTGAAGTCAAATGCTCTCAGTGTCCCATCTCATTCCTACCTAAGATATGTTTTTTCCTTTGATTTCAGAAGGAATCGAATGCAAATATTCTTCACTGCCTTGAAATAATTTATACAAAACCCATTAATTCAAGTCCATAACTGGGACAAACCCAGCAATTTTTTGGGTTGATTTTGACTGGATAGAGAAGTCAACAGCTATCTCTACTCGCCAAGGAAAAGAGAATCCCTTGAGTTTCCAGAACCTGCTGCCGGACACGCAGTCTTCTCTCCAGGTCGAAGGGTGCTCTGCATGGGAAGATAATGGAGGTGCGGTCCAGACTGGATGGAACTGAATAATTAAAGAAGCTTGTAAATTATGTTGCCATCAAACACTGGAGGATATGGTCCTGCTGCAGGAAAAGAACTGCCTCTTGTGTATCTGAGGCATTTTTCAGAAGATATTAAGGATGAATATTGGATGCATAATTAGGTTTTCTTGAAGGTATGTTGGTACGTTAGAGGTAGATCATGCAATAATTTCTATTATCCCACATTACCTATACTTTGACTGAGCAGTTGTATCACTGCTTGTATTTCTGCATCTCTAGTTGATATTTTTCTAGAATAAATATATTTTAGAAAATGGAAGATTATAGTTGCTGCTCTCTACATGCAACATGCCTTTTTTTATTTCTTTCTCTTAATTTTATTCCCTTTACATATTTTCATCCCCCCTTTAATTTAATGGGAACCATACACAGAAGTCAGGTAGATAAATGTACTGAAACCTGGTTAGCATTTAATCTCTTTTTAGATAAATGCAAATATTGCTGTCGATGGTACTGGAGCCTTGTCCAGCAGTCATCTGAGGAACTTGCTCATCCATTTTTCAGTGTGTCCATTACTATCAGTCACGAAGATTGTGATCCAGAATATTCGTTCTTGACGAAAACAATAGAATTAAGCCACAGGGCTTCAGAAAATTGCTTTCATATTCAAGCAGTGCTACACATATACAGACACCTTGTTGATGATTTTCCTGCCCTGAAGAAAATATATTGCTGCTGCCACAAACCTGTCTTTTGGCACTTTGTCACTTACAAGTGATGATAAAATTGCAACAAAGAGACTTCTTTTTAATCTCATAGGTCATCGTTTGTACTCTGGACAGTCCTCCCTTTGTCCTCTCATTTAGTTTAGATAAGGTGGAAAAATCCTCTTAGTTGCTTCTAAACTTCTCTTAAAAATACAAAATAAAAAAATTCAGCCTCGATGTACCCTCAAATTTTGAACATGGAAACTTTTTTCTTCATGCTTCTCATTTAGATCAAAAGCTCTGTGTACATTTTAAATATATATTTTTTTGGCAGCTGAATTGCAGGCAGACTTTTTGATTTATAGATTTGCATCAAACTGTAAACCTTAAGAGAGACATTTAATCCCTTTAATTTTGTGAGAATCCCAGAATCATGTGATATTTGTATTACTGAATTTCTGACCTTTATTATATCCATTTGTTACTGCTAAATGCTTAGCATAATTTTTTAAATTCAGTCATCCAGTCCAGCAATTCAAAGTTGCAGAAAACTTGTGACAGTTAGAAAGACAGAAAATTTCTGAATAAATCCAACATGTTGAATATCTTGAAGATAGATTTTCACACCATTTGTACAAACAGCAATTTATCTGGCTACATTCTGTTTGATTTTTTTTTTCTACATTTGTTGGGAGATTTTTCTCATCTTTGTCAGCTTCCTCTTCAGCTTTATACCTCAGTGAAGTCCCAAACCTCTCTGTGACATAAAAAGTCTACTGCCATGGGATTTTGATGCAGCAAATGCAGCATTTTGTCTCCTGTCTGCACTGTCTTCCAGTCTGTCTCTTCCAGTTGGAGGTATGGAAAGAGGAAAGAAGAAAAAGAGGCTTAAAATGTCCCTAAAAGTGCAGCAGCAGAAGGTACCCTTGCAGTATGTTTTCCTCTGTCCACACTGTACATCAGGCTTGTCTGCTCCTCTCCTGTACATCTGACAACCGGTATCCAGGAACAAGACAGGGTAAGAATGAGGTGGAACCAAAACTGGTGTCATACTTTTTATGTCAGGGTTAAACATACTGTTTAGAAAAATTAAGGGGTGCTATCAATACCTAGGACAGTTTCTCTACCTTTCTCTCTTACTTTGGTCCCCCTGACTACCACCAAGCAGAGGCTGTGAAGGCATTACACGTTCCCTGGGATGAAGGAGCAGTCAACTCCTCCAATCCCCATTGCACACAAGAGCTTGAAGAGAAAGGAAGAGACAGACCAAGAAATTCAAAGTTTACTGATTTGAGTACAACCTCCAGAACCCTAGGACATTCACGGTTCCTCCTATGAGAAAGCCAAGCATTAAGAACTACAGAAATGGACACTTAGGTGCCTAAATAACCATTAAAGGCCAAACTCTCTGTAAGTGCCCACGGGAAACAAGCTTTATCACTCTGGGTGAAGGGATCCTTGTGTTCAAACTGATCACTACTGAGGATAATAGATTACTCACTTACCTGGATTTGGCCCCTATGAATAGAAGAGTCCTGGGCCTCCCGTCAGTGTCACCTTCCCTCGTCTCATAAAGTCACAGAAGATTCACCGATATAAACTGGCAAAAGCAGAATTAGCCACAATGAGCATTCTTGCTTCTTCATGGGACTCTTCACAGAGTGGGCTGAACTTGATGATAATGAACCACCATTGTCTAGTGTAATTGTACTGCTTGAAAACCTTCACAATAAATAAAGATGCATGCCTATATAGCTAAGTTCAGAAAATTCTTTTTTCACTAGTTAAACTGCCTTTTTAGAGTTACTAATTATTCTTTTTCATTCTTACATTTGCCGTATTAATTTTAATTTTCTGCTAGGTGTTTATAGAATAAATGCATCCAGACCCCTTTCCCTGTTCAGGATTACTCTATAGTAATCTTCAAAACTAGTAGCTTCAAAAAGAAATAGTTTGGAACAGAAAGAGATTTATATGATATCCTGAATAACTACAATGCTTAAGAATCCTAATACAGAAGTTTCACAGCCAAAGAAACAGTGAGTCTATGGTGCAGAACAATATTTTGCAGGAGTTACTGGGCCTGAGATGTTTGGACTTGAGATGTTTGGACTTAAGAAATAAAAAGCAATTCCTCAAAAAAAATTGTAAATATTGTTGTCCAAAATAATTTCTCAGTGTAACACTGTATCACAAATAATTATATAAGTGAGGGGATGTTACTTTTAAGACAAGTTTTCTCTCAAACTCTTTTATTACATGTCACCTCCTCCTGACCTTATGCTGATCACATAAGATTTTGCAACGGTATCATAAAAATGTATGTGCTTCCTTGTCAAAAATAAATAAAAAAAGGCAAGAGCAAGAGGATTTCCTCGACTACAGACTATAAAATAGAAGCAGAAAATTATGGGAAAAAACCCCAACAAAATGATGAAAAGCATGATCAATTTTAAGACTCTGATTGATGGAATTTTCTCAAAATTTTAGGAGGCTTTTGAAGTGTTAGTGCGTTCCACAGCAACCACTGGTAGTTTCTGAACTCATATTTTAAGGCTGTATTTATACCAGAGGCTCAATTCTGAACTCAGATACAAGCTATTTTACCCTTGCGTATGTAATAAAATTAGTCACACTCCTGCTGTGCTTATACAGGGCTGCTCGTGTGCCTGCGGCAAACTCAGCAGCACGGCTTCATGCCTGTGCTCTGATGTTTGGCCCTGGTTACCCTGTCTCACACAGACCTGCTGTGCCAAAAAGGGACAACGCACTGCAGCCATCCTGATTCTAATGGTATCTTATGCTCAAACATTGAATTACCGTGTAGCTCAGTTGAAGAACTCCTGGATGAGACCCGTTAAGGCCAAATGCTGGAGGAGTTGTGCTGAACCAGCATGGGTGGCTGAAGCTGAGGCTCTATCTTGTCCTGCACTAGGAACAAGACACGTCTGTCTCCAAGCGGTATAGCTGGGGTAAATGTGAGCGTACCATGAGAGTGGTAAAGGGTGTAAGAGAGACAGGAGCGTTAACGTAATTGTGTTGTGCCAAATATTTGCTCTGGATTTACAAAACACTTTTTAAAATCTGCAGGTAATTCAGGATTTAGCAATAATTTTGCCAGCTCTGGCAGTTTGCCTATATATAGCTGTTAATGTTTTTATTTGGGTTTTTTTTGTGGTTTTTTTTTTAAATTTATTTTATTTCTGCAGCAATCCTCTAGTATTTAATCATGTCTCTCTATGTTGTTATTTTTTTGTTTAGTGAAGCAAAGCTTCTCTATTACAGTCCTGAATCTCCACACTTGGGATCCCCGCGGTAACCCTGGCAACCTCATTAGCAGGGTGGGCTACAGCTTCAGCACCTCTCGTCGTGTCCCCCCCCCCTCCCAGCCCCCAGCGCAGCAGCAGCAGCAGGGAGCTGCTGCCTGAGCTGGAGCGCATCACCGTGGCTGCCGAAATGTCACCGGGGCGCTTGGTGTTGAGGCTGCAAGGCTGATGCCTGCATGCAGTTATGCACTTGGTTTTGCATGATCACCTAGTCCCCTTTTTTAAAAAAAACTATTTAGATTAAGCCTCTAACATCGTTTTTGAGAGGGTGGTAAGGTGCTACCACATAATTCTTCGTCAAAATAGGTGGCAGGGCTGAGCCCAAACGTGCTTTGTCGGCTTTTGAGATTTTGTCATTATTACTCATACTGGAAACTACAAGGCAAGCTCTTTTAAATTCTTTTTTAATCCACTAATTGAGTAAATAATTCTATGTTTGCTATAGATAATTTTTTTTTTAAAAAGAAGGTATTTTCTATCCTATTCTATAGGGTTCTTGAGCACTCACTCTGTTAGCATAATCAATAACCTATTAACATAATCAATATTACATTCTCCAGTATCATCTATTAAATTATACATCCATAAGGACATGCAAAATTAGTATGCACCATACAAATCTTACCTGATTTTTCTTTTTTACAGGTATTTCCCAAGATTCTTTCTTCCTATTTCATATATGTGTACTTAAAAAACATAATTAGGAAGGAAATTTTGGACTGATAGGCATAAAATATGGGCTGTCCCTCTCTTGAGAGATGTTGACAGTTGCTGTGGCTTCAAGATGGAGCACTCTACATGGTTAAAATTCCTTCAAACTGAACTACTGTAAATTTTTAAATCGTAAATTCTCACTGCAGTCTTCTGGTTCAGGCAATCCTGCTGTAAGTGTTCCCCATCTTCTCTCCAATATCTTTCCACTTTATGGGTTGCTTCAGTTTTGTTGCTTTCCAGGGTGCTAACTTTAGTATGTTCATGTTTCTGAGAGCCAATATAGTTACCTTTTTTCTCTAGATCTAGTATTTCTCAAAAGAATTCCTCAAAAACAGCTGACCCTTCAGAAGAATAAATGTTGTTTGCAGAATGTCTTAAACTTTTTAAACAGATCACTTTATGTATGTTAGTGACTTAGTTTACCCTTCATTAAAATCCCAGGGGATAAAAGTTTGCTTTTACTTTTACTCTTCAAAATTCAGCATGTGAAATACATTGATTTATTGATATTAGTTTAACCAAGGCAAGAAGTTGCTCAAGTATTGGGGCTTTCTGCGACAATTGAATTGAAATTGATTTACGACATAAGATTAATGAATAATTTCTTCTTGATCTATTGGTGTGGATGGGAAAGGCTGAAGTGATAGACTTACTGTTCAAATTTCTGTGTCGTACAAGCCTAGGACAAAACTGGAATGAGAAAGGGACAAGAAGGATTGGGCTCAAGGTTATAGTTTGAATTAGGGTTGAGACTGGGACTAAGGCCTGAGTTGGTAGTTTTATTTCTCGGTCCTCTGAGACCTTGTCCACGTTGGCTTAAGAGCTAGGTGAACGTGCTACTGGTATAGCAGTATCTATAGGGTTGTCTGTTAAGGTTTGTTACATTTGCTTAATGTTTGGATTCTGCTTATCTCCTACAGTGAGAAGGAGGACTGGGAACCACAGGGTCTTACACTTTATGTGCTTGTTGGGTACGGGCTTTTGTCACAACGTAATGTTAAAGATAGGGATGGATGCAGGTTAGGAGTTGGAGCTTAGTTCATTTAGGCATGTGGAGCATGCAAGTCTGGCATGCTTCCTCGTTCCTGTAGGTTTTTTTACAAATTATCACTAATTCATGCTGTACCAAGGGTCAGCAGGCTGCAGTTTAGGCTGCGTGCACTCCAGGGCAACTTGGAGGCTTTGAAGGGGCCCTTCCAGGAAGGTCTGCAAAGGAGCCTCAGCCATTGATCCCTCCAAGTTTATGATGAGACGGGAGGCTGAAAAGACAGTGGATGGCTCATGGCCATGTTGGGCTGTGTGAAAACCAAATCTGATTGAGGCTGGGTGTGGGTTTTGGTTTTACATGAAAGAGGACTTCAGTTTTGTGTGAACTGTTAGATGAGTCGCTTGATATTTGATATTGATACTATATATGGATCTAATTGAGGACTGATGAGAAAATTGTGAAATTATTTCTGTTCTGTTCCGAGATAGGTAACAGCGGCCAAGTAGAGTTAGTTTCCATGAGGGCAGAGGTCCAGCACATGTTGATTTTATTACTCAGTACCTGGATGTCCTTGTGTCTACCATAAACACTCTTTTCCAACTAAAAATGACGGCTGGATAATTGCAAGCTGGGACGACTTCACTGGCTAATCTGTGGATTTGGCAAGATAGGCAGATAAACTGAGCACTTCAGGCACTGCTCTCTGTAATCCTTTCTGCCAGCCTTTGTCCTAATGTTAACAATAATCCTTAATAATTGTTTAGACTCCTCTCCCCTGGCCAAAATCAGACACAACTATTTTTCCATTTCGCATCCATTGTCATCCTCTTTCTTCAGGTGTTAAGTTTCATACAGCAATAATAATAAAAAAGTCAGTTCCTGGTGTCTGTGGAGCTAATTGAACTCCAGCTTTAGAGCTAATAGCAGCAAAGGGTAAAAAAATACTCTTCCCTTTGGCCCAAGTCCTTTTCCTAAGACCCTGTTTTTTCAGGATCATGAAGTAAAAGTAATAATTTATCATCTACATTTTGTAAATCTAATCAGAGCCCTTACTAGTGCTCATTATTATCCAGGCACAGTTAATGGGAACAGAAATATTAACAAATCATATGCTTCTTTCTCTACTGCAATTTATGTGAACATCAAGCTGTAAAATTAGCATGTTTATGTGACCCTGACCCCAACTCAGTCTTAACCCTGAACTTTAAAAATAGTCTGGGACACCTCCCTTGACACAAGCACAAAACAAACTGTTTTCCTCTGAGTGTCAGCCTTCGTCCTAGTTCTGCAGGTCTTGAAGGAGCACTTCAGCTTCTTCTTTTATAATCATACCCCAACCCCAACACTAATTGTAGCAATTCTACCTTTACTGTTAAAATACAATGGAGATCAAAGCAGTCTCTGCACTTTTAATGAACTCTCAGGCATTGACCGTCATACTTCAGTCAGACTGCATTTAAATACGCTGGTTTTTTCTGTTTTATTCACTTCTAGGCCCTACTTCTCAAACATTGTGTAGTGAGAGGCTCAGATGGGGCTTTGCTTCACATTATTCAAGAACTCTAAATATACAAGTATTTATAACCAATGCATACTTACGTGATCTCAGATGATGTTACATGTAGTAATACAATAGCCGTCCTAGAGACAATGGTAGGATTACAGATAAATGTAATCAGGGAATGTTTAAACTGTAAAATGCCTCACAGTTTGAAACTTCTGGAAGCAAAACACTGACAGGGAGAAGCATAAAATACTACACTCCAAAAATGAATAACATTCTAATATTATCAACTTCACAATAATGACACCTAATAATATTCATATTGTGGTCTAATATTTATAATGAGGAGAGCTATCTTTGTGGACCATTGAGCTGCCAATTAGTGGATATGTGACTGCAGTGGGATGTGCATGGCTGCAGTTACCTCTATACTTACCAGCTCCTTAGGGGTCTAACCAAAATGGCACAGAGATCAGGAAACTAAATACAGCAGAAGCCAGAACAGACAATCATTTATTAGATATGTTAAGTTAATATAAAAAAATCACATGACTTTACTGACAATAATATAGAAAAGTTTGGGCTAGACTATTATGCGTTTCACTGCTCCTGTGGGTTTGCTTTCTTTGCCAGGCTTTGCAGCACAGGATTTGTTCCAGGGTAAGTAGTTTAAGCCTGGCTCAAATGTGCAGTTTTCCTACTGTTCTCCCTTGGATATTTAGCTTTTCAGGAAACCTTCAACTTTCACCATTTCAGTATGAGAATAGGAAAGTTCATCTGAACAGTATTACTCCTGTAAAACTGTAGTATTAATGATTCCCACGATAGATTTAGTGTTTTCCTGACAAAAATGACAATCATTCCATCTTCCATCACTGGAGTATCAGGACACTTTAGTATGAAGAGAGAAACTCCCTGGAGTAGCCTATTTACAGATATTTTCTTTATCTTCATAATAGTCTCTTGAAAATTTGGTGACAAGATTTGGTAACAGATTGTCATTTAGGGCATAATATACCACCTGTAGCTTGCCAGTTTCTACAAACACCAAGGTGGGGAGATCCATTATACCAGTACATCACAAGGTCTTTCAAAACAACAGTGCAAAACACACCGTTCCAGATACATACATCCTCTCTTTGTACCTGCAGCATAGTCAGCCATGGAAAAAAATGGCAAAACTCTTAGATCCTGTGCGTATCAATGCGTAGGGAGTTCGTCATGAGGTGATGCTTTTGGAACACAAACTGTGATATACAGTCATTGCTTTGAAATGTTAGAGAATAAGTTGGGAGGAAAAATATAAATATCCACTGTCTTGGGGTGCCAGAAGGCATGAAAAATCACCACCCAATAAATCTTTTGGGGTTAAAAAATGAGTTCGTGGCACCTCTAGGACTGAATACACAGGATTACCTGATTTATGGGAGTTATGAAGTTACATGGTGCCACTTGAGAAGCCCAAGGCAGGGAGCTGTGCAGTTGGAAGGATAAATAGTGATTATATTTGATTTTCAATACTGAGATAGGAAGGAAGAAAAAGTTCCATCAAGCCTTAATCGTTCTTTGAGACCCTGTTCTGAAAATATCTTTCTACCAGATACAATGGCATTCGGGCAGTTTCCAGTACCACATCAGGGTGGTCATTTACTGAAAAAGAGTCAATAGCCAAAACCTAAATGCTTAGTGGAGATGTGGATTTTCAAGCAGGCAAATTAGGGGAAGTTTTCTTCTTCTGCAAGATTGGATATTTAGATCCTGATGTAAGTGGAGGAGTGTTCTCCAAACCCACAGTCGGGCAGCTGAACAAAGGAAGAATAAGTTTTTAGATTTCAAATGTGTGTACATGTGATTGGCAAAGGACTCTTTCAGATTTGGCCAAATCCTGCTTGTATTACTCTTGAAAATAGTTCTAGTATATAATTAATGGAATAGTGGAGAAATGGTAGTTAACACAAGTAACTCGATTATCAAAACTATTGTGCCAAAGAATAAGCACCTTTCTTATTTCCTGTTTGTTTATTGGGATCCTTTCCCCACTTTCTTTAAGATGCCATTAGCATAAAGCAGCAAGTTCATCTGTCAGAGATGGTCTAGCTGTAGGCGCTGCTGCCTTGAGGCAGGGAATGGAGTAGGGGACCTCTGAAGGTCTTGTTTTCAGTGGTTACTAGGGCACTGGAAGTACAGCTTGGTTCTGTTGAATCTATCAGTCTCTTTACAAAGCAGATACGCCTGGTGAATCACACAAATTGAGAGAAAAACTATGTAAGTATTAAGGCTTATTTACTGGAAAAAACCAACAGCATAGTCTTCTGCTTGACCTTAGGCACCTAAACAAAAAAGCTGGGTTGTAAGAGGTGATGAGTGCCTGAAGCTTTTCCTAAATCCAGTGGGAATGCTGGAAACTAAGCAGTAAGGGAAACCCAACCAGTTTTGTTTAGATTCCTAGCTTTAGGTAATAGGATTTGTTCTCTTCCTTTTTCTACTTTTCCACCTCCCAGAACTGAAATAATTTAAGAGCCTTTGACTGAAAATGTGAATCATTTAGGCAAAGCTAATGATAATACCTGTACTTCAGGTTCTTTCTCATCAGTATGAACTTCTCATTTCAATTGCATGTGAAACTCCAGTTTTTTGTCAGACATAAATTGCAGATTCCATAATTTCCCTGAAACTTTCTTTCTTTCTTCTTCCTTCCTTCCTTCCTTCTTTCTCCCCTTTCCCATTTATATCTCTCTGCTTTTCTTCCTTCTTTCCCTCCCTTTCAATACAAATATTTCAGTTACTTCTGAGAACAAGAATAGGAATAAGGAAACTGTCGCCCAAAATTTAAAAAGCTACTTAGGATTTTTCATTGTAATCCTTCAGTAAGAACTTGAAATGTAAAGGTCTATCATGTGTCACCATGGGCCAGTTGTTTCCAGCTAAGCTTCCCAAAGAACAGTTAATTAAATCTTTGCAATATTATTTTTTTAGGACACCAACAGCATTTTCTGTGAAAATTCTACCTTAATGGAGCGTGCTAAGCAGCTGCACAATTCCTGTGCGCTAGGCAAGTTAACACTGCCCCCACCCCACCCCCAGCACCCCCCCAGCACCCCTTCCCTCCTCCCAGGTGAATGACTGGCCTCAGAACTGCCCGGTGCTGTTAACACTGAGAAGGACTTTCCCTGCAATAGTTGCCTCCCATGTGGGGCATCAGCTTGACAGCAAATGTAAGAAAAAAATTCTCAAGAAATGAGTGCTTCCACTGCTGTTACTTATGCAAAATGTAGATTAATGAAGTGAACTGAGGTTTGCAAAGAGCATGGGCTGAACAGGCTGAGGCTGACTGGAGCTAAGATGGGGAGAAGCAGATAAAAGCCATGGGGCAGATGCAGAAGGATGTTTAACTTCACTCGCCTTTCTAAAGTCTGAAGCTGAGTCCACATTTAGGAGAAAACCTTGTTTCGGCACTCCATTGGCAGAATAACTCATTCTTTTTTTTTTTTTTTTTCTGCTAGATGTCCACGTAAGAGATCACAATTAATACATGAGCTCAACGAGGAAAAATCTGGGCTGTGAATGTAAAATTCTCCTCCTTGCTAAGGAACTATTTGAGGCCACTATGATTCTCTGGCAGAGCTCCCATTCTTCCAGGTTGCATTAAAAGAATGTGAATATGAAGAAATTACATAAAAAAGAAAACTAAAGTGAATGTTGTAGTTGCAAAATGCAAAGCATACTTTATTATGCATTCTTTCACTGTGTTTTCACATGAAATTTTGTTCTAAAAAATTCAGGCTTATTCTGGCTGTGGTATACACTTAGGTATGTTTCATTGGTTAGTTGCTATATCTTTTTTTTTAAACCAAGTATCCCAAGCAGAATTAAATTTTCCTACTAAGCATAATTAAATTTTCCTTTCAAAAGGAATTAATTTGCTTTGATTCTCAAAAACACATGCCAGGAACCAGCCCTCAGTCAAAATAGAGCTTGATGAAAAATAGAAAATCTCTGTTATTCCTGCAATTTTATGATCAAATTTAGTACTAAACTTTATAAAGCAATGTTTCGCTTTTATAACTTAATAGACTAGCAACATAGAAGAGTGCTGTATATCCAGAAGTGGTTAAGAAATCTACTTATTCATCTCATAAACAATTCTGGCAGGTAAGAACCAAAGTGCTGCTCTTTTTATGGGCACCTATGTATAATTGCGTAGTGGACTTACACAGGAACAACATGGCATTATTGAAGATTTGTCTGGAAAGATTTATCTTATTCTGTTAAAACAAGTCATTAGATTTATTTCTTTCAGTATCATAGGTCTTCATTGAGTCAAATAAACCATATTTTGTTTACCGCCCTGGAAAGATATAAATGCTAAATACTCTTTAACTTTATTTTATGAGAGTGAATATTATATTCCTCTTTCCAGTGACCTTTTATTGCCTTGTGAATAAAAAAATAATTTACCAGACAGAAATAACAGCCAGAGGAAGGTGGGATTTATGAGCATGCCAACTCCACTAAAACCAAAGGATAAACGTAATAGTCTCAGAATAAAAATGGTGTATTATCTACTGCTCTATTCTCAAAACTTTAAAATAACTTTTCTCACAAAATTAGAGCTTTACTCATGTCATCATGGTAGAATAGTGCACATTCTGTTTCTTCCTTTTTTCTGTTCCTTGTATCCTAATGAATCTAAGAAATAATTAGATATATTCTATTTGTAAGAAATTAGAATATGAAATAATTGTCCATCCAGTCTATAACAGATCATTAAATACATGAGCTGCAGAATGTCTCTAAATTCTGAACACAGCAGATTTTTATATTTTCCTAGAGTGTTAAGTATTTCTTTGTTGCAAATAAAGGTATGAAGTCTACAACTTTTCAAAATAAGGCAAACATGAAGTTTCAGTGCTGGAACCTGTTTGCTCTATAGGATTTCTCATTTTGAAATGCAGTCTGCTTTGAGAAGTAACTGTAAAAGGGAAACTGTTTTCCTGAGATCAGCTCTCAGAACTTTGTTTTACACTACACAGAAATAATATTTATTTAGGTGGCTTCATGCTAAATTCCTTACTGAAATCCAGAGATACTAGTTCTTCTACACTTCAAGAAACAGTTACCTTCTCAAAATATGTGGTTAGCCTAGTTCAATAATCTTCCTTTGCATTTTAACCCACTTTATAGTTAAATCTGATTTTTCTTTCATTGGAAATTCTCACTGAAGTCATGCACACAGAGAGATCGGACTCACAGGTATATAGCCGATTTTGTAATTTCAAGCCTTCCCTTATTTCTTGAATGTAAGAGGCTCACAAGTATTAGTCTTATTATTTTTTCAGTCATATGATGCTGCACCTGCATTGACAGATCAGTACAAATGCTTGGCATTTATGTCATGTATTTGTTCTTGAAGACTTCTAGGATAGGAAACAGCTTGTTTTCCTAGCTTAGTTACATTTCACACTTTGATTCTCTTTCCAACTGATATTTAGTAGTTTCCAATTCTCTACCCCCTCCAGTTAGCCCATGGGATCCTTTGGAGAAGGAGAAGAGAGGGAGAAGGCAGAAAGGTGAGGGACAGCAAGGCATCCCTTTGCAAGGTGCCAGCGAACCCCTGTCTCAGGAGCCTTCTGGTTACAGATGGGATGTGAGGGGGAGGAGTAAAAAGGGGGGTGGAGAAAGGAACCATGCAAATTTGAGGAGGAAAAATAGTTTCAGGGGAGTCAGGAAAACAAGAGAAAGTAAGGTTGGGTCTGTCTACAGTAGATCAGGGCAGGGAGCAATGGTCAAGTCCTTTGTTAAATGGGGTTCCGGTTGGCCTACTGTATGAGGATGAGATGGTTGCTTCCTCCCTGGGAACGGATGGTTGAAAGGGAAGCACATAGCAAAGCACTCTTTGTACCTTGCACATTCCCAGTAGACTTGCACGCTCCAGGTTTCCATCTGTCTCCTGTGGAAGTGCTTGGGATGGGGTACAGGGACATCGCATGCTACTACAGTGGGTCAGGTGAGGACTTTTACCCTTTTTCTCTAAGGTTTTTAATTTGTGTTAATTTTATTCTTATTTAAATTTTGTTCCTTATTTCATATTTCACATAGTTTTTCATATTACCATCAAACTAATGCTTACTGATGAAATTTCACAGTTGCATGTATTTCCTAAGCAACATGTTCTTCTGTAAAAAACAAAATTAACTCATTCTTACTTATCTCTTGTCTGGAGACAGTACTCAGCCATAACTGACTGAGGACATAAGCAAGCAAGGCAGCTGGAGTGAGTGGTCTTCATTCCCTGATAGTTTCAAGGGACCTTGTGGGGCCTCCCATTGTTATTTCCTTGGTGGAAGACTGAAGTCAAAGCAACTTTGCATATTACCTTTCCCAAAACCAGGCACACGCACCTGAAGTGAATTATGATTTGTCTTTTTGTTCATAAGATGAAAAGAGTAGTCTACTGCCGTAAGATTTCATAGATTTTTATTCTAAATTAATGACAAAAATATTTGTGAATAAAATGTCCATTTTACACCTGTAATAGAATTTTCTTGCAGTAGCAGCAGCTGTGTCTGTTCCATGTAGATGACAGGCTGACAAATGGAAAGATTATTTCTGTTCCTTCTTTCATTTGAGAGTCATAAATCTGAAAAATGCGGAATAGATTTTTTTCGTGCATCTTATAAGACTTTATAGGAAGATCCAAGATGGCAGAGAGGGCACAGTTCCAGAATATAAATTAAGGTCTGTACTGGTACCACCAGCAGTCACTCAATGTGATTTGGCAGTATCTTTGTCAAATCAATATACAATGCTTTGTTGAACTAGTGGAGTAAGTGGATATGTCTGATAAAATAAACAATGTGTTGTCCATGCCGTTGACGTGAATGCTTATTTAATAAGATTGTTTTGATTCAAAGTCAATTTTCATATTTATACTATTGCAAATCCTGCAGAAGCAGTTGTGTCAGCCATCTGTATAACCTCATATTCGATAGAGATGCAGATCTATTCAGCTTTGTCTTGAGGTATATCTATAGTGCTACCATACAGATAGTAAATACTATGATAATTTATATTCACCCTGCATAGGCAGACACGAAGCTTTATCCTATCTCAGTGGTGATACAAAGACCAAATATGTCGAGATACTGGTTAGCTCAGGTGCTCTTTGTAACAAGGTATTTCACTCTGTGCTGCTCTGGAGCCGGCCGATTTGGGGGAAGTAATTAGACCATGGACCTACAGCTCCGCAGGATCTTTTTCTTGGTTTTCAGTGCAGCAGTTCCAATACCAAATTTTCCTGACATGCAGGGCTGCTAAATTTAAGAAAAATATAGATCCTTCCATACATATCTATGGCAATTCAAAGGGAGTGGATTAAGTTGTATTTGTGCTGGTGAGCAGCTAAAGCCATGGAAAATGTCACCCTGGACCACAGTGCAAAGCATCTTCAGGGGACTGTGGTGTCAGTAGAAACTGATCTCTCAGATCACTAACACAATTAGATTTCAAAATCCTTACTAAGCCTTAAATGACATAGCTCATACGTAATTTTGTTTAGCTGTTCTGGTGACTACCTAAATCATTTTTTAATGATAAACCTTTTTTATTCTATCCTTTTCTCTTTCTTTTTATTCCTATATATATATACAAGCACAGGTACCCTTTATTCAATTGAAATATTAAGATTATATAATCAGAGGGCACTTTAATGTAATCTTTTAGTGCATGAGGGGTCATATTACAATAAGGATTTGTGATTGTCTGGTTGCCTTGAGAAAGTCCTTTTATTCATAGTGTAAAAACGAAAGCCAGGTGGTGGCAGGTTCTGTTCTTTAACTGTGTGATGACTTCTCCATCACTATAAGCCCTTCTTATCTCTGGTAGTGTAAGAGATACTAGTTGCTGCTTGAGCATAGGTGAGCCAATTATTTCTTTTTATGGAATATCTGGATGTAGCAAGACTGGTACGTGTTTATCTCTCGCTGGTACTGCTTCCACAGAGCCAGGCATGTCCCATTTCTATCTCAAATATTCTGAAACTTTTACCTTTTCTTCTTTTCATCTTCATAGGTAATGAAAATCACCCTTTATAGGGGATTCATATAAAGATCTAGCCCTCACTTCTGAGGACTTGAGCAGAAACCAGGGTTTGTGCTTATGTTTTGCACACAGAGCGAGCCGTAGTGTGTTTGAAATGATAAAAATATAATTTTTTTTTGAAATTATAAAACTATAAAATAACTGTTTTAACTTGAACATAGAAGGCCTACTGTCCTGAATTTGGCTAGAAGAGAGATAATTTTCTTCCTAATAGCTGGTATAGTGCTATGTTTTGGGTTCAGTATGCAAAGAATGTTGATAACACTGATGTTTTCAGTTGTTGCTAAGTAGTGTTTAGAATAAAGTCAAGAATCTTTCGGCTTCTGATGCCCAGCCAGCGAGAAGGCTGGAGGGGCACAAGAAGTTGGGAGGGGACACAGCCAGGGCAGCTGACCCAAACTGGCCAAAGGGGTATTCCATACCATGGGATGTCATGTCCTGTATATAAACTGGGGGTGAGTTGACCTGGGGGGGGATTGCTGCTCAGGAGCTAACTGGGCATCGCTCAGCGTGTGGTGAGCAATTGCATTGTGCATCACTTGTTTTGTATATTCCAATTCTTTTATTATTATTATTATTGTCATTTTATTATTGTTATCATTGTCATTATTAGGTTTTTCCTTTCTGTTCTATTAAACTGTTCTTATCTCAACCCACGAGTTTTACTTTTTTTTTTCTGATTCTCTCCCCCATCCTACTGGGTGGGGGGAAGTGAGCAAGCAGCTGCGTGGTGCTTAGTTACTAGCTGGGGTTAAACCACGACACCTGCTTTGGTATAGCTCCCTGGTCTTCCTCAATATATGAAAGAACAGCCTAAAGCAGAGAGGGCAGCCTGCGCAAGTGGGCTGGTGTCTTCAAATGTGGCGAGGGGAGGTACAAAGCTCCCCATGTGCCTCGCCTCTGCCTCCTACTCCCTATGTTCAACATCCATCTCCAGATGGAGTGAAACAGGGAAGAAGCAGAGAGGTCGCTCCATTCCTCCTCCATAGCGTGGCCGCCTTCATAGGATGATTCAGGAAATTATCCTTTTTCATGCATTCCACCCTCTGGCAAGCATCTTCCCCACAGAGGATGCCAGCAGCATTTCTACCTCCAGGAGGAAGGAGATAAAATTGTAAATAACATTTAAGAGTTAACTGGTTTTGGCTATGTTGCGTAGGCTGAAAGCCCTATTTTCTCCTTCAGAAATTTGTTTTTTGTGATCTGACTGAGGCAAGCCAGGGAGCGAACACAAAAGACATTTCTGCAATTACAAGTGCCACAGACCAGAGATCAGTAGCACAAGTGAGATTCAAATATAATGAAAAATGGGAAATCACAAAGGGCAGAGTGACTGCCACAGTCATGGTGGCAGGACTCCCAACGCGTGCTGCAGCTACTGTAACACCGAGCAAACCTGTGCTGCAATTCGGGTGCGTCCCACGGCACGAACACCACCCCTCCACCAGGCCAGCGCTGTGCCAAACCAAGCTGTGACAATGTCCTCTGAGCAACGCAGCAGCTCCATTTCTACCCTGACCTGAAGGAGAAACATTTTTATTCTGCTCTGTGGACAAATGTGCTGAGGAAAGACAGCTGTCTGATTGCATACAGTCTCCTACAAGCTGGTGTGTCTCTGAAAAGACACTGGTGGGTTGTGGATGAGCTCTACTGCTGGTCGCAAGTTCTTCTCAGCCAAAGCATTTTGGGCCGTGGCTGCTCATTGTTCTCATCTTTGCACGGTCCCAAATCTGGATACTTCATTGTTTGGGTTTTTTTAAAATAAATGCAACTCTGCTGGCTGGTACCTCAGGTTTGAAATCAAGCTCCCCACTCACAGGCTCCACTTGCTCCTCTATGTTCTCTCCAGTTATGTCTCGCGTGCCACTGATGTCTGGGCTTGTACCATGCCACCTCCTCTGTCCCTGGAAAAAAACCTAGGCACACAAACCAGTAAGGAACTGATTTGTTTGAACCTGATCTAATCTGCAGGCTGTGCTTAATTTGTAGTCTCAATATAGCCTTTGAATTGCTCCTTGTGCTCCCAGGGTCTTACTTGAGAAGGAAGAACATGGAGACAATAAAGGGCAAGAAGATCTTAGAAAGCTTTTACTCATTCATAATCATTTTTAAGAGAGCACTTCACTATACTTCTGTTTACAAAACAGTAAACAGCACTAAGGAATTTCCCTCCTCCACCAAGGGGGATGCAAAGAGAACAGGTCTTGTGTCTTGGTGCTTCCTCTTGAGAATGCAGGTTTGGTAGATAATGCTAAACAATTTAACTGTCTAATTTGATAGAGCACAAGGTTTTGATCAGTAAAATATACCAGCGCAACACATACACATGTATGAATGCAGCCCATGTGAAATGCATTTAGTATCAGTTAAATATTTAAGCGCCATGAATTGTAATTATAAATAGAATATAATGGTAAAGCTATTCTAGTTCTAGTAGTGGTTCTACAAAATACAATTCTTCACCCTGTGCTGTCTAGCACTTTCATTATTAAAAATTATCTGGGAAAAAAAGAAAAACCTAATAAAGTTTGTAAATATCCCCCAAATCGTGAGAGAAAAAAACAAATAAATTTGCTGGCATTCAAACAGCTATGTTCAATTCAGGCCCAAATTTCAGGGACAAAAACTACTACATCAAAAAACACACCTCTAGAAACAGAAATTCTGAAAAACATCTTGGCTTTTGGAGCAGATGATCTGCTCTTCAGTGCTGTGGCAAGAAGAGCTAATGTAGATAAACAGGATGATCTCAAGTAAGGGGGTTATACTTAGGAATATTTTGTCACTGTCTCTTGTGATATGAAACCTAGAAAACAGGATAGGAAACCGAGAGTGTGACAGATTCAAAACAAAAAATAAGGACTTATTTTTTTAAATGTTCCATATTTAAACTGTTAAACTCACTGGCATACAATATTATGGATACCAAAACCTTATGCTAATGAGACAAGTTCTTGCAAGTACCTTCCATGGAGCACTCTTGAGCACAGAAGTGTCTGTATTTGTCATAAAGCTGGAGGTTGGTAGACGAGTCCAGAAAATATCACTCACTTCTTTCCTTTTTTAAACTTTCCCCGAGTCATCCACTACACATCACTGTCAAAGAGAAGCCACTTATCTAGATAGACCTTGGGTCTGACCTAGTACTGCTAGTCATATGTTGTTCCTATTACTGCTATATTTACCATCCTGATATATGATCAGATCTATAATATTGTGTCCAGTTCTGATGTTCACAGTCCAAGAAGGAAATTGAAAACTTGAAGACTGTAAGAATATTTTAAAAGTATTAGGAAACAAGTCAAATACTAAGGGATCCTGCTAAATTTCCCTTAACAAGGGCAGGGCTAAGAGATACTTTGCTTATAGTCCAAAAGTATCTAACTGGGAAAGGCCAAACTCTTCCGCAGAAAAAAGTAATGCATGATGGTAGGATTCATCTGGCTAAATATAGATGTCTCTATCTAAGCTGGTCCATCTAGAAGCTCTGTGTGTCAGTACAGATCTAAGTAATACTCTCAGTGGATTGTAAAGCACAATTCATCTCAGTCTAAAGTAGATGTCTAAAACAGGTTAGATGAATCACTCCCTTAAAATTTCTATTCGCTCCACTGTCTGTGAAAGGCACCTAGTATGACTAGCACAGTTGCAGACCTCTACTGAAGGTGCCCAAAATTGGTTGAATCTTACTCCTAATGTCTATGAACTGATTAGTAGAGATTAGTAAGAATGGTAGAGTACAGATTACTGCTCAGTGTGATTAGCGATTGGAACACATTATGAAGGACTGAGATGGCTCTTCTTTCAAAGACTTTTTAAAAATTAAGGTTACACTTTATTTCCTAGAAAATATACCCTAGTTGAAACACGGCTGTTGGCCTTGTGCCAGAGGACTCCTCTGGCCCACATTGTACAGGAGGTCAGACTATCAAATCATAATGATCCCTCCTGGCCTTAAAAATCTGTGCCTTCAATCACTGCTAATGAATAGTGGCATGTTTTCAATGCCTTATTAAGTGGCTCTTGATCAATACAGATGTGCCATTTACCTGCAGGGTTTTTCCCACAATTGTTAGCTGCTGCTGCCGCTGTGTTCATTTCAAAGGATGTAACGTTACAAATCAGCTTATGAATCTCAAACATGCTGAAGTTTTCCATCAGTACCAAAGGGCAGATTTAGCAGTGGCTCAGAGGGTGGTAGACTTCCCCGTTAGCACTCTGCTCCATGCCATGCAGCCAGAAGTGAAGCTGCAGTGTAGCACAGCCCTTTCTATCAATATCGTGGCAACTTCCAGCCCTGTGTAGCCAAATTTATCCTTGCATCACTTAGTTTGCAGTGAAAATGGCTGAATGTAAAGCTTGGAGTTTAAGGAGAGTCTTTCCTGACTCAGTCTTTCCTGTCACTGACAGGTTTATCTGTAGTACAGGATGCCTTTATAGCCATCATTGTCATACATAAAGAAAAGATAACAGTGTATGCATGGCTATGCCGTGAGTGTGTTCTATGCTACCCTAGTTTTCATTAAGTATAATGGCATGCAAATGCATTAATTAAACTGAGTGTTCAAAAATACAGTTTTACTGTGTATTGCTGCCATTTAGGATGACTAACCAGGACTTGCAGACAGTAGCTGTGTTCTTGGGGTAGCTGGTATGAAATCACATTGTGAGTCAATACAACAACAACAACAAAACCACTTTTGACTGGACTCTATATTTCACCAACTAAAAAATTTTCTACTAATTTTGTCAAATCTATGACATGCATAGTGGTTCCTGACACTCTCCCTTCATTATTACTGGTGTTATTAGAAATCCTGCATGTTTGGCTTTTATTAAAGGGCTGATCAAGGATGGCATGGAGGAAGGGGGCATTGAAGAATATTATAAAACCAGAAAAATCTGTTTCTCATGGGTTGAACAGTGATCAGTATCACTGGTAATAATCACTGTCTCATCTGATTTGTTTTCGTCTCACAAATAAGCACAGCTGGGAAAGCTATACCTGAAAGGCTTAAATTCCTGGTTCCTAAAGCTGGATCTCCAGCTGCAGGTGCTCAGACATCTCTAAGGTACTATCAGCAAGCCCAGTCATAAATCAGAGACTTGCTGTTTACCACTGTGACTGATCTCCAAAAACAGGATCAATGCAGCTCATTCCTGAAACCTGAAAACAAGTGTGTATATATAAGAGAAAGTGTCAAGAAAGGCAATATTAAAAAGAAGGTCAAACTTTAATTCACCTTGGTTCCCAGAAACATTCCTTAAAGCCTCCTGATGAGACTATTTTCACAGCCTGTGTGGATTGCATTACGCCTACTCTTAAACCAAGTCCTTTAAAGATAGTTACTGACTCATTTTTATTCTAAAAAATCTTTATGTGGTGCCATCCCTTCTTATCCAATAAAGCAAATGCAGATGAATTAAATGTAGTTTTCAGTGGTATTTTTTTGCTGCTAGAAGGCTCAATCCAGGTTTTGCCCCACTTTGGGGCAATGGAGGGGCATCTTTTTGCACTGTTCCAGGAGAGGCTTGGAGAAAAGCAAGCACTTTGAGGCAGCGATGCATAGAGCAGTCTATATTCTCCAGCACAGGGAACTGCCTTGTTGTGGGCAGGAGGCAAAATCAAAGCTCCTGCCAACCTAATTCCTTTCTCTTTGCACAAAGTAAAGTCATTACTCTGCAAAGAAAGATCGCTCTCCCTCTCACAATCTGGTCTTTAACTCCAGCACCCAGCACTGAGACACAGGAGGAATTCTCACAGCCTTTGGCATCTCTTTGCTGTGTGCCAGCTGAACCACAATTTGTTCCTTCCTGAATACATCCTGCAACTGAAGGAGCAGACTGTGCTATCATCATACTTGTATAAGGTGAGATCAAAGATCCTTCCAGCCCAGTATCCTGTTTCTGAGACTGGACAGCAGCAGATGTTCTGGGAAGAGTGTAAGAAAAAGTCAAACTACAATGATACTTTCCCACTGTGTTCACCCAGACTCCAGAGATTTGTGCCTCATGCATTTCCTCAGCTAGAGCCAAAACCTGCTCAACACTTTTCTCCATAAAATGTTTGCAACAAATCCGGAACGTTGTTCTCCCTGGAGTTGATCCTCCAGGGATCAAGGTAGCAATGCCACCACAAATCCAAAGTATCTACCGTTCATCCAGTTGCATTACATTCCTTACCAGTTACAACAGGATCGGGCTTTCTCCTGGCAGGTTGCCACTTTTTCACTGGCACAGTTTGAAACAAGAATCTCAATAAATGGGTGGGCAAACCCCACTCTCTGACAGGACTCGCTGACAGCATATTTGTATAACTTTGCTGGCTTTCATGGAGCTGGACTACATTCTCACTGGACTGTGTGTCATGTTTAAGAGCTGAGCTAGAACAAAAGTTTTTGCACCTGTTACAGTTTTAGAGTAGAGCTGTGCAGGCATGGCTGGGTAGACGGGCAAAGGGAATGTTCACACCATATTCTAGTGCCAACTTGAGCATTCAAGAAGTCTTCTGTAGCCAAGAGAAAGAGAAGGCATGTACTTCAGCTCTACAATTATCCTAGAGAGATCAGCCTCCTCGTCTAGTTTCTAAATTTGGAGCTAAAATTCAGGCACATGAACACCCTCCCCATTACTCCAACATTTTCCAGTTACCAATTTTGATTTTAAAATAAAAATAAGTGACTAGATTTCTGACAATCTGCAGTGGCTTAGCATCTTGCCCCGCAGCAGTTTCAACTCTGGCAACAACAACAGAACTTTTAGGAATAAAAGCTCTGACTGATTTTCTAGTTAACTTAATTTATTGTAATTAGCTTTACTTAATTATACATACAGCTGTTCTGCACCCTCAACATAGCTCAGGGGACTTTTTAAAGTGCTTAAGTCTAAATGTCATGTTTTAGCACAGTATAGAGCACAGTATTCTTCTTCTCAGGATCTGGTGGGAGGGAAGGGCATCCAGCAGCCCATCTTTCTTCCCTTTCACTCTCTCCACACACTCTCAGCACATCCTCCTCCCCTTCTCCTTTTCTTCTTGGGCAAGGAAGAGATGCCTGTTCCTCTGCTATTCCTGACACTCGCTCAGTGCACTGAAGGGCTGCAGCGATCGCCACCTTTGCCCCTTCCTGGGGCACACACTTGCTGTCTCCAGTAAGTCTCACCCGGTCTAGCCAGGGGAGGAATATGCCTCAAAGGCAATTTTAACCTTGACTTTTCTGCTGCCTTTACACCACTGGGATATATCTTCTTTCCTTATCACAGAGAAACAGTGGAAATGTTTATGATATTGAATCCCATGTTACAAATCTCGTAAGGAGACCTTCTTTAAAGTAAAGCTTCATAAGGACTTTTTCCACCCTGTTCGCAAAGCATTCCTATGCTCCTAAAACTGGCTAATAAATTCTCTAAATCACCTCAGTACAAAAGGCAGCACAATTTCAGCAAATCAAGCACTTACATAAACAATCACCTGGACTCTGCCACTAGGTGTGTATTGTTTATTAAAAGTAGGTAATGACAATATTTGAGATAGATTGGAATTTTAATCTGCTTTTCTATCAGATGAGACTATGCAAGGTCACATTCACTGCAGTTCAGATACTCATGTGTGCACATTCCCTACACAGATAACTAGTGCTGTCCAATTTTGATTGTACTGTCATTTCACTTAAAATAGTTTATATCAATTCTTTTCCCCTTATTAATCCAACAGAGTTTTGGTATCCTTATCTTTATGAGGTCTTTCCTGTTTCAGCAAACTTTTGCGAGCAAGGTATAGAAGGTGCCAGAACATCTTGGGGATAATTACTCTTCAACTAATTTGAAGCAGTAATGATGATATTCTAGATTTTTATGGAGCAAATGTTTTATGTTTTATTAATTGCACTTGTTCTTTCCTTTGGTATTTTTCCTGATGTCTAATAGCCTTCCAGGTTTACTGTCTAAACTATTCCTATGCTGCACATCTTGTACCCCAAAAGAAAGCCTTTATGATAGCACTCTAAAGCCCAGATGCTGCCCTTTGGAGAAAGAAAGTATTTATGAAGAAAACTTTAGTCAGAAGCACATTCACTACTTGTGATGGGGAATGTCTGGCAGATTGTGCCCTTTCACAAACCCGGATCTCAACGTATGGATTCTGTTTGTCTAACACAATCATGGCTTGTACCACCATCCTAGCCAGGTACCGCAAAGTCTAACAGGTATAATCAACACAAATCCCTATACCTTTTCCCCATACCCATCTGCCTCTTCCTTCTCCCTGTCCTTCCTCCCTCAGGGCCAAGAGCATGGGAGTTTTGACTGAACAGTTGGGTAGTTTTGTTTTGTGTTGGGAACATCACAGGAAAGGTTTGAGGCAGGCAGGGTGACCTGGCGGTGGGCCGAGCGGTGTCCTGGAGGCTCAGGCCTGTATGGGGTAGCCTATGGGTGGAACTGTGACAGAGCTGGTATCTCCCTGGGAAGGAAGCTGCTTACCCCAAACTTCTGCAAATCCTTCTAGGATTTTGCAGATAAGGACTGGGAAGTGTATAAGTTGGGGGCACCTAAGTTTGACTATGAAATGTTTAGACACTTTTGTAAAAAAAATTGAATATCTATGTACCACTTAAAACACCTGAAGCTGCCTTTCCAAACCTTTAAACTGATATTCATAGGGGAACTTATTGCTGTGTCCTATTTTTTGTATAAATCATCCCCGTCCTGCACACATTGCAAGGCACAGAATACTGCAGTGGCCTTGGTTCTCACATCACTCCTATAGCTTAGGGAAGCACTATTTAAGAGATGGGAATGAAACACAGAGCCTGTGGCTTCCACGTAATCCTTCAAGATGTTTGTGGCGGCGCAGGAACGTGATGTCAGGCTCTGGATATTCCTTTGACTATTTTCTCTTCTCGGTAGTACTGGCTGGTGAGGCTGAGAACATCAAACTATAGCTTCTTAGGCAGCCTAAGGCATATTTTAAAGTGAAGGTCAAATTATTCTTTTCTAATGAAGTGTTGGTTATTTCTTGTATACCTTGCAGAAAAAAAAATAGCTCTGCACAACAGATGGAGGCCTAGTTGTCCTGCTGTGCCCCTGTGAGTCCCTGTTTTGCAAATGAACAGAACATAGAAGCAGATATATTCCTGACCTCTACTCAGGACACTTTCCTACTTATTTAGACAGGCTAAGAGGATACAGGTTATACTCTTTTCCATTAGTTTGGTTGGTGTTTTGTCACAGACAGGAGTCCTGGAGTCAACTAAAAACAGCCTTAGCTGCCAGAGGGTTTTGTGGCACAGAAATAGTTGCTGGGGCTGTGTGAATGTTGTGGTGGGAGGCAGGAATATTTATGGACTTCTTACTTTAGGGGCACCTTTGTGCAATTCCTTCTTTAAAAAGCTGTTGAAAATTGCTTTTATTTCTTACCATTGAACATGATTTTTTTTCCTGTCTCTCTTTGCTACCCAGAGAAGGTCAGAGGTTTGTGAAGCTGAAGGGGTGGCATGTGTCTCACGAGGTAGTGTTAAACACAGTGCTCTTTGTCTGTGGTTCTCAAAGCCCCCTGCTAAGCCTATCAGCATTCTTGTCATCATTTTTAGCTGGGGCTAACTGAAGTACAGACAAGTCTTTAACTACAGGGATTACCAAGCAATTAACTGGCAATTTGAAAATGACACCCAGAAAAACCGTGTCCATCTCCTATAAAGGAGGGCCAAATGAAAAATTTTAGGGAAGAACAGTTAAAAGTCTCATAGAAATCAGGGTCCTCTTCTTCCAAGTGTAGAGATTCAAATACTGAGAGGTGAGTAATATCCCTGTTGCTTTACTGGAATTTGTTCTGGACCCTCAAATTTTCTGTTTCCTTGGTATCAGCACCAACTCTGAGGGGCAGATCTCCTCCTTTTCAATATTCTTAAACATCCAGGTGCCCCGGACTGCGACATGAAAAGCCAGAGTCACATGAGAAACCAGAAATAGCAGAGGAATTTGTCACTGAAAGTAAGAGCAACTCATTAGCGATGTATCAACTCACACTTATATCTGACATTTGACTGTTACCTCATCCTCCTGGCCACCATTTCTGTATCTATTCACCGTATTGCATCTTCTGATACTTGAAGAGTAAGACTCAAATTCACAAAGGGGTTGAGGTACAGGTGCTGGTACAATAGATGGTTGCTATTTCCTAAGAAGTCAGGGTCCAGCAGTGCAATTCCCAGAGCAAATTGGAGGTTAAGCACTCTAGGATTAAATTCATGGTGCCCAACATGTCCAGGTGGTCAGCGGGGAGTAATGCAGAAACCCTGAGAGAACTGCTTTGGGATTTACAGTCCAAGAGCCCTCCCTGAACTTAGGTACACACAACTAAGTTGACCCTTGGATATATGCATCTATCTCAGTCTTTTCTTTGGAAAGATGACAGCAGGGAAAGGAGAGGTGCGAGAGGTTGGCAGACTTATTACCTATAATGACTCCGTGCACCTAAGCAGGTTGCGCAAGACTTGAGCTGATTTTGTCTTTTTTATTTCATGCTTAGAATCATGTGTCCCACATCTTTGCTGAGGATTCCAAATGCTTCCAAAATTGAGAAAAAACCCCAAACACCACAATCCCCAGCCTCCCAAAACCCCAATCCAAAAAGTACACAGCAATATTCCTTGGTAGAAGATTTTCAAATTGGCTGTTATTCCAAACAGAAGTGTGTTACCCTGAAATTGGAAGTAAAATATTCATATGATTTTCCTACACTCTTTTTAAGCTTAAATGCATAAATATGTGTTGGTTTCCTGTAACAATAAAAAAGAAAATGTGTTTTAAAATCACGAAGTAAGCAGATATTGGAAGACAACTCTAGACCCAATGCACAAATATCTAGTAACTGTTTTCTTTTAATGGACTTTACAAAACCTGTTGGGCAAACACAATCCTAACTAAATAATGCTGATTGTACTTCTTCCCAAGAAGAAATAATTGAAAGGAATCAAATGATAAGTGAAATGAACGGTGCCCCATCAAAGCAAATGGTGATAAATAGAAAAACCTTGGTGTTGCTAACACTCACACCAATGTGAACTGGTCAGTATAATTTGGATTTTTTTTTTCTTTTACCTTTTGCAGGCTGGTTCTTTGTGCTAAATCTGATGTTAAAGTGATAAATTAGGAAGAGGAAGGTTGTCTAATGAGCAAGTAGGCAGCAATATATCAAAGAACCCAAACAAATCTAGGCTCTTACCAACCTGCGGGGGTTTTTTGGTGTTCCTTTGAGTGTAGAAAAGCATGCTTGGTCTGAAGATGCAGTCCAAAATATATAAATATTTTATGTTCCTTTCCATATATATGCATGATATGCATACATATATGCATATTATCTTCAAATATGTGTAAAAGTCTGCAAGACTGGAAGGACAATCTGTACATGTGATTGGTGGAACATTTTGCAGCTACTTGCCTATGCGTGTTTAAACATGCAACTATACATCAGCATTTCTGAAAGTGAAGCCCTTCATGTTGTGCATGATATATAACTCACTAAAGTCAATGGGGAAATGCTCATTTAATTCAATGAATATTTGATCAAATGCTTAATTTCTTACTTTTAAGGTAGGATGCACTTCCTCTAGGGAATATATCTAATCACAGGCAAAGCACACCTATAACTGTCTTCCTTATTCCGTTCAAAAAGACTTAATGAATAAAGAGGAGAGACTCATTTTTTTGTCCTACAAAGATTCAGAAATGTTGAAAATTTAAACCATACAAATAGCAGAAATCAAAATACTAAGAATTTTCATGAAGCAATAATGTGGGTGAAACTGTCATTTCTATGGTTTCAAATATTTCATTTTACATCTGAATTATGTGTTTTAAGTAACTTAAATGTCAGTATAGAAGTAATTTTGAACTGAAAATCCAGCATGTCCTTTTTTTAGAGTAGTATCATTGGAAGCTTCATGCTGTTTATGTAAATATTCCCTTTTTAAGCTAAAATACAGATCTTTTCCCATATTTGGGTTTAAATATTTTTCAGCAAGAAAGCTGTTTATCAAAAAAATTCACTACTTATTCTGTTGCAAATTCTGCAGAGTCCCCACAACCAGCAAAGCTAGGAGCATTTTGCATTTTGTCCTCCTATTCATGGTTGAATTTCCTCAAAGTATCTCTAATCTTTAATGACATATTTCATATAAATCTGGACATAATTTTATCTGCCAGCTGTCTGCTGAAAGCACCCAGCAAAGACAACCTGATGAAGATGATGGTTTGCCCCAGTGCTTTCAGCTCAGTGTTTTGCTCACTATCAGAAAGATCTAATCCAGAGGTTTGATATCTAGGTTTTTTAATGGTCTATGAATATCTGTATGAAAATCATTACAAGAAGAAAAAATGATTACTTACTAAATTCTGACTCCCTGTGCTAGTAATGTTGCTCTGAAGCAAAGTCTATCCTTGCTATCATCTTTCAATTTTGTATTTAGTTTTGTTGCTTTTCTTGAGGGTAGTCCCATATTTTCCTGAGTTTTTTTGCTCTGTTTGGTTATCGTGGGAGAATCCAGCTCTATTTTCATTTTCAATCTCATCCTAGAGGACATGTACTCCAGACAAACCTTCCTCGAGCTAACTGCAAGGCTTTTCTTTGCCATCTCCTCAGCCTAGTGCAAGGGCATGATTTGGTAGTGCCAGAGAGCATTTCTGGCAGATAATACCCTAGCAGACAGCTGTGTAGGTAAGCTTATGATGAAAACTTCAGAGAAATGGAAGAAAGATAACCTCCTGTGGCTGCAATGTACCTTCTTCTCATATATCTCACAGACTAAAAATAGGGTTTTGTGTTTATCTACAATTTGCTTTTTTTTTATTTTCTGTGGGTTTCCTATTAATAATGGACAATAAGCTAATTAAAAAAAAGGTTCTCTGTGTGCTTTGGCTCTCTTACAGCTGAGTTAGCAACTCTGGCTACACGCTGAGATGACTGGTAGAGCTGCAGGCCCTTACTGCCAAGGTCTGCAATATATTTTTCCCTCGCTGGCAAGGAGCAGCTTTTTCTTCTTCCTTTAAAGCTTCTAGGTAATAGTCTTATTATTCCAAACTCATGGAAAGGAAAGACACCCAAACAGACACCAGATAAAAGCCTCAGTGAGTCCTGCCTTTAAAAAAATCCTGAATTTTTTCTTTTGAATTAAAAAAATTCCCTTTACCCGCATAGTTATTCTTTTTAAAACTTTAGTTATTGCATCCAAATTTCACCTTTACCTTCCGTCTCACATTTTGTTCTTCTCCCCAGTTACCACAGGAGCTGAGAGCCTTGCAGGAGCCCTGGGAGTTTGAGATATACTGCCCTTTTTCCTACTGAAGCCTGAGTCTCATAAATTAAAGGTACTATGTTTTACTTCCCTTTGCTATTTCCCATGGTCATACAGGAAATCTTTGGAGAAGCAGAGACCTAAACCGGGAGCGCTTGGTATTACATGGTCTTGTGCATGGTTGAGTGCAGCTCATTGTCTGGCCAGATGATATCAGATCTTCTTAAAGATCAGCAACTCTTTTAAGACTTTTTGTGGTTTTGCCAGAGAGGCACCAAGAATACGGGCTTATTCATATCTGAAAGGGGAATGTGCATCCTACACTTTGGATAGCATGAGGGAGCAGCCTACCACAAAGCAAGGGCTGGAGAACATCCATAGAGTGCAATCAGGGAGCATTTGCAGAGGTAATGAATCATGCAGTAAGTAATAGATTGGATTTATTTACCTGGAGACAGTTTTCTTACATTTGCAGAGGTAGAGCTTTTGTCTGGAAACAAACATTAATGTTCTAGCTGACCTGTAGTTTTCAGTTGTGGTAAGAAAGTAATAAGCTTTTTGATTTCTCAGGTACCATAAATTGTTTTTTGCCATTGGAATACTGCAGCATTAGATACAGTGGGTCTGAAGTCTAAGTATTAAATGTTTTATAGTGCCTGAGAGAAATAATACAGCAGATAAGTGGTGCAGGAATGTATATTAATCAGCCTCCCCTACTTCAAACATTTTCATCATACTCGCAGTTTGTCCTATGTAAATCTTGCTTATTCACATGGTTCTCATTAGCATTTCATGTCTTCAAGAAACTACATGTGAAATTATTTCCTTTTCTCCAGCTGCACCAGAGCAAAACTTTGCATTCAATTACTGCTAGACTATTTGCCACTTAAAACTAAAGTGCTCTGTTTTGCTGAGTTGAGTCATCAGTAAAGGGTATGCAACATCCATCTTGTAACCAACTGTAGTCAGACCCTTTAATTAATGGCTGGGGATTCTGCTTTGTCTTTTAAAAGGATAAAATCTAATTGCAGTTCAGATTAGGCTGTCTAATGAACATGACCACAAAGCAATTGATCAAAACTAATAGGGGGAATAATTATGCCGATGTTAAGTAAACCTCTTGTTTGTTTTGCATAAGTAACCTAAGGAAGCATTGCAAACATTATTGATGCGTTATTTACTTCACTGGATTTTTAGCCAAATACTTTGTTGTGGTTCAAAGACAGAAACTCTAAGCCATATTTTCCTAGTACTAGGTATATTGCTTATTCATCTTCCATTTAGTACAATATTACAAAGATGCTGTTCTGAGAGTTTTTTGACATGGCAAATCTAATTTTAATTTAGCTTTTAACCTTTTTGCATGGGTATTCTGCAGGTTTAACTTCACACATGAAAACAAAACAAAAACCAATTTTCTCCTATGGAATATTTTCTTTTCATTACTGAAAACAAGCCTTATGACCTAATTAGGCAGAGCTGGAGATCAAAAGATAAACTTTCTATTTTTCAGTGTGTTCATGGTGTACTTGTAGGCAAGAATTGGGACAGAGTATGAAATCCATGGTCCAAGTGCACAGTAAATATTTCACATTTACACAATATAGCAATATATCTTCAAAGTTCTTTCTTCTCAATCTTTAGTTAGAGAAAATTTCTATCACCTGAGCAAGGGTTTCAAGATAAAGCCCTGTACAAAGATCATATAAGATTAACTTGTATAGTCCAATTATTCAGATACAAGACTCTCATATTTAGATATATTCAGATTTGCAAACAAAAGTCCAAGCTCCTTTTACAATTTTTTTTCTGCCATGAGGCAGATTTCTTAAAAATTAGACATTTTTTTCTGGTTCATTATTTATGAGAATTTTTATGAGAAAGTCATTTTAAGATAGTCATAAAAATCCTTTAAATTAGAACAATTTCTTGAAATGTTATCCTAGAGATGTGGCACATTCCTTAAGATTAAGGAAAAAAGCTATAAAAAGAAACAAAAGAAGATATAAGAAAGTCTACTAGACTAAATGTAGATGCCATGAATTGGAATCATTTTGACAGATTCACAGAATGGTGAGAAGGCACCTCTGGACATCATCTAGTCCAACCTCCTGCTCAGAGCAGGGTCAGCTACGGCAGGGTGCTCAGGGCCATGTCCAGTCCGACTTTGAGTATCTCCAAGGATGGAGATGCCAGAACCTCTCTGGGCAGCCTGTGCCAGTGTTTGACCACCCACAGAAAAAGAAGCTTTTTTTCTTATGTTTAAGCAGAATTTCTCGTATTTCCATTTGTGCCCATTTTCCCTTGTCCTGTCACTGAGAGCTGCTGAGATGACTGTGGCTCATCCTTCTTAACTTCTTTACTCCTTCCCTTCAGGTATTTATATGCTTTGATAATATGCCCCCAGACCCTTCTCTTCTCCAGCCTGAATGGTCCCAGCTCTCTCAGCCTCTCCTCATGAGTCAGATGCTCCAAGTTCTTCAACATTGCTGTGGCCCTTCTCTGGACTCCCTGCAGTATGTCCATGTCTCCCTCGTACTGGGGAGCCCAGGACTGGTCACAGCACTGCAGAGGCGTCTCACCAGGGCTGAGTAGAGAGGGAGGATCACCTCCCTCGACCTGCTCGCAATGCTTTTCCTGGCACAGTCTTGGAGCCTGTGGGCAAGTTTTGCCTAACTTTCAATATCTGCAAAGCAAATGTTAGCATCTACCCTAGCTACCCAAAGATGTCTTTGTAATCAATGGAGAGAAATAGCAATGCCTATTAGAAGTAGGATGAATTGCATACCAGAATTGTGTATTTCTTTCTACTGATAGTAGATGGAATCTAAATTACTAACTCAGATTAGAAGTCTAGCACTAAATAAGAGACACTTGTCCCCTAAAGCACAACTTAGAATTTACGAAGCTAAATCCAAGAAGGGGGTCTGCTCTGCCTAAACACTTGGCACCTATTTCCATCTAGCTCGATTTGGGAGTTAAAATAAATTTCCTGAGGTCACAATTTACTAAGGATTGCTTTTATTTGGAAACATGATCAGAGAAGAAGTACTCATCTTTTATAGAAGAACCTGTTCACCAGAGCATTCACCCAGATGGTGGAAGAAAGACAGATCCTCCTCAGCCTAGAGAAGTTCAAACCTGTAGCCCCTACTAGCCAGAAAAATATTAGAACAACTACCATGTCACCTACTTGGAGCAGAGTATTTTCCAATGTGGTAAAGCCAAATGACAGTACAGAAAAGAGATGCAAGATTCACAAAGTCAGTTAGGGATCCTGACTTTCTAGCTTTTGCATAGGTATGACAGAAAGTTTGTTAAAAAAAGAAAAAAATAATTTATTGCCACCTTGGCATACAACAACACTTGCATAGGGAATCAGACCTCGCAAACATGATTGCCAGTTGCTGTCTGGTGCTTCAGGAGTCCTTGCAGCAGTGTCTTTGGGTGGGTTGAGATTCCCAGAGCTGCTGCTCTGCTCAGTTCTAATCTGGTTGGCTCATGGTCCTACGTGACCACTCCAGCACACGATTATCTTAACTACATACAGAACAACTCTTAAATATCTTAACTACATATAAAAAAATGGGTTATGTGACCATTTATGTGGCTGCAGGAACAATTTCTACTATTTCCAAGTGTCTTATCTATGCACACGTATCAGTTCGCCAGCAGAAACTGCCTGGGCATCTCTAGAACACTCCGGCCAGGAGGCTAATCAACACATTTTGAGCATACAAATTGTTGCCTGGAGAGAATCTCCAGCACTGCCTGAAATTCCCATCTGGAGAGTTCCTGGCGCAGTCAAACACTTTGCTGTGGAGGAGCTACATCAAGCACCCATTTCAAACCAGTCCACAGTCTCAAACCAGCCCATTATCTTAATGAGGCAAATGATGGCCTGTGGGGTTCTTGACTACCCAGGGAATTAATATCTGAAGCATGCACAGAGGCACAGTCCTGATACCCAGCTACACCACACCATTATAGCTACAGAACAAACTAGATTTTCATAACTTGTAATTCACTTATAACTTCAGTTCCACAGCTCTTACTACATTGCCCATCAATGAAAGGACTGTCCCATGACTTGTGCACGCTAAATGCACTAGCCATCCTTAGAACAAGGGCCATGACCCAGAATTTTTTTTCCCAAGAGTGTGTCATTCAGGTTTCCTCCCTGGGGCATGCATTTTCTGTAGCACAGTGACTCACCCTGGTAGGAGCAACAGGGCCATTCCCATTGTGCCTGCTTCACAGCTTGCTTTCAGGGCAGCTTTCTGCAAAGTAGTATATCTAGATTTGAGTGTTACTGGATACCACAGAATTCACCATGCGAAATAGCCTTTATTAGTCAAATTGCTTTAAGAGATTTTTTTTTTCTTTAATTCTACAACATTTCACAACCAGCTTTCCATCTTAATGTCTCCTTCACCCATTTAGACAGAAATGTGTTGCTCTGAAATGCAGAAATTTCTGCAGGAATGCCAGAAATAGATACACACCATGAAAAGCTCCACATAGCTTACATCTGTAGTTCCAACAATGAGAGAAATCAATATATTTCTCAAAAATATTCCTACGTCAAAAAAAGTCAGGCTTCCTTGTTCTGTATACAAACCAATGTAGAAGTATTATTTTTTTAAATTACATAAAAGCTGCAAAGAAATTGCAAAGGAAGCCAGCAAAAGAAATGTAGAAATTAATGTTTTAGTAAGAATTTCAAGGCTGTTCACTTTCATAAATAACTATTTCAAAATATGAAGCCAAATTAACTCATTAATGAGAGGGAAAAAAATAACGTAAAACCATAAGACACTGCTGTAATGAGGAGGAGATAAGAGGGGCGATGAGGGGTGATATAGATTTTTTCATATATATCTGAAATACAGACTTTATTAAGATCACTGCAGAAAGCCAACCCATGCAAAAAGAATCAGAAAGTAACACATTTTCCTTTTATGCACAAAAATGCTAGTCTATAAAACATAAGATCCCAAAATGAAAGCAATGAATCAGCATAATAAGAATAGAATCATGGAATCATAAAATTGTTTAGGTTGGAAAAGACCTTTAAGATCAAGTCCAACCATTAACCTAGCACTGCCAAGTCCACCACTAAACCATGTCCCTAAGAGCCACATCTACATGTCTTTTAGATACCTCCAGGGATGGTGACTCAACCACTTCCCTGGGCAGCCTGTTCCAATACCTGACAACCCTGACAACAAGAAATTTTTCCTAATATCTAACCTAAACCTCCCCTGCCGCAACTTGAGGCCATTTCCTCTTGTCCTATCACTTGTTACTTGGGAGAAGAGACTGACCCCCACCTCACTGCAACCCCCTTTCAGGTAGTTGTAGAGAGCGATAAGGTCTCCCCTCAGCCTCCTTTTCTCCAGACTAAACAACCCCAGCTCCCTCAGCCGCTCTTCATAAGACTTGTGCTCTAGACCCTTCACCAGCTTCGTTGCCCTTCCCTGGACACACTCCAGCACCTCAATGTCTTTCCTGCAGTGAGGGGCCCAAAACTGAACACAGCACTCGAGGTGCGGCCTCACCAGTGCCCAGTACAGGGGGACAACCACCTCCCTGCTCCTGCTGGCCACACTATTTCTGATACAGGCCAGGATGCCGTTGGCCTTCTTGGCCACCTGGGCACGCTGCTGGTGGCCAATGAAATGAAGAGGTAAGTGTGAAGATCCCCTCAACATATAAAAAATACAACTGTGGTGAAGAGATACTGTGACAAATTGGGATTTCCAGAAGAGATGTGTCTGTCACACTCAGTTTTGGTAAAGAAAATCTTAAAAATGATACTCATTTGTGTAAGTTGTCGGTTGTCCGTAAGAAGAGGGAGACAGAAGACATAATTGCTTTTTTTTCTCTTTTATTTACAACATCATTGTTCAGTAAGGCAGAAACTGCACTGAACAGATGTGGGAGATCCAGACTTTGCAGAATTAGCAAGGAAGCTGCATGAAAAGAAAAACATGAATTTGCCTCCTTTCTATAAACAGCTGAATATGCTTGAGATGATGTGATGGGGAGTGCATGGCATGTTGTCCTAGAGGTACAGCCCTGCAGGAAATGTATCAGTCAATGGAGAAGAGTTTCACTTTCTTTTAGTAATAAAGATGGTTTCAACACTGGTTCTGGTTCTGGTTCTGGTCAGCAAGTCTGGACAAGTTAGACGTGAGCATTCAGGTTGGCTCAGTATAGGCAGCATCTATTCACCCATGGGCACATGCAGTTGCTCTGACTGCTGGAACATACCGATTGTCTGAAACAGTCAATTAGATGCAGAGCTGATTATGTCGGCTCTCTCCCCACCAGGGGCAATATTTTCACACTTTTGTGAATACCTTCAGATACACCAGCTGGCTCCATTCTGACACAAATATACTGTGTATTGAGTTTAAAAATTCTGTCACTGGAAGAACACGCCTCAGCAATCTCAGGTGAGAATCAGGACTATTACCTTTAAGTACCCACATTTGAAATTGAACTTGCTTTCAGACTCCCTTGCAGGAATGAGATGTGCTAGCATTCACAAATGGCCCAAGAGACAGATAACATATTAAATGAATAATTTGGAACTCAGTAGGCGGTATGTTTTATTTCAAAAGTGTCTTAAGCCTAAAATATTAAGCTTCCCACAATTAAAAAATGATTCACATGTTCCAAATAACATTCTAAACTTTATTTTCAAGAAAATTGCAGATATTTTTCAAGCTTTAATTATGCTTTAAAATATTCTTGTAGCCTGCAAATACATACAAGTAATTTCCAAGTAATTTCACTGTCCAGTATAATGCAAGTGGCATGGCATGGTAGAGTTGCATGAGTGCGTAGGACAGGGGGCTGGAGAAGATAAATCAGGATGGAATGCAGCATTTAGGGACAAGAGTTCCCAAGTCAGAGAACTGTTCAAGTTGAGGTGGAGTCTGCCTGACAGATAATATATAGCTTTTCCCTCCCCGTTTCCCAGCATCAAGAGGCGTAATAGAAGAACTCATAACTTCGTAACAGAGATGGGTCTGGCACTATGCTAGCTAGTGAGGTCTCCCCAGGACACGACCAGAACATCAGTCTCTCACTAATAATTTGCTGCTGTGACATCTATGCACCTGGGAAAGCATTGCTAAGTTTTCATAATTGTGAAAAACATTCCTGTTTTGTATATGGATCAGCATGCTTAACATAGCAACAATTCAGAATTTCAACACTCCGTGATTCACTATTGCCTGCTATTTATTCCATCCCTATCTCATGCTAATAATTGTTGTAGATATTAAAAAAATACATTGTTGTATCTTTCAGTGAATGATCAATGTCAAACAAATCATTTTCTTGACAAAAAGTGATATTGCTTATATGAGGCTCTCAGATACTTGAAGGTGGAGTAAGAAGAATAGGATTAGGATCTAACAGAGATTTGATCGCTGTCATCTCAACAACAAGGTGTTGACAGCTAGAATAAATAACTTCTCAGGAGCAACTTGTTAAACTGGGTTAAAAGAGGATCTATAATGATGTGGCCAGCTCTAATACCTCCTGCCAATCAGATTATATTTTATTACTCAGCTGAACTATACAGCATGATTCAGTTTGTGCTAAACTGGAGGGGGTCACAAGATACAAACACTCATATTTCCTGAAAGCATTTTGGCAGAAAATGTGGATAAGAACAAGAGCATGCTGGTGTCAGGAGAAAAGACAAAAGGCTTCATGAGAGTTATTTAGGGCTAGCAGAGTGCTGGTCTAAGGCCGGTGGCCGCACTTTGCCATCTAAAAAATGTTCTCTGTGCTTCTGTGGCACACATCAGGAAAACCTCTGAAAGTATTATATATGCGTCAGCTCATACTATCATTAAACATCCTTGAGAGCAAGGCTGGGGCACCATTAGCCACTTCAAGCAAGTAAAAGTCCTTCCTGAAAAATGTATGAATGGAAAAAATTCAACTACCAAATTCAAACCCATCCAAATGGCCAACAAGAAATGGATAGTATTGGTCAGAAAAGGGTTGTAGAGCCAGAATAGGCATGGTAATTTCATAGCAATATTAGTGCTAATGTCCTAAACAAACTATACCGTATCTTGTCTTTTAGAACATTACACCTACTTTTATAAACTGACAGAGCATATAGCTAAAAGGAGCTATTAGTTCTTCAGCAATCTTTTCATATGCAGCACCTTTTGTTTATAAAGATATATTTATACATTATGGTCAGTGTACCTTAGTTTTCTTGCTGGTAGCTGGATACAAAAACATTTTGCAAGTGTTTTCTCCAGCTTTCAAACTGCTGTATTGTTCCTCTCTGTGTTCTCTTTCAAACCAACATACTTATGTATGTGGATATCAGAACTGAATGCAGACTTTTGTCATTATCCTTAGAGATATTAGGTTCAAAACCAAAATCAACACTCTCCTCTTAGTCAGTGTCACCTTTTTAAGAGGAGGTATTTGCCCCTTCTGACTCAGCATCTTTCTGACTTTGGACCCCCCAAAAAGGCCCACAAGTTAAAGCTGGAGGAGAAGGTACCTTCCTCTTCCACAGCACTCTGGTGCTCAGACACTTCCACTGGAAGCAAAAGATTAACTGCTGGTCAATATGGTAGGTTCAAATCTGGTTTTTGAGTTTTTTTAGAAGCTGCTCTTCTGACAGTAGTCTAATCTGAAACGGTGGTCCTCTGAAGCTGTGCCGCTGCGTTGCGAAAAACAGAGACGGGAGGGTGCAGGAGGGTGCAGAACGGTGCTTGGACGACACAGCCTGTCTCAGCATGGCAAGTTACAGCCTTACCAGGAAGTCTTACATGCCCATCTCTCCTTCAGCAGCTGCCTCTGTTTCACACACACGGCTGTGTATAGTTTTTCATTAATTAAAATACCTGGCTGTCCTGTCTCATTGCTGTTTACCATTCCGATGGCATTGTGTCAATGCCAGTGTTTTTAGCAATGATTTTGTGTGTTATCATGCATGAAATCATGAAGTAGTAAGTAAGCAATGATCCGTGAGGAAGTTCTTGTAGAAGCACAACCCAGTCACCGCTGCTAGTAACCCATGCACAAGCATTTAAGGAGATAAATCCTTGAAACTATTTAATATGTGCTCTACTACTAGAGTGCTATTTTAGCCTTTTACATGTGAAAGTTTCTTTTTTTCTCCCTGCATTTTTGGCTCTGTGGGCTCATGTGAAATATCTGCCTGCTGAAACAGCACAAGGAAACTTAAAATCTCAGAATAAGTCTGTATAGGTTGATGAGGATCCCACCAGTATCATATGGAGCTGGTGGTGACTGCATTACTGAGGCAGATTAAAGAACACAGAATTTGACATGATTTTTGCAACTACCATAAAAACAAATCTTTACCAAACTTGTTAGTTACTAAGTCACATGCCCTTGTCAGCTAGTTCCTTTCAGTTGCATTTTATATCTTTCTTTCCCTTGTCTTAACCCATTCACATCAGAGATGATGTCTTACGTTCTCAACAAAGAGCATCATGTGTTTGAAGCAAAATTACAAAACAAATGAAAAATACTTCTTGTGCTATCTTTCTTGCTGTTTCGCTGTGGGTTGAAGAAAAGGGAGGTGCGATGAGAGATAAGGAAGCAACTTCTCCAGTGCCTTTTGTTTCTCTCAGATCACAAAATGAGAGGATGGGTTAGGGAATGGATGAAGGATTTAAATGTTGAGAGGTAAGTACAGAGAGGATTTTCTTCTATAAACCTGCATGCAATGCCTTTGAAATCTTTTGGTTTGCTTTAGCTTGGAAAAACAGCTGTTTTGTAGTTGAGCTTATCCCATATTAACAGGCACGCTGGCATTAACTTGGGGAAGAAAGACTGAGAATCCTCCTCTGTCTCAGGCAAGTTATTAAGATTCACAGTCAATCTTTGCAGGAAAGGAAAACAACTGTGAACAGCAAAGCTGAGTTTGCCGAAGGACTCTGGGCTGCGGTGGTGGCCTGAGGGCAGCACATTCGGGGCGGACGTGCTTGTCTGTCACCAGTCAGCATCCTGAGGGACTCCCGGGGAGCAAATTTAGGACCAGGAGATGGAAAGAAAAAACCTGTTTATTTAGGGAGGCCATGCCAGAATAAAGCAATCAGCCCTCACTCTCTAGCTCCAGGGTTCTCTACAGAGCTGCCTAAACCTATTTTCTGTGATGCCCCGCAGCTTTCCAATGCTCCCAGTCCACCAGGGCTCAGACTGCAGCAGCTGCTCATAAACGTGTGAAACCAACAGGAAAGGACAAGTAACTTCCAAGGACTTAACACTGAATTTCTAAAGGCTTGAACCCTGCTTTGACCTTCTCATGAAAAGTCAGAGGGATACCCCTTTTCTGGGAACATTTTGGTCAAGTGCTCCTTGCAGAACTGAAGGGTGATACAGAATTGTGATTAGATTGGGCAAAGCCGGAGTAACTTAAACTTTAGTGACTTTACACAGGTAATCTAGACTTTACAACAGTCTAGGTTTTGTAAAAAGTTTTCTTATTTACATTTAGGGTTAATTCCTCTAACTTACTCCTGTGAATAATCAAACTCCTGCCACCTTTTCTGGAGCTAAGATTTTATCCCCCATTGCATTCTCATTATATTTCAACAGAGAATTAAATTAATGAGCATTTATTGACAAACCAAATCTTTCTGCCTATTACTGAGACACCTGTGTACATGAAACTCAACTATGTGTGGTACTTACCCTCTTGTATTACCACTCCCACCCCACGATCATAGATGTGCTCTTTCTCTGGCCCTTATCCTATAAGCTGGGGCAATTTCCACACTCATTTTAATGAGAGTCAGCTGAGGAAACTTGGCCAAGGTCAAAGAGAAGGTATGCAATGCAGGAATCGCATAAAATCCCTTCAGAAACAGATTACTGTTCAGGTTTTCCTTCCTTTCCATCATCATAAATCTAAACTGGGAGACACAGGTACTCCGTAACCTATGTATCCACATGCACCGTCTACCCATATCCAGGCAGCACATTTAGTAGGAAACTCATATAAGCAGGAAAGGAGGGAGTCACACCAAGCTCCAAGAGCCTCTCTGCTCTGGATGCTAGAGGGTTGGGGCTGCAGGCCACAATATGGAGCACACTTGCACAGCTGCAGAGACTTAGTGCTGCATCTTAGAGATGCCAGGCTGTTACAGTTAATTGCTAATTTGCAAGTCACAGATGGGCTGCATTTGAAGTACATTAAGTATCAAAGGTACAAATTCCATGGCTATCCAGTAGCCTAAAGGAGGGGAATGGTGGTTAGATGAATTTTCCTTTGTAATTTTATGTGGAAAGGCCTTGGACTGTTTATGAGAACTCTCAGAATTATTTAGGCATTGTATTGTTCTCATCCTGTTCGCTATTAGAAATGAAAATGTTCAACTAATCCACAGAGTGAATACTGATCTGGATAGAAACAGAAGAGGAGCATTGGAAGCGTCCTCCTTAATTATAAAATCCTTGCTGCTGTCTCAATCAGTCATATCATGCAATCCTTTTCATAAAATTATCTCATTTCATCTTAGAATGACTTTAGAGGGGTTTTTTTGCTTCTGCAGGAGGGCAATTCAAGAACATAATTTTTCTGATGGCAGGAGACCCCACTAGTGTCCAGCATAAGTTTAGCCTCAGGTCAATATTGCTCATAGACTAGTAATGTCTGTTAACTTAAACAGCGCTTTTTTTTCCCCCAATTTCTTCCTTCCATGTTGCATCCATAGAGAGTGATCACATTCCCTCTCAGCCTGCATGTTGTGAGACTTTGCAAGTCAAATGCTTCAGGTCTCAGGCTTTTACTCCCTAGCTGTCTCCCCAGTAGCCTTTCTCCATATCTGCCATATATTCAGTCATTGCTCCTGCACAGAAAACACTAGCACCTGCCATTGTGTTCCAGATAATGTGTTGCCAGTGCCTGGATGGACACTGATGAGTCCCTGATTCTCCTGAATCCATTTTAAGCCATTCATCCCTTTGCCCCAGACATCTGTCACCATAGACACTTCTATAGAAGTTGTGATCATCTGCAATACCCACACCTTTCTCTTCCTCAATGATTTGCAAATCCTTTACACTTTCCACATTTTTCAAAACTTAACTTCTCACAAAAAAAAAAAAATTGCTTTAGCTTATAAGTGCATAATTTTGCCATTTATATGATTAATTTCATGACAGTTCTTAAACTGTAGTCTTTGAGGTCATCATGACCCTTCCTGCCCTGACAATTCTTTTTAATTTCATGTCACCAGAAAAAGTCATCAACATACTCTTGTTTTTCATATCAGCATCATTAAGAAAATATTAAGCAAGATCGATGCTGCAGATGATTCTAAAGATCCCTCAAGTACCTTACTTCTTCCTTCAAGATTAACTTTTCCCATCTCCTATTTGGTTCATTTCCTACATTCCTTAAATCCTTACTGTAACCAGCACTGCTCTATACAATTGCTTCTATGGTGCTTTACTGAAGAGCAGATAGATTAGATTGCCTGCATGTCATTTGCATGGAAAAATAAGGTGTGGAGGGAAGATACTGGGTTATTCTGATGCTATCTGCTTTTAGAATATCAGAAAAAAATCGGGCATCATATGCTGAATTTTATCCTATCTTCTTCTACAGGACTGAAAACAGCAGTGCTCTGGATGGTGCATTTGTACAGCAAAGTGAGCGCCCTTCCACCACTGCCCACCACCCTTCCAGTGACTGCACCACCTGTGTAACACCAGCCAGTGCTGCTGGGAGGGACAACACAGAGCCCCTTCATTTCTCTCTCCTGGCCTGACAAATCCTCATCTGTTTACCTCTGAGTCTTTGATAACACCACTCTCACACTTTGTTCTTGAAACCTCCAGACATCCAGTGATCTGGGATGATCATCAACTGTAGCGTAGCTGCTGGGATTGCTTTTTTTCTGCCTTCCCTTTCCTAAAAATAGATACCGTATTTGCTGGTCTCCAGTCCTCTGATATAATCCCTGATTTTATGAGATCATCAAAAGTCTTTTTCTACAATTTGTTTTTTCAAAATTTTGGAAAGGCTTTTAGTATATCTTTCTTGAAAATTGAGGACTTGTATTTATCAATCTTTAGGCCATACCCAGTCTATCTTTAATCATTCTCTCCCACTCTCAATGCATTGCAGACAACTCCTTTTATTTTTTAATTATATGAATCCTTTACTGTTTTGTTTTTTCCATTTTCTTTGGTAGGTCTAACTCAGTTTCATTTTTTGGAGAATCTCATTCTATTCCAATACTTTCCAACACCTTAGTTTTCTTTATTGATCACTTCTTACTTCCTTTGCTTATAGTCTTATTGCTTAGCCCTAGTATTTCCCTTCAGGTCTGCAGTTAGGTCTGCAGCCATTCTTTCCAAGCTTTTCACCTCCAGGCTGGTATACATGTTTCAGACATTTTTGTCTCTGAGATGCAGAGAAAACTGAACCCCCTCTTACATGCCAGTTCTGATGCTTATTAGTTATTTTGACATTTTTAACTAGTTCTCTCAGTTAAAATAATCACTTCTGAAATGGAGAATCTTAAATACAGACCTTTTTCATTATTGATAAAATTGAAGTGGGATGCTGGACATGAGCTATCCCACTAAATGATGTTTGTTTGGGAGATAATATTAATTGGCTGCAAACTCCCCATGGGAGAGAAGAAGCAGGGCTAATGCAGCACCCTCACTCACCTCTGTCACTGTCCATCCCTGAATTCCCCTGTCCCCCTCACACAAGAAGATGCAGCAAACTCGTTGAGCAACAGGGGATGTTTTTGTGGCAGGCATTCTGCATTTGTTAATGGTTTTCTTCTTAGTTTACCCTGTAGGAGCAAAGGTAAATCACAGTACCAATTTTTAAGGAAATGAGGCATTTAGAGGGTGAGCAACTTGCTTCAGGGAAGGAATTCAGTCTACCCTGATGTTAGACATAGCCCAGATCTCCTGAGGCAAAAGCCCTGACTGAACTAGCCTCACCACCACGCCTTGCACTTCAAATAAATGCATCCCTGAGAAGAACAAGTTCAAGCTAATGTTAGACATGGATCACAAGCTGAGTGTCAAGAATGATCAAGCTCTAGAAAATGTGATGTATGAGGCAAGAACAAATGAACAAGGATTGTCTAACCCAGACAACGAGGGAATAAATGATAACAGACCTCAACACAACTGCGGTGAGGAAGGGAGAAATCTATGCAGAAATAAATCGGAAAAGAAATAATGGACTTGAATTGCTGCAAGAAAGTTTTATCACGTGTTAAAATATATATCTAATATGTGTGTACATAATAATGGACAAGAATAGATTGGCAAGGAAATCTGCAACACCTCCGCTATTGGAGGTCTCTAAGAACAGATTAAACTAGCGTTACTCAGGAAGGGCATGGTTATTGCTGATTTTGCCTTGGGGATGATGAACAGACCCCATGAGCCCTGGGGAACCTTCCAGCCCTATGACCCTGTGGCAAAGACTGAGAGATCTAGGAAAGGTCTGGCCTTTCTTGCATTTGCTCATCCATCCTTTCTCTATCTACAGCTTCTCCACCAAGTATGCAAGTTACTGAAATAACTTCAGCTTTAATATATGTAGCAGTCTAGGTCTTAAACTTGACATCTCCTGCTTTGATGAGAAACAGTTCAGTGAAGACCAAAACAACGTTGGCGGAGCAACTTCTTTTTGTACACAGTGGCATAAATAGCTCTTTTCCACTATGTGTGAGCTCATTTTGTTTCCTAAAAACTATAGGGTTTATTAACTTTATCTTGGCAGATTACCATTTTGATATTGCTACTTGCTTCCCCTCCCTCAGTATTATTCAGATGAAGGACAGGACTTTTTTTCTGATATATTCCCCATCAGTGCCTCTATTCTTCCTCTCTCAATTCATTTTCTGAGTAATTTTAGCTGGCCTTTCTGAAATGGCCTTCATTACTATTAATCTATGTCTTCTACAATATCTAATTACATATGGCTATCATACACATGAGTTTGTGTGAAAGCCTTTTATATTTAAACTCTATAACCCGACTCTATAATTAGAGACAGCAGATCGTTTTTTATCTCTGTCTGCCATTAGTTTTACTGTTACTAGTTCACCAACTTGCAGCAGTCGCTGCGGCTGCTCCCTCTCTGGGCTGCAGGCTGCGGCGGGATGGGGCTGGGGAGGTCCTGACTGCATCCCCCCGCTCCCGCAGCCCTGCTCGTCCCGTCCGTTGGACGGACAAGGATAATGCAACTCGGCCTCCCCACAGCAAAGCAAGGGGCAAAAGAAGAAGGGCCAGAACGGATACTTTTTCTTCACAGGTCTCCCCATGCTGCAGTATACTTGTGCCCTGCTCCCATTCAGAGCCTTTTCACTGTAATGTTTCACAAAAATATCACCATTTCTACATTTATGCTTAGGGATTTAATGAGATAATAGTTTTTGGGTGGTAAAATGGTTTAATCTAAGGCCATTCTCTATAAAAGAACAGAAAGTTACTTCTGGTGGAAAATGTTCACAATTTTCTATCTTTCTTTTCTGTCTTTTTTTTGGGGGGGGGGGAAGGGAAGAGGTAAACATTCCCGTTTACTTTAGTTTCCTTTAAATTAGTTTTGTTTTTCAACTGTGAACAAGTTGAAAAAATCAGTCATGGATACATTGGTAAGCTGGGAAGAGCCCCAAAAAATGATTGAGGAAAATCCAGGATAGAGAAACAAGAATGAAAAGAAACTTAGAAAATTTGAGCTTGTTGTAAATAAGGCATCCTTTTAATACATAGAAGACAATATTTAGGGTAGGGAAACATTAATGGTCTTACAATACACAAAACAGATGCTAAAGGGGATAAGTAATAAATTGTTCAGCATGGAGAAGTACAAGATGACATTGGCTTAATTTGCATCAAAGAAGATTTAAGTTTGACTCTAGGAAAACATTGCTAATTATAACAATAGAAAATTGCTGTTACAGGCTACTCAGAGAGATGGCAGAATTCCCAAAGGAAAGTTTCAAGAACATATTTCCAGAATGGCCTTGGTGTGTTTAGTTCTGCCTTTTTATGGAAAGATAACCTGACCCAGCCCTGTGTTACTCTGAACTACCTTCCCTGTATAGTTGCAAGGAGAGAAAAGGGAACCTGAGAAAATCTTTCTCAAATTTTAGTTTTAGGTCAAATTGAAATTTTTCATTGTTTTCAATTACAAGTAAAAATCTTGGAGAGTTTTTGTGAAAAACAGATGGTCTAGTTTTTTTCAGAAGTTTTAATGGTGATTCTCTTTCAAAACCTCTATTTTTAAAATTTATTTCCAAGAGGAGAAATTTACCCGGGCTGTAAATGGAGGTGAACTTCTCTTTCTGGGTTTTACGGCCATGTAAACCTAGGAATGTGCCACACATTTTTGACTGATCAGCGTGACAAAGTGCTTTTCTCTTAGTCCTAAGACTTATACTGCAGGAAGAAAGTCTCTAGCAAATTGGATGTAGATGGCAGCATCTCTTCCAACTTGGCATCACCTCAGCCAATTCAGAAGAGACGGTAAAATCCATTGGCATAAGGAAAAAGGCAATTAGTTGGCCACCTAAAATGAATGGAGAGCTACCTCCTTCACAGCTGAAGACACACGCCGCTGTTATTTTGGAGATGATGTTGGGTACATAAGGGGAGAGGTGAGAAAAATCAGATAAAATTAGATCGATTCATGATTTCTTCTGCTCTCTGCAGAATAATTCCTGGGAATCGTAAGCAGCCGCCCCAAAGTGCAGGTTTTCAGCTGCTGCGCGTGTTGCAGCTTGGCACTCGGTGAGCGTATTCTTCCTCCCGGTGCCTGCTGACAGGTCTGGCCCTGCTACCATCTGGCTTGTGGAGTAATGAGACCAAATGAAGTGGAGCTTGAAGAAATTAACATTCCTTCCTTAATCTATTAATAACTGAAAAGTGTTGATTTTGGTGACAGCTAGATACTTTATTGTGAAGCAGATTGGTTAATTAGAAGCATCGTAATGAAGGTTGTATTGGATATGTGTATCCCTTCAGAAACACACATATTTATAATAAGGAGAGTTCGGTTTTTCTCACAGGCTTAAACAGTCATGGAAAATGCTATGTGTGAAAAAGTCAACAAAATGAAAAAAAGAAGATTTTCTCCAACTCTCTGTTACTGCTTTCTTACTATGCAAAATGTCTGTCTATTTTGAATATGGCTACCAGCTAAAAGCCATCAGCGTATGAAAGAAGGCATCAGGCATATGCAGATTTCTGCACCACTACTTCACCTCATTTTCAGGGTCCTGAGGGCCATCATCCCAGCCTGAATAAGCACACAGACGTCCACCTTACTTAATAAGGAAAACCATTCCTATTTACCTGACTTAACTCCAGTCATGAGCATCTCATAGGTTCATTTGTGTGCTTCTGCCACTGGCAGACACAAGACACAGCTGACCTGCAGGCATTTCATAATTGTATTTAAAGCAGGTTCATATGGATTTGAACCAGTTCAGATTAAGTCTATAGGACCTTTGGATAAATTGAAAGAAATAGAGGTTTTGCTTGATTTAATTAAATATATTTTAAGCTGATCTAAAGCCACACTGGTACAATTTTGAATTTAGCCATCGCCTTCTGGTAACTTGTTATTCTAGGAGTAGCTTGTTCACATGTCAAGGCTTTCAGATTGAGGAGCTGGCTGTTAAAAATACCTTCCATTTTCCTGGCACAGTTAATAACTGGTACAAGTCAATGCTTGTAAAACTGGTGGTTGTTATTTTAAATATCAGCCTTTAAGAAAATGTCTTCTCATCAGCACTTTCCAAACAAGTAAGGTACCACAAGTGCGGGCACAACTGAGCAGTTTCAGCATCTCCCGTGGACCCCAGCATTGCTGCCTCTGACATTTTCCTGTCCGCTGCGCAGCAGTGTCAGCTGCTGGGGTTAACTTATTAACCGTACAAAACAGCAGTTTTTCGCTCTTGATCCTTAAGCTCATGCTCCTGTAGTAACTAAAACGCCTCATTAAGATTTGCTGTTGTTCACCATGAGAGGCACGCAGGCATTCGGACCACTCCTTCTCATTTCTCCTCCATTTATCCACTGTGATGCTTCGCCCTCTCCAACTCTACCTCTGTACCGGCTTTGCTCTGATTTCTGCTCCTGTTGATGCTCCCCCACCACCTGCAATCATTGCTTTCTCTCCACCTCTCACTTCTTCCCCTTCTCCCTCCAACCACTCCCCAGATTTTCACTTCCCCATCCTGCAAACCTCATAAAAAAGCCAGGGCATGTTTTGGGGAACTGTAGCGGCCCCTGCCAAGCCCCGTGGAGCACTGGGCGCTGTCTCCCAGTGGGTCTACAGCCACCATCCTACCCTCATCATGCTCAGCCCCAGCGCCTGGTTTCTCACCTTTCATCTCTGGCACAAAATGGGTCCGGCAGTTCTAATCAGAGGAATTGAAAATCTGCCTCCATTGCCCGCTCCCATCGGGTTCAAGCATCTCCAGTGGCTCTGTGCTGGGTGGTCCAGCGGGTCCCAGAGAGGCAGCATGGGCCCATGTCTGTCGAAGGTTGCTTCTCCCCAGCTCAGCCTTCACTCTCGTACTGGCACGGCTGCATCACCCCTGGAGGGGTCCGGCCAGCCCCTGGCCCCCTGCCACGCACTGCCACGGCACCGGCACCCTGCAATAGCGTCATCCTGCTCAGCAAAACTTAGCGCTGCCTCTTAAACGGTAGTCTGGCATTTGCCACACAATCATCTGTTTCTTTTCCCAAATGGCTGTTCTCATTAATAAGTTCAGATTCAGTATTCCTAAATACTATTTGATTTAGGAGGGTAACAAAGTGCTCTTCAGGTTTGCAACCACAGGTCTGCTGACTTGTGCAAAATGGCTGTAGTTTTCCTTGGGGTTCTTCTTCCCCTCCCATAGGGCCACTGGCAGCTGAGTTGTACGGCCTTGTGGCACAAGGGCTCCCTGCTTATGTTAGGGGTCTCTTTTCCTGGGGAACGGACAACAAAATATATTTGTGCTACAGTAATGATATCAGTGGGTAGAAAAAGGCAGTGGCAGTATCACCAGAATGACAGAAAAATACATATTTCTCTTTCCAGTCTTCTGAGTATCCCCAGTTCATTCTCCACATCTCTCCAACTTCAGGGGGAAAATGTGCAGCCAGCACTATCAACTGGACACATCTAAAGTTATGCTCTTTTTTAAGTTTTTAGATACCTAAGTAAAAGTATTGGCCTGATTTCCAGGAAGTCTCTGGACTCCTGCACTCCTGGAAATTAGGTATCTCATTTAGATGTCTAAAAATGGGTTTAGTTGTTTAATAATAATTTGTGTTTAAACACATTGTCCCAGGAATATCTCACTTAGATATTAGATATAATACCATTTCAATATCTAAATAATAGCAACAGAATTAAAACCCAGAGTATTTTATTCCAAGTGGAGAAGGCATTCAGGGATGTACTTGGGGGTACACTATCTGGAAAAGAAAAGCAGATTTCAGGAGAGCATATGTGGAAGTGGACAGCTGAACTGTTCAGCAGAACAAAACTAGACACAAAAGACCTGAAGTTTTACATATATTTTGCTACTGTTCAGGAGACATTACAGCTCCATCAGTGACCTCTGAAGAAGGATGCTTCTTGTCCATAGGTGGAATTTAATTTCTATATTTGAAGAGAACACTTTATTTTTGAACAGAAGTGGGTGACAACCTGAGGAAATGGAATCGGAGAACCTAGCAAGTGCTGATGAAAAGAAAAGCAGGGAAAAGCAACCAGTTTACAACTTTCTTTGCGTACTGTGGTTTCCAGGAGACGTCGTGTTGCCAGAAAAGGTCTGTGGGAGGAATCATCCATTTGCAACCTTCCTTTTTTTCCCCCTGAGAGCTATAGTTAAAATACTATAAAACTGCCATTTGTTTTGGAGAGTTTTGCCTGATCCTGCTTCTGGTTGCCTTTTAAGCTGTGACTTACACCACTGGTATCTTGGTAGAAGATGTTTCTTGTGATTTAGAGTAGGGTTAAGACTAAGCAAAGCCCACCATAGGATCTCAGAGCATAGTTCCAGAGCGCTTACAGTCAGCTGTGCAGCAACCGTACAATTTGTGTAATGTTGTGCATGTAATACCTAATCCTGCAAGTGATACTCAAGGGAATAGTACTTCTGACAACAGGCATCTAACTTCAGCACCAGATTTGAAGACTGGCACACAGTCAATAATAGAGTCCAAAACTGCTGCTCAGCACTCCTACAATAATAACAGCCACAGCTGAAGACTATCACGCATCCACCAGACGTTCTACAATAACATGCCTGGGAGGTGTTCCTGCAATAGTCTTGATAGTCAGTGAAAAAGCAGAGAAGAAGAAAAAAAAAAAAAGCAGCTTCCAGATATAAAATATGTTGAGACTCCATTCAAGCTATTATAGCTGTGCTAAAACTGGCCTTGAAAATTTTAGGCATGCTACTCATGGGCATGAAAAAACATTGTGTCACCTACTAAATTGAGTATTGTTGATGCATTCACAAACAGCCCTGAAAAATTAGATAATTTAATGCAAAAAAAAAAATATAAATTAGTGAACACTGTTAAAGAATTAAATGCAGTGCCATCTGTTGGCTCTTTTGTTCTACTTCCATTGAATCTTTGCACATCCATTGAAGGTTACCATTACTGTCTGAGTTGCATAAACCCAGTGTGAGTAAACCAAAATAATTTATTTTGTGAATTTCCAAGTTCAGAACTTGTGAACTGCAGCATTTAGCCTTGTCACTGATTAAGCTGTTTTATAAAACATTTCATTAATCTTACTTCATTGTATAAGTTATTAATTTTAAAGGGTTTGTTGCTATGTGTTTTCATAGTTCAATAAAAAATGAACAAGTTGAAGTGGAAAAGATTATGGAGCAGAAGGCCTGTGCCCTTAGGGACTGACACCAGTTATTAGACACATATCTTAAGGAATCTGAAATTCCTCCTGGCAGGTGTATCATAAACAGGGAGCTGCAACTTATGCTCTGATGGTGCTGAGCTACTTGGCTATTATAATTAAACTTACATTAAAAAAAATCCTCCTGCTGTTCCCCTCTCCTTCTGGAAAGGCTAGCACTATTTTTCAAACAATTATGACAGTATTTCTAACACCTCTGCATTAGTTTTCAGGATATAAAAAAGTCACATGCTCCTTTACATGGCCAGACTGCAAACCTAGCAGAGGGGGAAGGGAGCACAGGAACAGGGAGCAGTGTTCCCCACCAGAGATGGGGATTGTTGGGAAGAGCAAGGCAATAGCAGGAGTGATCTCTTCTACTTCTATTTAAAGATAAAGTCAAATAGCTACACAACTGTCTTGGTAAGAGGAAAAAGAAAATCCAAACAAGAAAACTGCGTAAGTACCACAAGGCCATTACTTTCCTGGGTTGGCCAAAGATCTGCATGCCATTGCTATGCTGTATATTTAACTCACGACATGGGGGATAGCAAAGTCAAAGATGAAGCTTCCCCAGGAAGTGTGACTGCTTCAGTCTCTTCCCCCGGACAATCCCAGTTTCCAGTTTCAGGCTCTTTCCCAGAGTTTCCTCCCTGGAGTTCGGTCTCCCACACACCTGCTGACTCTGGATCTTTTCGCAGTCTGCTTCATACCTCATCAGTAAATTATACCTTTTCCCACTCAGTCCCATTTTCCTTCCTCCACCTCTTCTCTTCGTCTCAGTTTTCACATACCTGCAGGCTCCCAGTTTACTCACACATGCCAGAGTATGCATATTATGATTGAAATTGTCAGGGTATTTAGAAACTAAATTTTTATAAACCTCTACTGATCCTATGCCAAGTGAATTTTCAAATTGCAATTTCGGCAAAAGTTTGACACATGAATGGAGTTTTCTGGCTCCCTCATGTTCCTGCTTGGGGCACTAGAAGTTTTCAGCCCCTCAGATGCATTAACTTGTGTGAGAGAGCCAGCTTTTCTGCAAACCATTTTTGGCTGAATTCTCCAACCCCAAATTTATTCTCCAAATAGAAAGTCATAGACAGAGCACTTACAGCTTTGCAAAGTTATAAGCAACCAAAAAGAGGGGCTAAAATGGGAATAAATACCAAATCTTAGCTACAGCCAATGCTGGGATCTTGTTTGTAATATGAACACATGCCTGAGTAGTATCTGTATAGCATCCTGTCCACCTGCTGCTTCAAGAGGTATTCAGGCTATGTCAGAAAATGCTAGCACTTCCAATTCTTCTCCAGCCAAGCCTTCTAACTGTAAATTCCCAAAGTGCACAGAAATATTTATAACTAGCATTCATATTGCTAATTGAAATATTAGTAGGAGATACCAGCTGCTTCTTGTATCAAAATACTGACATTCGTTATTATTGGTTGGCAAAGACTTCAGGATTTTTTTTTATTTTGGTATAAATTTGGTGCTCATGAAAGCATACTAGTGGAGTTGACAGTGTAGGGAAACGGAGATCTAAACATGAACTCTAACTCTATGCTCTACCCCTGCCTTTCTAAGAGATTTAACTGCAGAGCCAAAGCCTGGGCTTGGCTGCCTGGAAAGGAAAGGACTAGCATTATAATTTGACTTTTTCCAAATTGTCTTTCTCAGCTGTGCAGGAAGAGCGCAGCAGATGTTTGAAAAGGTTTATGCTACCCATATGGCTAGGTATGCAGTTATATTAGCAAGAAGAATGAGAGAAATGGAAAAAGAAAATCTTGGGCAGCCCTGAAAGATGTTGCTTTAAGAAAGCTTAACTCAGTCCCTTCAGGGTGAAGACATGTTTTATCCTACGCATTGCCAATTTGAAGTTACATGCCATTTTTTAATTGCATATTCAAATGATTAAGAAGCACTGCTGATAGTGTTATGATCACAGGCAAAATTAATGTAGGGTCTCACTGCTTTTGGAATGATTTGGAATGTTATTACATGTATAATGTTACATGTATATTAAATAAGAAAATAATGGCCATTTTAGACATTTTACACAATATAGGAACAACAGGCACAATTTCATTATTCTCTTCATGCAGTCTGATAACAAGTATAATCCTTCTCCTTGGAAAGACTACGTAATTGTTACCAATCCTGTAATAGCAATCTTGCATAACTAACAGGACCCATTGCAATTTAGATGTCCCTGTCCTAGGCATTGTACAAACAGAAGGAAAAGGTGGACCCATGGCAAACAGAAATGACAACCTTAGCCTAAGACAAAAGTCAGTAGGTAGCAAGATAAAGAAAAAATACCATTTTCCTTATAGTGTATATTAGAAGCTGAATTGCCCATTGCCATGGCTACCATGCTGTGATTTCAGGATTGATCTTACCTTAGCAGTTTGTTAACTTTTCATTTTATCAATCTAGACATTTATGCTATGTACTCATCATAGTGGTGCCCAAGAGAATTGAAGGCTCATCACAGCCTCAGTAGCCAACCTTTGGATATACATACACATGGAGGAGCACTACACAATCAAAAAGCAGAGATTTCATTCTCAATATCCTATTAGTGTAACTTAAATGGTGATGGACTCTCACTGAAGTGTGACATTAGAGGCGGTATAAAATACTCATAGCTCAGCATCCCTTAGAAACGGGTGGAGGATTACCAGTTAATCCTCCTTTACTGGTTAACTAGTAAAAATCCAGTAAAGCATATAAAATAAACTAGTTACTTGACAGTAAGACTATGTCCCTCTTTATCAGGCCAAGGCACACACTGGACACAGTGACTCTGATCCTGAGTTTCCTCTTGTTTTGCTGCATTAGATCTTTGCACTCTGTTTATGGCATTACTTCCAATGGAATAACACAAGTGAGAAAGCAAAGGGGTCCCAAAACTCCAGTGACACGGGGGTGAACTCTGCTGGTGGTCAGACTCCCTACCGATGCTCCTCTCCAGGGGGTCTGCGTAGGTGGCCTCTGTCACACACCAGCTGAGTGCTAGAGCTGACTGAAATGTTTCAGCCACGCAATTTGGCCTGAAAACTCTCATTTGTCAAAAATAGCACTTAGAGAGAAAGCATATAGTTTCACTGAGGAAGATCTTTCAGGTTTTAGATAGAATTTTTAAGTGGAAAGGAAGCTTTTCTTCTCAAAATTGGTCATCCAAGGCATAGCAACCATGGTTCCCTTCCCTGCTCTATCTGAAGTACATGGGGGATTTCAGCCTATTTAGCATGCTAAATGCTAGTAATTGGTTATTTCAGGCTGGGTCAGTGTATTGTTCTTCAGTGTTTGGAGTGTTTCTTGTTTCATCCTGCTACAAAAGGGGTGTCTTTTTTTGCAGCCAGAACATCTGTCTGCTGCCTAGACTTACTGAGACCGTCAAAACTCTTACTACCAGATTTTATCCTCACAGCACATCTGTAGGAGTTAGGAAAAAATATTGTTTTTTTAAGGTGGAGATGGCACACAGCATTGGTAATAATGTCTGTCCAAGGCCACTGAGAAAGTCTAGAATTAAAGTATTTCCTATTTTCCCTAACTATGAGACCATTGTAAGCCACAAGACTTATGCAGAGATGTATAAAGATCTATAGCAACTCTAGATCCATTGATTTTAAATGAACCAAATACCTCAGTAGCCCTGGCCTGAGTGCTTGAACTGGATAACCCATTGCTGAATGTAAATGTCTTGCATGCATTTGAAATTGAGATCTACATTTTATCTCCATTTGCAAAGACTTCTGCAAGTAGTTCCTGAAATCATGAAGGGAATATGATTGTTCTTTCTGAAAAGACAACAGCTTTTGTTGTCTTGTTACTTTATTGCCTCTCATCTTTTCTAGTTACCCTTAAGTTAATTAAAACCAGTGATTTGAAGATCAGAGACAAAATTCAGTAATCTTTTCATTGTGGTTTGAAACACCTGCATAGGCATTTCCACTTTCACTTAAGCTGTTTTCATTTTTAATACAATCTTGTCTGGAAAGTGAGGTTAGCAGACACTTTGTTAGCAAAACAGCAGCTTAACAGCTGGGGAAGGCAGATCATCAGCTGCCCTGTTGCTATAGAGTCTGTCTCTGGCTGTCTTGCTATTCAAGTATCATGCTTTCATATTGTGCCTTTTAGGAATATTTCTAAGACAAGCTTGCATCATATTGGATTAAATCAACTCCTGCCAGTTTTTTCTCACTATATGTAACAGCATATAATTAATTAACTATAAGCTATGAGAGCTCTGACAGTTTCTGAAATGGAAGAGAGCAAGTTCCTCAGGGCTAGAAGCTAAGGATTTTGTTCTGCAAAGAAATTCACATCAGTGTAGTGCTGTGCTTTTGTACTTTTTGTTTCATTTTGCAATATCAAACTCCTCATCCCAATTCTATAATCCAATTCGTGTTAACCGGACCAAATAACTGTACGGACATAGGACACTGCTTAAGTTTAAACGCAGCATATAGTTGAGATGTACCTAAAAAATGGAAACAAAACATAGAACACAGAACAAGGAAATAACTTATAGTTACAGAAAAATAAGACTAGGAACAGTCTTGAGATATGATCTGCTCCCTTCCTTCTTCCCCATGGCAGGATCAGCTCTGCCTTTGCTGTTTGCAGCAGCTGGGCTCAGAGCTCCCCAGCTCCGGAGATGCCCTGGCCTGCATCCACTGCTTCCCGCTGCCTTGCTGGGATATTGCCATTACGAAATTTAACCTACTGTCTCACCTGAGCTTTTTGTGCTATGAGTTAAACTCATTGCTCTTTGCTTCTTTGGACAATCTACTCGTGTGTGAAATTCTCAGAAATCAAAGATTTTAGGTTTATAGCTTATCAGTCCAGACATATGGAGCCCTCCCTATAGCTCTAATGTGTGATTACATATTCTGTCACAGGTTAGCCAGGGATGCTGCTTTTGCTAGGTTTGCAATGGCTCTTGTAGCAGCATTGGTACTTGGTAGACACTGCCAGTGCTGTGTTTTGCAATTGCGTGTAGTTATTTTCAAACACATCACTCCAACATTGAGAGTGCATCACCAATTAGTCTGAATGGCAGCTCACACTCCCAGCTGCACTGACTCAGTACTGTATCACTGTGTGTTTCAGAATCGTGTTTTTTGCTATTTCCTTTGTTCTGTGTTCTTTTTCATCCAGGTAGTTCTCCATAGACCAGTTGCTGCTGTAGAAACTTTCGCTCAGATTGTGACAATTCCAACCACTAACAAAAAATCTTTAAAAAAACCCCCGTAGGGCTCATACATCTCCAGTGGGATAATATGGGTCTTGAAAGACCAAAAGAAATCTTTACATTAGGAAGACATGTTATAAGATTTATTTCAAGAGCATTAACATTATACATCTTGAACACATTTTAAAATATCACACTCACTGAACTCTTACTCACATTTGAACATGTAATGATGATGCCAGTATTTTGTACATTATTATAAAAATAAATTTCTTCAAAGATCTACAGAGTAACCATTGACAACCAAAGTTTCATCCTGTTGAGTTCACTGCATCAGTTTGGGAAGAAATTTTTTCCAGGCAATCATGTCTCAAATGCACTGTCTAATTAATCTATTAATATTAAAGGCAAACAGTTGCCAATCTTGCAGCGCAATTTCACCCCTTGTGCATTCTCTCTATAGCAGAGCCATTATTCCAATGCAATTAAACTCTTTGAGTTTTTGCAATGATTTATTAATAGTAATTTGTAATGCAGCAATCCGTTGGTGCCCCAACGAACTATACATATACCAAGGATATTGCTAGGTTTCAGAGCTTTTATTCTAAGATTAATGAAAGGGAGGAGTTGTGGGAGACAGAGCCAGGATACTGTAAACATATCTTTTTAGTTGCACCTTTTAAAATACAATGTGTTCAAGGTACAAATGATTTGTGAGAGGAGCAGCGTCAAAGTTTGTATACGTGAGACTTCGTACACCAGAATATAGCCAGTAGTCTTTTAAACATACTTCTGTCAAAGACAGGAACTTCCAGATGTTCGTATTACATCCCAGGTTTAAAAGCAATTTATAAATGTTTAGATAATGTAGAACAGAAAATAAATTAATCAAGTTGTCCTTCAATAGATACACAAAGAAAGGCGTTTCCTTTCCATCTGGTACAGCCCAGTGGTTCCCACTGCAGTGAACAGAAAGTGCATATGGTTGCTTTTGATAAATAGTTCACTTTTTAAACTTTTCCCTCCAAGGATGGGGAAAGAAAAAAAAAAGGGAAGGCCTTCCTGCTTCACCTATGTATTTATTATACCACTGACTCTGTGAAAGTCCTGTATATTAACTTTACAATAAGAAGCTATTCTTAATGTATCTTTCCTGCTGGTCTTTACTAATTTGAATGACTGATATATCTGCCACAGGTATACACATCTTGTAACCACATATTCACAGGCAAAATTAGAATTATTTATTTTGTAGTTGAACTTGGCAGAAGTAAATTCCATGTAACTAGTTGAGGGTAGTGATAACAAATTTCTCACTTCTATACTGATGGTACATGACACTGCACATAGCTGGGTTTTATCACAATTTCCCTCCCAGGGTGTGGTATTCCTTGTTATCATTACTGGCCCTCTTTGCCGCCCCAGTACAATTTGTTTTAAAGACTAAGTTGTGCAGTGTATCTCCATGTATCAGTGCTTTTTAAAAATTGTTGGAGCTTGAACGTGATTTAAAAGAATGTCAACAACTTAATGTATTTTAAGCTAAGTTAAGTGACTTTATTTAAATTTTAAAATAACTTAACTTAAAATAAAATAACTTAAAATAGCTTAAAAATTGATTTAGCTAGAGTTAAAATACCAGATAAGAAGACCTACCCAGCAACAAAAACTCACAGAAATTTCATTATTCTTTTCTTCTTTCTTATAAACTTCACTCTCTTGATCGCTGTTATGATTGCCTGTAGATGCCATAAATTTCATTACTAGACCAACGTACCCAAACCAAATGAACACCAAAATACACTGAGCCTTTTAGACCTTTTAAAATTTTGTTTGAAACTTACTTTTCCCCAGTACTTCTATACAGTTATATGCAACAGAATTAAAGACAAGCTAGATTTTTCTTGTGATGATATTTTGTACTGAAGCTTTAGAGAACACTATGTATTACAGGACACATGAAAAAGGTGCGATAGGCGGCAGCACTGTGTTTGTTTCATTACCCTCACATCCAAAAGCAGGGAAGCTGCTCCCAGCACTGCTAACATTTACTGGAAATCACCCAGTCCGCCATCCTTCTCCAGGCTGCCGTGAAGGAAGATGATATCTGGAAGCAGTGATGAAAGCCGGCTGTTAAAAAGCACGCTCTGAGCAGAGATTTGTTTTGAGTCAGGTGGCAAAATATCTGTCTGCAAAGGAGGCAGGCTTCTGAGGAGCCTGTGGGCAGACCTCCCTCAGGTGGTGGCAGGTTGCAGATTCTCCACCAGCTGGTCTAGAGGCTCTCCCGAGCCAGTGGAGGAGAGCAGCTCCTCCTCTTCAACCAGCTTCTAGCAGCTTTTGGTTTTTCCCAGGAATCAATAGGAAGAGCACAACTACTGCTTCTCAGCACAGAACAGGAGAAACCTCTTCTTTTCCTGGCTTAGATGAAACACGTCTCTCCTAGACTCACACTTCTCCGTAGCGTGTGGCTAAGATCTTCCTCTTAATCTGTTTTTACCATGTTGTGGTGTAATGTTACTATTGTCTGGCAGTTTGTCTGGCCCTCTAAGCCGCACAGTACATGCACAAGATGCTGTTGTAAAAGACAACCGTTACACATTTCCACTTCAGGCCTGTAGGCTGGCTTGAAGATGCAAACACCTTCTTTATCACATGCCTTAGTGCAGGATGTAACACACAGCAGCGGTATTCCCTAGCAACAAATTCAAGGAAAAATCTTCTTATCTGGCATTTAGAATTGGAAAACACAGGGAGCAAAAAACCATGAACAGACTGTGAAATAAATCTTCATGATGAAATCAAGTACAATTTATTTTTTTAAACTTTTGCATGTTGATAGCTATCTCATGAGAGGAGACCAATTTTGGAGAGGTAGCTGGAGGCAGCACCAGTGGGGATTTACTCCTGTAGTACTGATGACTGGACCATGTATGGTTCTGTTTCAGGGACTACACACCATATTTAGCAGAGTTTTAGGTTCCCTAGGGAGTAATCAGTGGTGAGGGTGCGTATGAATGTGATTATGGGGACCTCAACATACCATATGTTCTACAGGCTCGATGTATGGGAAAATGATTTCCTAATTGGTAACACATATCTGAAACAGCTGCTGTTTTAGAAGAAGCAAATCCATCACTTAGGACTCCCAAGAGGAGTCAAATCATCACTTGATACATCAAAGTGTTGGATTAACTTTTCCCCGTGAGGCAGAGTATAACTGCTGCTGTATTTGATCCAGACACCTGACTGTCTTTGTAAATTGAACAAAGTCCCTGCATGCCAAAATTAAAGGGTGATTCAATCTAAAGGAAAAAGGGATTTTCCAACTTCCTTGAAGGAGACATTGTGAAAGATAGAAATCTTTCTAGAGGGGGTACCCCATAATTGTCTGGGTAGGTGGGGCATGCAAACTAGTTGTCAAGGTTGAAAGAAAGCTTTCTTGAAATAAAAGTACAAAACCTGTCAGTGTCAACTGAGGAAACCACTACTATTTCGAGAATATCAAAGTGCCTAGAATAGAGTACCTCTGGCTTAGTTTTGCTTAAGCCATGCAAGACCAAACCTATGCTGGTCAAAAAAAAGAGCCATCTCTTCAAAATGTTCCCCAGATGCTATTTTTGTCTTCCACAGCATTCAGCCTTCAGCAGTGAACAGTGTACATCTTCAGACTTCGGTCAGACCCTGTGAAACCCAGATAAACAACTAACGAGGAACTGGTTTTCAGAACACCTTTTCTCCCATTCACTTTCTAGGAAACCTTGTCCTCTTTCCAAATTGAAGACCAGGCCGAAGTAATTGAAAGACCTGTATATGGAATTGCAATACCCCAAACTTAAATTAAGATCAGCCTATAAGACATCACAAAAGCTTTATTTCTTAAGACAGCGATAAACTCAAGATTTCTTTTGCATGCTCAGTGAAGAGGATCTAATTTTGGAGCTGTGGACTCTTTAATATTCCTGAATAAGTCTTGTTTTCCAAAGAGGAAGTGTGCCATTCAAACAACCTTTTCACTTTCAGGCCCCTTTCCAAAAAAAACCCCCAAATTAAACAAAACCTAGGCAAAATTCTGATTGAAGACATTCCTCATTTGGGAACTTTGCTATAGGTTTATACGAAAGGTGTTCCTATATGACAGTGATGGAAAGTAATTTAAAACCAATAAAATACAAAGTTAGTAGGGAACTTTGAAGAAGGGGAGTCTAGGCATCAAGAGATTAAAAACATTTTTCTCTTAGGACAGTTACCTTGTTTTCTGAGTTTTGGATGGCTAGATGTCAAACCAACCTGCCCCTGTCACAAAGAAGAGAGAATCAGACAGTGACAAACAACTGTCTCAACTACCACCACTCTGGATTTAAGAAAGCATTGGCGTATCTAGGGCATATTGAACAGACCATAAAGGAGAGGAACTGGAAGAAGGAAGAAAGTCAGAGTCCAGGGATTCTGAGACTCACAGTTATAGATACAGATATGTATTTATACATATCTGTATCTATATAATACACCTATAGATATCAATAAGCAAATGACATGGGCCAGAACTGAGGTGCTGGAGGGAAAGGAAACGATTTGAAGATTTACAGTCTTACAGTGACTGAAAGGGAAAGAAGGAACAGGGAGCCCATACAGCCCAGAGTATTGATTGATTGAGTACTAGGGAAATTAATTGGAAGAGCAGAAAGCCACAGAAGCAAAATCTTTCTGGAATTAAAGAAGAAAGATAATTCTTGGTCCAGAAAAAAGAAAGAGGCCCAAGGGGGATGCAAATAGCAGCTCTGAGACTGGTTCAGACATAGGTTTCTGAAAGCAAGAGAGGAAAGACACACATACAAGAATGAAGAGAGTAGAACAGAGATGAAAAGGAGATCTCAGAGCAAATTAATTTTAAGGATTTCAAGAAGCTTAGAGACAAAGTGGAGAAGCTTGCTCTGTATTTACTGGAAGCACTGGTGCTAAAAGCTGAACTAACAGGCAGGAGGTGAGGGACTGAAAAGGAGGAAGTGATTTTATGGCTTATGGGAACAACTAGCCAGAGGGAAAAATAAGTCTTAATTGGTGCAACGTCTTCTAGTTTATTCAGAAAAAAAACCCCAATATTTTTCCTGTTAATTACTAGGGACAGTTCTTGAAATGCAACAGCTTGTTTTAAAGAGCATATGGTAGGGAGTGCTAGGCAAATGCAGCAGACAATGTGTTACTAAAAGAAGAAGATCTCTTTTACATAAGGAGACATATGTAATCCAAATTTATCCACACCATATCATCAAAATGGGTATTTTAAATCATGCTGTCTGTAATATTAATATTCAGACTGCAATTACTCAGTAAGGTATGTACAATCAGTCCTTTCAGACATTACATTAAGGGGCAGTTTAAACCTTACATGTATAGAAAAAGATAGAGGAAGGATAGCCAGGAGATTGCTATGATAAGTGATGTGCTAACCCAGCCTGATCACATGCTGAGGCCAATAAATGGTCCTGTCATCTGGAAGCTTCTCGAAACTCTGCAACCACAGGACTTACTCTTTTTACATAAATAGCCTTTTCCTGCCTTCCTCAAGCTCTCTTTGAATATGTGCTCATAACTTAAATTTATTTTTCAGTAATGCTATTTTTATGCCATTAGGATTTTATATCTCTGCCACAACATGGTTCTCTTAACTGTCTCTTTGACACCTTTTGTCAGCTGCCTCCCAGTTTCATATTCTCTGGCACAGTGTGAAGAAGTTTCTGATCTACCCTCTCTTATCTCCACCCAAATCCTTTTGTAGATGAGCCACAGGGGAGAAAAGTGGCAGCACTCTGCATTTCAATCATAAAATTATTTCTGCTTAAAATAAAATTTTGTGTTTTTATAATAAAGTCACAAATGAACCGTGTCACAGAATGGATAAATGGATTTTATTAAAATCAAAAACTAATTATGAATGCCCATCTTCGCAGCATCTTTGAGCGGGAGGGAGAGCCGAAGGAGAACATGGGGGGAGCAGTGCCTGGCAGCGGGGATGATGTGGGAGGAGAGGGTCCCACAGTGGCCTCTGCTCTGGGGACAGGCATTCAGATTCCTGGCTGTGTGGGTTCCGTAAGGTACGGTGCACGTATGAGCCCCGGGTTAGTTGGGATGATTGAGGGGTGCCAGAGAGTCTGAGCAAGAGGGCAGGAGGGGCTGGCACAGCCTGCAGCTCAAGGGCTCTGTGCTGGCAACCGGTGCCAGCAGTGGCACCTCTGAGGAAAAGTGGCTTCCGTGGCAGCCTCTGTGTTCAGGTGACTGTCTGGGTTCGTGCTGTGTGTGACCTCAACTCTTCGTGCAGGTTGCAAATGTGGAGTTGGGATGAAGACCACAGTCCCACCCGCATGCTTTGGTTTTGCAGGGGAACTGAAAACCCATGACCATTGCCCTGCAGCCAGCTGGGAAGCCAGCCCACAGGTTGCATGGCAAAGATGGTACCATGCACTTAAACCTGAAGTGGATTTGGGATGAGTATTTTAGGTGCTGTAGGTTGAGAATGGATGACTAATATTTCCTGGTTTAAAAATAAAATTGAAGCAGAAGTCATGGCAACTTCAAAATAACAGTAAATCCTATGTAACCTAAAGAAAAATATCCCCTTCCCAGTTTCGAAAGTCTTGTTGCTTCAGTAATAGCAGACACTGTGATGCCTCTGATGAGCAAAGAGAGTGAGCATTAATGTTGCCAATATTATCATTCTGTTATCATCTTTCTATAGACTTGGGCACCTTGGCTCCTTTTTCATGTGCCTGACACCTTCTCCTCCTCCTGATTGTGCTGTTTCTGCCAAAGGAGCTAGCAATACATACAGCTGCTGGTAAAGAAGAACAGATTCGAAAATGCAAAACTTTCACGAAGGTGAAACATACATATCATACAAGTCAGCACTTCAATATGTATCCACCCTTGACTTGACTTAGCTGACAGAGGGGTTCAAACAGCCCTTTACTCCGTACAAAGGCTAATTTGTATAGCAATGTCTACCAAGAGACTATGCATAACTCTGAAGACGTCATACCCACAAACAAATATTCATTCACAGTGTTCCCTCTTCTTCGCTCTCCTGACACATCTTCCTGCAGGATCTTGCGGTACAAAGTACTTTTGCTTTGTGACTGGCAGTTTCCATACCAACCTTGTTTTCTTAAGCACACTTACAACGAGCTGAGATGAAAAGGCTGAGGCTGAACCTGACATCGACTGCACCCTGTGCTCACTACGATTGTGGGTTTGCAGCCCCCGCACATGGAGGTGTTCACCAGAGAGCACTATATCAGGAGCATGGGTCCTCCACTAAACTCCCAGTGCCAGGTTAGGTGTCTGCATAATGCACAGGGAGGACTAGATATGGAGGAATGGAAATCACTACTGAATGAGGGGACACCTTATAACAGTCAATGGGAAGTACCAAAAAAGCAGAGAGTGTTTCTTCCAGTTTTAGACATCTGTTCCTTCTCTGGCCCCAGACTTGAAAAATATACAGGCCAACACTCTGTCACTTAAATCATCCCTTTGGGTACAGACAACCAGCTCCTTTTGTTTCTTTAAAAAACATAGTCAGTAGCAACATCATTTTATCAGCTAGCTGGTGTTCAGATCTAAGTCCTTTCCAGCATGAGGTGGATCAAGCTCATTTCCCAGCGGACACTGTGTGGTTAAATACCAATCTGTACAGCACATGGGGATGAACCTCCTGCCTGGTTCATGTTCCCTACTGTACAAAAACAGTGGGAAAGTTTTTAGGGTCAGAAGGAGAGACTGTAGGAGAAAGCATGATGTTGTAAGCCTGTAAAGATAGTACTCAGCTCAGAGGGCCTTGCTTCAAGCCTTGCCGTAACACATGAGTAAAAACACATGCATTAAACAGTTGTCATGCAGTTGCACTGCATGAAAGAAGTGATACGGCGATCAAGAACTAAACCCCAGGAATCTTCATGAAAAGAAAATGCTATAAATAGCTAGCACCTCTACATCCTTGTTTCTGAGCAGAAGACATCTCACTGAACCCTTTTCTCCTATTTTAGCTGCTATTTCCATCTCCTGCCTCTGACCATGCCTCACATCAAAGCCATCTTTGTAGTTTTCCCTTTGGCAGCCAATTTCCAGCCCCTCTTCAGCTACAGCTCTAGGCTTTCTCTGTCTTTCAACCCTACCCTTCATCTATTTGTAGGTGCTTAAACTCCTTTGCCTATCTGCACCTTCGCTTCTCCAGTGATAGATAATTTGAATTTTAGCTTTGGCATCATGACTCTGGAAAGATGTTTTCTCACTGTCTTGCTGCTAATTAAAACCAGCTCAGTGAAGGCTCTGATCCACAGTCCCAGGTGGCTCCTGTCCCTTTCATTTGGTACACAGTTATTTTCCAGGTGATTAGTTAGGGTATTTTTAAGTGGTTTTCAAAAGCAATGTTTGCTAGGTATGGTGCATTAAATCCACCCATCAAAACCATACTCATTATATTTTTAGGAGAAAGTAATTATTAATCATGCTAGTTAAATTATTCATTGTAATTTTGAATTGGTCTGCCACTTTGAAAATAAACAGCTTGTTTTGTCCTTTACATATGTTTTAGAACTGCATTACTTAACACCCCGCTGTAAGCCTGAGTAAAAATCAAAGAAACAGAAATCTGTAGGCAGATGTTGCATTTCAACATCTATCCCCACACTCAGCTCTGAAAATCTTGTGTGCAGAATTCACTTTCCTTGAGATGATTCAGTTCATAACCAATGACTCAGCGTCAGCAATTATCCTGGGGCAGTGAGGCAGAGAACGTGCATCCTTTGAACTGACTCCATCCCAAAAGTCACTCACCGAAGGCAACAGGTGGTTAGACAGTATTACAGGATTAGGTTCTATTGATTCAATTCCTTAAGTAAAACATTATGAAGAAAAGACTGTAGCAAAAGATCTGCAGATTATCCAGCAGGCTTGTGGCATGCATCTCACTCCTGATATAAAACATGCCTGGTACAAATGCCCGGGGAGTCTGGTTCTTGTCATCAGGATTGTGTCACACGACAGCAGGAACCCAAGCCAAGGAAGGATGTATGTGAATAGCATGTTCACACGGATATGTGACTGAGCATTAATGCTGAGCTTACTCACTTTGTGCCTGCTAAAAATCAAAACTTTCATCTATATTTGACATTTAGCACAGGCTGAATCTTTTCATATATTTACACCAGTTTTATGCTTCAATCCAGCTCAGCTCTCACCGACTACTTAGGCTCCCCCATGCCATTTCAGGGCAAAAATCAAACAGGTCAGCCACGATTTAAAGCTGATTCTGCTCTGAATGGAAAACTCATACAGTTAGGGACAACCACAAGGTGATTTAAGAACCTGCCACTTCCCAGCTGAGCTGGGCTCACAGGCAGTGTGATATTGGATATTGTGATATTCAGTTTGGGTTTGGCTCGGGAGGGTTGGGAGGCACCTGGGTGATGTGGTTACCCGGCCGGCTCTTTGGACACAGGACAGAGGATCTGCTGAAATTGTCTCACAGCTGCAACACCTGGGCTGTTGTCTCTCCTAGCATCCTGAAGGCCAGGGTAAGCGTCGAGGTTTAGTGTTGGTGTGCTTTCCGCGGCGGTCTGCCTAGCCCGGACACAAGTGCAATGCCTCTGCGGGCTGCACGGCTCTCCAAGGTAGCCAGAAGCTGCAGCTCACCTCCCAGCTGTGTCAG